>NC_051072.1:4916456-5260622 GCF_004664715.2 Peromyscus leucopus | reverse complement strand
GCTAGTATTACAAAAAGATTACTGCTCACACTGGGGGAGGTGATGGCATTGCCTTGAGCGTGGGATTCTCACACAATTGAAATATTAAAGCTTAATCTTATGTTGTTTGAGATCTGTTACAAAATACTGAGGAGTCGGTGGCTTGAACAACAGAGAGTTTGAAAAACGAAGACAAAAATCAGTTGTATATTGAATCTTGGTCAAGCTGTGATGAGTAATTTTGTGTGTGTTAGAAATTATAATAATTTTTCTCAACATTTTATTAAGAATATTTTAAAACACAGATAACTTGGAAATTTTTTACAGTTAAAACTCAAGGACTCAACAGTGAATGCTTTTGCCATGTTTAGTTTTTTCCTACTCTCTCTTTCTTTTGGTTTTTAAAGACAGAGTTTCTCTTTGTAGCCCTGGCTGTCCTGGAACTTTCTTTGTAGACCAAGCTAGCCTTGAACTTAGAGACCTGCTGGCCTTTGCTTACTGAATGCTGGGGTTAAAGGCATACACCACGACACCCAGCTATTCCCTACTCTCTTAAAGGTAATAAATGCCCTGCCTTGTTTGTTTGATGCTATCTTTTTTTTTTTTTGGTTTTTTTTCAAGACAGGGTTTCTCTGCGTAGTTTTGCGCCTTTCCTGGAGCTCACTTGGTAGCCAGCTGCCTCGAACTCACAGAGATCCGCCTGCCTCTGCTCCCAGTGCTGGATTAAAGGCGTGCGCCACCACCGCCCGGCTGTTTGATGCTATCTTACTGTAGTTTAATTTTTACTGTCTGTATCCTTTGGTGGTAATAATAAAGCCCATTGTGACTGTGAAAAAAAAAGATAAAAGTGTGGTTGGTTGGCTTGGTGTTTGCTTCTCTTTTGTCAGTGTACTGAGTGTCTTCCTATACCAGTGCACTGGAGTGTAGGGTTTACGCTCACTGTAGGCACCTGCCTGACTTCTTCATGTTCAATGAGTTGTGTAGATGTATCTCAGCAATGGGACCTTGTTGTCAGTCTTTGGAGAGCAGCCTACAGTCTTGGCAATAGCCTGGGTTGTGTAGGGGTTCCCTTGAGACCCCTTTTGCCCAACAACCCAGTTAGATATAATCCAATCCTGGTACTGGAAGCTGTTTGGTGACAAGAGATGCCCAGTTGGGACTTTGTCTGTCCCATCATGTAGTGACTTCATTTAGATCGCCTTCATATATGTACATAATTTAGGAAATTTCTGCTGTATTAGGTTTCCATAGTATCCCTCAAGTGTCCTTAATTTTAGCTGTCTCTTCTGTTATTTGGCGATTTCATTTAGATTGCCTTTTCTTATTCATCAAAGCAAGCTAGGAAAGTTATTAATAGCAATTCCAGAAATCTTTTGTTTGGGGAAATGGATTTCAGGGTTATTGTTACTGTAATAGCACATTCTACTCATTTAAGTGACATCTTGAAAGTTTAGTCAGAGGAGTGATATTTTCTTTTTCAAAAGAAAATCACACAGCTACTTTCCAATGGGTTCACTAACTTGTGTTATCAGTGGGTTTTGGTTCCTGAGTGTGGGATTTTGTGTTTCATGGGGAACGTCACTGATTCCTAACATGTCATTCCCAAGCTTTTCTGTTGTTGGTGAAGACTGCTTAGTTCTCTTCTACTCCCAGCCATGTGATTTTATGTAATTATAAACACTGCCTACATCTCTATTACAGCGACATTGTAGACAGGATGCATTTATATCGGCGTGTTAACATTATTATTGAAAGCAAAAGCAGTTCTAATGGGAGTCTTCTTCTAGACAAGGAAATAACTCCTTCCTCTTTTCACCCTGATTCATGCTCTGAGTTAGTGTTACTCATTTGCTTTGTCATCTCCCAGGAATTCTGCACTGTCTGTTAGACTGTTTAGACATCATGAGAGAAATCAATACAGAAAAGACTATGAAAGCCCTTTGAGGGTTTATTTTCTATACTCCCCACTAAGCTGAGTGCTGAAAAGGCATATCTTTTCTTTACGTATCCCATGTCTCCTGGGACATAATGTTTCTGTACACTGCTCAATGAAGACAGATATATTTTCTTCTCATGTGTACATCACACTTGGCTATAGTCATCAACTGCTATGGTCTGAAGTCTTGTGGCATGAGAAGAGACGGGGCCTGTAGCCTCACCATCAGGGTACTTTCTGTGTTCATCAGGAAAAGGAGCCTCTGATGCCACAGGTTTTGTGGTCATGAAACTAGGACTGTTTCCTTAGCTCTAACTCTGGGAATCCTGAGACTTTGTGGTTAAGAATGCAAAAATATGATAGGAAGCTATGCATCTGTGGTAAGACACTTTAGGAGGCACATAATCCTTGACACAATCATTTATACCAGACAGTATTTCTATGTGTTTTCCACACATCTATGCATTGTCTGTTGTATGTGACTGACAGCATGAGAGGTTGGTGAAGATTAAACAAAGATTTCACAGGTGCCAACTGGAGAAGTCAGAATTAGTTCATTTGCCCCTCACCTCTTCCTCACCTAGTCTTTGCAGTGCTCCTGGGTTCCAAATCCTTAGAACACCCTGGCTTCTGTGAATATTGCCAGATGATCTGTCTCCTATTTGATTAATCAATTTCTGAGCTAATGAAATATCTTCCCATCATTTGACTAGATACTGCCAAGGAGGCAGGAATGGTTCATGCTGTCTTTTCCTTCAAAGAGCTCATCATGTAAGAGAAGTTAAAACTGAGGGTGTAAATAATGAGAACTCTAGACAACATGTTATAAGAAGTAGTACTTCTTATAGAGAAGTAATAATGATTTACTTTGGGACAACTACCAAGTATTTATGAAAGAAGAGACATGATCTTGAACAAAAAACTATAGACAAGATTTCAATGAAAAATTAAGGTTTTAGAATTCTTGGGAGATATGAAATTATAAGTCAAATACAAACTTCTAGGTACAATGATAATGATGGGTTTTAGTGTGTCTGAATATAAGCAAGAAAGCTAAAAATCTAGACATTGTTCCTAAATATTAGTGACATTTTAAGAAGAAAACGGTAGTTTATTTTGTAAACAAAAGAAAAGTGCAGAAGGTATTACACTGAGAGTTGCATTTGAGTAACATAACATTGAAAAAGTCAGGGCAGCAAGTTCAAGCAATGCATCACTGAATTTGCCTTTGCCTTTGAAGGCGCAGCTGTTGGTTTTCCTAGTACCTCTTCTGAAAGATGTCCGATACAGTGACATTTATGAGTACAGTATCCAGAAACCAATGGAGAATAGTGAAGGTTCCCAACGGCTTTAAGTTGTACTTGCTGGAGATGAGTAAACGGTGTGGTGTATGTCTTAGTGGTACATAGAAACTGGAGAGAAGAAAGGGAGAGGTGCATGGGAGAAAACAGGAAGCCAAACTGTTGACAGAAAGCAGCCATAAGCAACATAAAGAACTGAGAACTATTTTTCTACAGCAAGTTTACTGAGCTACAGAAGTAGGAACAACCTGACCCCATGATGTGAATATCATTGTTTTTATAATGGTTGCTTCAGGGCCAAAGAAAAAACAAACAAACAACAACAGCAAACAAGCAGAGTGCCTGGATTGGATTTAAAAAATACTCAATTATATATCATTATAAGATATTCTTTTCACTTCAGAAGACATGTACAGAATATAAATGAAGGAAATGAATAAGAGCTTTCATGCCATTGTATAATAAAGAAAGTGAAAGTGGCCATACTTGTATCAGATAAAATCTAAATCATAAACAATAAATGAAACAAATGCTATCATTTAATGATAAAGGAGTAAATTTATATATATACACACACCTTGGTATATCCAGATATATAAATGGAGTACTAATAGACTTTAAGGGATTCATATACTCCAATGACAACTGGGGACATGAAAATCTCATGTTGAGCCAAGGACACATCATAGACAACAAACAGGAACAACTTTCATTCTAGACCAAAGGACTTAGAGTTGTCTAGAGAGAATTCTGTCAACAGCTACAGAACTCATACTGTTTCCATCAGCATGCTGAACCTTCTCCAGGTCACATGATATGTTAGGCTACATTATAAAAGTAAAAAAAAAAAACAAAAACAAAAACAAACAACAACCAACCAACCAAACAACAAACAAAACCACCCACTGAAACCAATAACAAGAAACATTAGAAAGCTTTACAAATACTAAAAAGTATTTTTGAACACTCATTCAATAGATCGAGGAGGAAATCTGGGAGGGAATAAAAACATTTATTCATATGAATGAAAACAGAGGAACAACATACCCAAACTCACAACACATAACAAAAACTGATTAAAGCGAGGTTTATGGTGAATATTTTTTTCATGAAAAATGCAAAAAAATGGGGACTAGATAGATATCTATGTATACGGTTGGTAAGCATGAAGACCAGGCTTTAATCCACAACACCTACATAAAAGTTAGACATGAATACAAATGCTTGTAACTCCAGCATTGGGGGACAGAGACAGATAGATCTTGAAAGCTCACTGACTAGCCATCCTGTTCAAAAGGTGATCTTCAGGTTCAGTGAGATATACCCTGTTAACAGGACAAGACTATTGGGAGTAGGATACCCAATGTTCTTCCCTGGCCTCTGTGTGCACACATGTACCTAAATATACACACAGATACCACCCTCACTCCGCACACCTACATACCCACTCACAGAGTAAAAACAAACAGCAACAACAAAAACAAAAACAAAAAATATCAAGTGAAAAACATCACTGTATATCAAGGAACTGCAGAAGCAAGATGAAACGACATTCCAGGTTACAGAAGGAAAGAAAGAAATTTAGTGGTCATAATAAAATAAATGAAACAATAGGGAAAAAAACGAATGAAACAAAGATTTGGCTCATTGAAACGATGGCTGCAATAGATATACTTTTAAACTACAGCAACTGAGACTAGAATAATAATGAAAATGGGCATTATAAATAGCAGAAATATAAAGGATCATTAGATATTATTATGAATGAATTCATATAATACATCTTTGAACTAATTTATTTCTATGAGTTTGCTAGTCTGACAGAAATAGGCAAATTCCAGGACACATGTACCTCTCCAAGAATGACTAATGAAGAAGTAGAAAACCTGAGTGGACCAATAACAATTAGTAAAATTTAATCAGTAATAGGAAGTCTCACATAAAAGAAAAAAAAAAAACAAAGTATAGGACTTATCAGCTTCACGAATCATTCAAAGTGTAAATAATTCGACTCAAGCAACTCCAAAAATTAGAATAAGGGAGAATTCTTCCCAGTATACTCTAAAAGGTCAGCATTACTTAGATACCAAAAGCAGACATGATAAAAGACAGGGGAGTCAGAGAGGCCACTACAGACAAATTTCCCTGACAAATGTGCATGCAGAAATTCTCAGCAAATGATTACTGAATTGAATTCGGCATCCCATTAAAAATATATTCACCACAACCAAGCAGGACACAAGCCAGTGAAGCAAGAGTGGTTTAAAATGTACAAATCAATAAATGTGATGTTCCACGTTAACTAAATAACGTACAAAACTGTGATCATTTCAATCGATACTGAAAGGGCATTAGGCAAAATTTACTTTATGATTCAAAACAACAAATTAGGTACCTGGAGAAATACATCAAGGTATAATGCCCACTAAACTAAGTTATACTCAGTATACAAGATGTAAAGCCCACCAGCTAAACTATACTGGGTGGAAAGAAGCTGAAATCTTTCACAATCCAGAACAAGAAGGATGCTCACCTTCACTGCTTTTCCTCAACAAATTTCTGAAAGTTCAGACCAAAGCAATGGCCAAAAAAATAAAGGCCATTTAAAGTTGCAAAAGAAGCCACAGTTGCCATGCATAGGCGATGGTAAGATTTTATGTTTAGAGGAATCCCAAAGACTCTGGCACACTATTGTAACTAATAAGTATATTTGGCAAAGTTGCAGAATTTGAAAATTTCCCTAAAAATGTAACATTGTCACTATAAGCCAATAGTAGATGATCTGAATAGACTTTATAGTGGTTTGAAAGAAAATGGCCCCACAGGGAGTGACACTATTAGGAGTTGTGACTTTGTTGGAGTAGGTGTGACCTCATTGTGTCATTACGGCTGTAGGCTTTGAGGTCTCCCATGCTCAAACTAAGCTCAGTGTGATACACAGTCGCTTCTGTTGCCCGAGGATCAAGATGTAGAACTCTTAGCTCATACTCCAGCACCATGCCTGTCTCAGTGCTGCCATGAAGATAATGGACCAAGCCTCTGAATCTGTAAGCCAGCCCCAGTTAAATGTTTTTCTTTTAAAAGAATTGCTATGGTCATGTGTCTCTTTACAGCATAGAAACCCTAAGATAGACATTAATAAAACAATTCCATTTATAACTGACACAAAAATATGTGGTGATATTTTATTTGTGCTGAAATGTGGTGATATTTTGTGTCTTAACAAATAAAGCTTGGCCTGGCTAGAGCCAAGGTAGAGCATGAGACTCTTAATCTCAGGGTCATGGGTTCATTGATGTTATTGGACCTGAGGTATGTTAGGCAACACCCCTGACTTTAGCCCCATGGTAAACAGAAGAGTAGGAGGACACACCAGAGCAGGTGACTCCAGACTGCATTTTCCATTAGGAATGAAACTAAAGTTGGAGAAATGAAATGGTATTTCTTCCTCAACAGTGAGACTAATGAATTCCTGAGGCTGTTACTGACAGCTCAAGAATTCTATCCTGTGTCATATGCTTCTGTTCAAGGTACTGAATTTTCAAAATAATGGAAAAATTAACATATTCTTGTGAGATTCTAAAATCAGTAACCAGTACTTCAATTTTTCAGGCAATTAAACCATAAATTAGTAATTCAGAGTTGAGCTATAAAACATTTACATGCTTCAGAAAGGAGAAAGCTGGAATAATGGAGAGGGAGGTTTGCATGGAGAGATGGATGGATGGAAGGGTAGCAAAGAGAAGGAGGTGGAGCAAGGAATAAATTATCATAAAGAACCATGTGAAAACGTACTATTTTATAAGCTTCTTATGATAGATAACAATAAATAGACATTCTCATTGAAAGAAATAATTTCCTACATTAACTCAAAGTATATTGGACATTTACCAAATGTTGGTAGCTATAGATGTATGTCTCATGTAACTTGACCTTGAAAGAATATATAAGAATTAAGTTTTTAGGAAAAAATAAAAGATGAGAATTTAGAAGATCTCAACAGCTAGAACAGCTTTACTTAAAGCCTGAGAGGTGGCACATCCCAATTTGGTTGCACTGTGATGAGGACACAGGACCAAGACACAAAATGAACAGAGTTCAGGAGAAGGCAGATGACATGCATCAACTGGGGTTTTGTAGCTAAGGAGAAGAAAGGGGGTTTTGCTGGAATAGAATGGAAAGTTAGCTTTTTTTTTAAAGACACTTTTGCAGTGGTTATTTTTGAGATTGCATTTTTAATTACATTCCCTTGTCACTTTCTTCCCTCTAAATCCTCCCTTACACCTATCTCTACTCTCCCTCAAGTTCGGGGCCTCTTTTTCATTGTTACTGCATGTGTATATGTATTTATGTATTCATATACATTCCCAAATATAGCCAGTTGATTCCATATAATGTTACTTGCATCATGTTTTCAAAGATGGCTTTTGAAATCTCTGTGCTCTTCTTTGGCGAGGACCACCTCTCCTGATCCCAATTGCCTGTAGTCCTTGTGTAAGACTGAGGCCTCATGTGCTCCGCACACCCCATGCAGTTTGACATGTCCATGGATGTCTTCTGTGTTCAGCTTAGTACTTGGATGGGAGACAAGCTGGATTTTGAAACTGCAGGGTCTGTTGTCTGGGGTAGGGAAAACCTGCTTTCTTTGGTAATCTAGAAATAGCTGGCTTCCTGGAATTTTGAATTGAGTTTAGGGCCTGGCTTTTGAGTGTGGGGGTTCTTGATATCCCGAGAGTCTTTAAATATCTAGAAGTTCTACTGTTCCAGATGAAGCATGTAGTGTCTCCCAAGGCCAAGAGTGCTCTTCAGTCTCTGCTAATGTAGGCACTCTACTCTGGTGTGTCATCACTGTGGACAGTTCTAGTGTTAGAGTGAGAAGGGATTTGCACAGCACTTTTTCTTCCTCCAAAGTCTTGTATTTGAGTAATTTGTGTCTCTTAGGCAGTTTAGTGTCATTCTGATTGTTCCATAATTACTTTCCTGTCAAGGGTTGGACAGAGCATTTTGTTTTTTTTGCCATAGCATTACTGAAAAGCAACTGTAGTTCCACAGGAACTCTATTTGAAATATTGTAATTATTTAAATATGGCTTATGGGAACTTTTTTACTTTAGAATTAGCTTGTTATTAAAATGCACAATTAGGAGAATAGTAAACAAGCCTTCACAAAAATTGTATGGGAAGGCCTACATGGTTCAAAGCATTGCTATTATAAATTACACTTCAACTAATTGCTGCTTCCATAACACAGTTTTCTTTATTTTCCTCACAAATATCATTGTGATATTTTGCATCTCTAGTTGAATTGTTCATGTTCAAGTCGTATTCATCATTTCAGGTCCTTCCATTCACCAAAAAATTGTGAAAATTCCATGATTAAAAGTCATGCGTAGACTCCCCATGGGAGACCTTGCCTTGGAGGAGGTGGGAATGTGGGGTGGGTTGGGGGAGAAGGCGGGGGGGGGGGGGGAGGGAGGAGAAAGGGAATCTGTGGTTGGTATGTAAAATGAATAGAAAATCTTTTACTAATAATTAAAAAAAATAAATAACTACCTCTGAAAAAAAAGACCCTTCTTTTTACTTGAAAAGTTGTTTTCTGAACTCCTGATATTTCCAAATCACAAGACAAAACCAGAAAAATAATCTTACTATATAAGGTCATTTTCTTTTTCATGTAGATGAATCATGGTTAATCTTGTTCTCTGTAATTTGCCTCTTTAAAAAATATTGTTTTTCCTCTTGTTTTCATCTTTCTCTGGTACATGAATATAATTTAATTTTTTTTTTTTTTTTGGTTTTTCATGACAGGGTTTCTCTGTGTAGCTTTGCGCCTTTCCTGGAGCTCACTTGGTAGCCCAGGCTGGCCTCGAACTCACAGAGATCCGCCTGGCTCTGCCTCCCGAGTGCTGGGATTAAAGGCGTGCGCCACCAACGCCCGGCGTAATTTAATTTTTACAAGAAGAACTTAAAGCTTATTTTAATCAAACCTTTAATATATATTATTAAACAGCCTCAGAAAGTGTTTCTGAAGTGGAAATTACTTTCTTTGCCCTACCATTAATTATAAAATTAACTACAAAGTTTTACTTGACATCAGGTAACCAAGACATTAGCTTTCAAAACATGTAAGCTAGTCTTTTAAACAAGGAAGCTCAACTGTTAGTGTAAACAGGACAGATCTAAAAATGAACTCCATCTCTGTCTTGGATAGCGACATTTCATAGATTAGGCAGATGTGTATTGGCTCAACAATGAAGATTCTCAAAGTTCAGAGACCACTTACAGGGAATTACTTAATTCTAGAAACCTCTTACTGCAGACCTACGTCATATGAAAGCCCACTTTTTACTTCTCTTAAAAAGTGGAATTTAAACAGAAGTACAACAGAGAATAAATATGAATTTTATGCTTAAATCAAGCATGATGACTCAACTAAGACAGAAGGTGCCTGTGAAAAGGGCTTCACAGTAGAAGAACAGTTTAGAACAGCGCTGGACTTGAAAAAACCTGGCTGTCCCAGCCTTCAGAAGACTTCCGGTCAGAAAGCACAGCATAGCCATCCAGATGCTATACACGAGTGCGTTCCAAGTTTTTATTGATGACTTTGCTCTTCATAGTAATTCACTTTGCATACTCTCAGAAGTCATCTACCTAGAAAAATCACAAATATATACAAAATGACCAGACAGAGTTATTTATATTATTAAATATTTCTGTGTTTCTTTGCCTAATCCCATGAAAAATAAGTATGGCATTAATTTATTATGTTGTAGTAAGTGATGCCCATAGTGACCGTGTGGCCAGATTCTTCTTCACTGTAGTTCATTTGGTAGAAAGGTGAGGATGAATGAAGGAAATAACATCATTAATCATTAGTTCTGCTATCTATGCAGAGTAATAACTCACACACATTCATTAATTATTAATTAATAAGTAAAGTCAGTACATTTATAGTATAAAAGTGAGATCTAATTATGTTTTGAAATGTTCTGTTCTTTCTACTTGTATTAGTTCATGTTACCCAGCATTACCTCTGCATTCTATTCTTATCTACTGCCTGTACTAAGATTGTTTTTACTTAGGAGTGTCAGTGAGATAATTCAATGTGTTGACTGAATATACATGTTCATTATCAGAAAGGACAGCATTTTGATGTTCATTTGATTCATATATATTCAAACATCTTAATTTCAACTTTTACTTCTTCCTAAATGTCACAAGGCCAGGATCCATTTGCCAGTAGAAAGCCATTTAAACACGGCACACAGAAGATCACGTTTCCTTGGCAACTAGAAACTAGAAATTCTTCCATCACAGTATTCTCTAAATTCAGCTTACATGTCTGCACATTTTTCTTCTTTTATTTTTTAAGTGGAAATGCAGCTCTAGAATAATGGTTAACAAGGATGGATAATAGCACAAATCAGAAGACCATTAACACAGGCAATTTGGCTGTTATTACAATTTCTATTCCATGTCCTTAAATAAGTCCTTTAAATACTTAATGGTTAATTTGCACTTATCTTTGATTATCTTTAGTAACTGTCAATTTTGAAAAAAATACTTTACATATGTCTGTAATTTTTCTAATTAGCAAGTTGAATTTTTTTCTGGCCAATAAAACTACTGATATCACATTTTTAAAGTAAATAATTAACTGTGTATGTATAGATCACTGCAGGATGTTATGCAGCAGTTGAAATAATTGACAAAAGTTTTGTTAACATTTAAAAATGTCCTACATTGGCCTAAAGATAAGGCCAGGTACTGCAGGGGTACCTGGCTACTATGAAAATATTTGGAATGTCTCTATTTGTAGTAGACATCAAGACATTATATCCAAGATTAAAATATTAATCTCTGCTTTACTTAATATAATATATTGAACCTTGGGAGTTGCATACATCACTGACTATGGGTAAAATAACCAACCATTAAAGCCCCAGTTACAATATTTCTGGGGACATATTTAATGAGGCATGTAGGAAACAGCAAAGACTTTAAGATCTTTCACAACACTGTCCCTTGATCCTTATGGCTAAGCAGCTCTCTTGTCTTCTTTTCTTTTTGCCAGGTCTAAGAAATCAATGTCTAGAGAGCCGAGGAATAGGGGCACCTTGTATCATACAACCATATTCATTAACTTATAGAGGCCATTGCATGGAAGAAAGGTCTCTTGACACAGTTAGTGTGTAACTGTCCAGTAGTCTAAAGTCTACGTCTAGGTCAAGTGCATTTTCAAAACCTGGGAGTGCAATATATTGCTCCCAAACAAGGAAGCTTGTATCTTAAATAGCAAGGAACTTTGAAAAAAGAAAATATGCAGCTCTTAAGCCTTTCCAGTAGCCACAAGTTTTTTTAAAAAAGAAAATAGCCTCAGTACTAAGATGAGAACTTATTGTACATTCTTGATGGTGTGCTGAGCTCAGATCTTCATGACTCTTGTTATTTTCAAACTATAATTTCTTACCTCGTAGACAGCTGTTTTTACAATCTTTCTAGTTGTCACTGTCCTTAAATTGACAGGACACGAGAATAGGCACATTACAAACGCATTGCATGCCTCTAGATAGATAAATCACAAGGTAGATATTTTCAGACATTAGTTAACAAGGCATGTTTTCACCTTGAATGTTTGACCTAAAGTGTGTTACAAGTAAGCACAGTAGTGTTGAGAGACTAAGGTAGAATATGAGGGATTAAGAGGCAGAATAAAGGCAAGAGTCAAATGTAATTGCTTCTTAGCACAAAGCTCTCTTTTTCAGTTCTTTCAATTCCATTTGTGCTACATGAATGCCATTTCAAGGACTATGTGATTGAGCTGACTATGAAAATAAACTAAGTTGCAATGGATCCTCCTGAAAAGTGACTGTGTCCTCAAGTGATGACTGCACACAATGCACAGTTGCATATGATGGTGATTTAACTATCCTTACTGAAAAATATATCTTTTTTATTATCTGAGCAAGAAAAAAAAAACCTTGAACATTCTCTTCTCAGATGAATGATTGCAAACCATCCTGAGTAATTTCTATATGTGGGGAAAACCCTTGATAAATGTGTATTTTCTGCACATAAAACTGCCTCATGTCTTACATACATATGTAGTGTTAGTGTGATCCTAATTCTCATTTGATTGTATTTTTGGTAACAAATTCCTGGAGGATCAGGATTTAGATGATAATCTATCTTTCTCTGTCACTCTGTGTCTGCCTGTCTCTCTGTCTTTATCGCCCCCATCTGTGTGTGTGTGTGTGTGTGTGTGTGTGTGTGTGTGTGTGTGTGTGTGTTTTGAGGCCAGATGTCAATATCAAGTATCCTCCTTGATTGTTCTACATTCTATCTTTTGAGACAGGTTATGAATGCAGTACCCAGTGACAGGTGGCTAGCTCAGCTGGTTAGTGAGCCAGGTATCACCCTGTCTCAGTCTACCAAAGTTACACTCAAATGTATGCTAACACTATGGCTTTTGTTGTTGTTTACTTGTCTTGTTTTATGTCTTTTTACTCTGATCCTCATGCTTGAGTTACAGTTGTTTTCCTTGTGACTCACCAACATAATCTTGAGGGAATTCTTGTTGGATGTTTAGAATACTCCTTTTATACTCTGAAGTCAGAGTAAAAATTCATTATGAAAATCCATACAGACTCAATTTTAAAATTGAATTTTATACATAATTTAAAATTTCCTTTGATTCTTCGGAACGTATGACAGCTCTTGGAGCATTTCAGTGACTTTCATCTCAGATTCTTTGGCTTGTGCTTTGATGGCTCCTTGGGGGCATCATGAGCCATGACTGCCTCTCACTACAATATCTATGTCTGTGGCATGTATTACAGACTGTATTTGACACTGCCCTTATCATTTTTATGTCTATGAGTTTCTGTATACATTTCAGATCATAACTCAAATGTCACATGCCCTGTTTCTTGCTTTGTTTTATAAAAAAGACTTGGTTATCTAATCATCTGTATTTTTTTAGTGTTTGTGTACTCTTATTCTGTGAAGGATGCTTGGAAGGCTTTAAAATAGGGTTTTATAGTATAGCTTATGGTATATACACTTCTTTATAAGCTTCCAGAGGACAAAGACTGGAGACTACTCTGTGCATTCCAAGCACATAACCCAGTTATGGGCAATAAACAAGTGCTCAGTGTTGAATTAGCTCATCTTATGAGTAAGGGGCTAAAACCTGTACTCCTTACCCACTGAAAATTAAACATTGAAGACGAAACTTTCCATATCTCTGTATTTGACTTTATTTGGAGACAGGGTCTTCAAAGAAGCATGCAATTCTTTGATTATGTGCCTATTCTTGTATCATGTCAATCTAGGGACAACAACAATTAGAAAGACCACAAAGCCAGCTGTCTATGAAGTAATAAACTATAGTTTGAAAATCACAAGTATTATGAAGATTTGAGCTCAATTCAAATGTCATCAGTTTCTTCCAATAAATAAAAACTGATGTTTTGTATAAGAGAAGGTTGGAACACAGAAGTGTGTGTGTGTGTGTGTGTGTGTGAGAGAGAGAGAGAGAGAGAGGGGGGGGGAGAGGGAGGGGGGGGGGGGGGGGGGGGGGGGGGGGGGGGGGGGGGGGGGGGGGGGGGGGGGGGGGGGGGGGGGGGGGGGGGGGGGGGGGGGGGGGGGGAGGGGGGGGGGGGGAGGGAGGGGGAGGGGGAGGGGGAGAGGGAGAGGGAGAGAGAAAGAGAGGGAGAGAGAAGGAGAGAGAGATATATTTAGACAGAGGGAGATAATGCCCATCTGTAGTCCAAGAGCAGAGGTCTCAAAATGAAACCAGTCTTACCTGTGGAAGACTTTGATCTCAGACTTCTCCCCTGAGAACTCTAGAAGAAATTCTACTGTTAAAGGCCCCAAGTCTGTAGCACTTGCATGGCAGATCAAGGAACTCAAGAGTGCATATTTATACAAGTCTGCACTTCTGAAAGACCATCTGTTTTCTCTCAACAGCTTCCCAGAGAACTGCAGATCCCAGCATCATCTTCTGTTGTTACAGATTTTCTGCATTACATACGGGATGTGGCAGACATTTCCTCATAAACATGGAGACATCCTAACATACTGCTTTTTGCCTCTCTGTTACCAGGACATCACCATCTCTGGTTATCTGTGGTCAGGCTAGAGGTGCTGTGTTCTAAGAAGAGAATCATTTTTTCTCTAAGGCTTTGTTAAAGCATCCTGCTTTTCTGTACAGGATACTCAACAGGAAGAATTGTATGTTTACGTTCAGCAGATGGGAACTGAGCCCATGCAAGTCTGGTGGGTTTAGGGGGGAGTTTTGCCATCTTTTGTTTGTTTGTTTGTTTTAACCATTCCTCCTCCTCCCCTCTGTGTGTGCAGTTTTTTTTTAACCTTTAGTGTTTATCAAGATGCATCTTTGGGCTTCTATTAAATTTCTCCCTGTATGAGCATCTTACTGCTATGGTTATATTTTTTAAATAAAACATTATTCTCAATAGTTAGCAGAATAAGGACAGTGTTGGACATGCAGCCTGTATGTCTCCTTACAGGGACCTTGCCAGCTTCTCCTTTTTGCTTATCTTTGAGTACTCAATGACACCCCTGTTTTTAATAGTGGTGTTACATTCCTTTTCCAACTGTCTTTCTCCTCTTAAATGTACAGTATACAACAAGGAGTTCATTCCACCAATGTGTTCTCCAAAATGTAGCTTTGAGCACAAAACATCAAAAGCAAAATGAGTTTGGCAATCTTAACACAGCATCTGTTCAGGGATTTTCCTCCTTTACTGAGAGGTAGAGAAAGAGAAACAATGCATACTATACTGCACATTTTAAAGAAACAAAACAAAAAAACCCAAAGAGACTGTTTGTGAAAAACAAATAAAAGGATCCCCAAGACAAAAAAGTACATGAAATTATATTTTACCCTAAAGACAAATTCACATTTTATTAAGTTCTGCCTCTTTGGTGACTATGCAGGTTGTAACAGAAATATGGGGTGATTCACAGTTCTTTCCCTGTGTTCCCTGGTCTTCAATAAGCATTACTTACCACTGGGCAAGTGACTTTTTCCAAACGCATCTGAAGAGTCATACATTTTCATTATTTTGCACTTTGTTTCAATGACCCAGCCACACATAAAATGCTGTGTGTATGCCTGTTGGGACATTCATTGAGGAAACAGCACCTGTTCAGAGAATGTTTCTGCTTATTGCAAACATTTGGTGAACATTGAGGCCACCGTCACAAAAGGCAATTGTTTTACAATTAATAGTGGATTATTCTCCTTCAAATGCTCTTCAGCTTTTGCTGCTCCTTACATACACAAAGTATATGAAAAGTCAAGAGAGGAACGTGATTTGAGAAAATCATGAGCCCATGGGGAGGCTGGTTTTGAACTTGTTGCCTCATTCATCCTAGAGGACTGAGTTCCTTCCTCCTAATGCCTCATAATATCAGGTGCCTATGATAACTCTGTTTTGGATTTTCATGAGACAAAGTAACTGATCTTGTCTTTAGGTTGTATTATGCCATCTTATTCTATTAAATTTTTCCTCTGTCACTTCTCCCTTTCCTGAAGTCAAGGGAGATGGTGGAAAAACAAAGGAAGAGAGACACAGTGGTGAATTTCCCTTTTATAATGAATCCATTGAAGGATAGAAGTAATCAGACAAGGCAGACATGGATGGAGCAGCTGTACATTGAGTCTATCTTCTCAATATCCACCTGCATACCTATAGATATCTTGCCTATGGGTGTCCTACACTGTTTTCTTATTTTATCAAGTACTTGTCAACTGCAACATTTTTGAAGCTGGTTTGCTTCATAGTATGTCTGTTCTTCCAATTCAGCTTTGCGTTTATCAGAATTACCACCCTCAAATAGGTTTCTTTATATGTCTTCCTTAAATTAAGATGTCGAATAGCTACTTGTGTCTAAAAGACGTGCAAGAACTTTCGCATTAAACTTAAACTTGATCTTGGATCACGTCCCACTTTTTACTCATTGGTTTTAGCCTTCAGAAAACTGCTTCACACTTTGGTGGAGGTGAACAAAGATAGAGATGGCCGCAGCACACACTGCAGGGCTCCGAGGTACCCGAGAGACCCATGAAGGCTTGGAGGGGTGAAGTGGTGGCGCGAAAAGAGACTGTAACTCCAGAACAACTAAGGGGCAAAAAAAAAAAAAAAAAAAAAAAAAAAAAAAGACAAGTCTTATGAGAAGATGCTTTTAAAAAGTGGACTCAGGAAATGAGAAGGAAAGATGACGGAACATAGCAAATCTGTACCCTCTACTGCTTTGTCTCAGCTAGCAGGCTACAAGCAGAAAAGCCATTCCGAATGAGCCATAGGGCTGCCCTCCATAGACAACAGGGAGCTCGGAGACTCTCTGGAGCTCATAGAAATAGATTAATGATAAGTTCTGAATCCCTAGTTGCTGGGTTCCTCTGCCACCCCTGATGCAATAAGCCAAATCAAACTGAATTAATAAATCTAGGTTTAATGAACAGAGAGCAAAGCAATCCTGGGTTACCCTTGGAAAGGCAGGGGAAGAGTCACATGGAAAATATGGCTACTGAGTCTTATATAACCTGCAGGTGTGATCTTGACCAGCTCCAGGGGAGGGGCTGGCTTTTGGCAGGCTTCCTCAAGGGTGGGGTTTGGAATGGGAGGACTGAGACCCGAGAGTGGAATGGGGGCCCCTACCTGGAGATCGCCAACATTCCAACCTTTTGGGGTATATATAGACAGAGGTAGGGCTTCCACCTAAACAGTCATTGCTGAGTGGGACTGGCCCTTGTAGACCCACCTGCAGGCTCCCAACCTGGAGCTGCTGTGGATGTGACCTGTGCTGCTTGCCCTGCTGGGAGACAGAGGGCATGGAGCATCAGGTATGGCAATGGTCGTGCCCAGGCAGCTGGCACAAACGACAGGGAGATATGTAGCTCCCTGGAGCTCCCACAGAAACAGGTCATTGTTGAATAGGGCTGTCCCTAGGCCTGCTGTCTGGCTACCAGCATGTAGCTGCCAGGGTTGAGGCCTGTGTTGTTTTCCCTGCTCAGAGACAGACAGTGTGGAGTAGCAGAGCTGTCTGCAGGCTACAAGCACAAGGATCCAAGCCTGAACAGCCTCAGAGTGGCAGACATATAGGGCAGGGAGGTGTGTGGAAGCCTGGAGCTCTCACAAAACCTGTTCCAAGAATCCTTGCCTAGCTGCAACATCACCCTGACTGGGCAACAGCAAGATATCAGAGACGAATCAGTATTAATGGTGCTTCAGAAATCACAAACCTGCTGGGCGGTGGTGGCGCACACCTTTAATCCCAGCACTCGGGAGGCAGAGGCAGGCGGATCTCTGTGAGTTCGAGGCCAGCCTGGACTACCAAGTGAGTTCCAGGAAAAGGCGCAAAGCTACCCAGAGAAACCCTGTCTCGAAAAAAAAACAAACAAACAAACAAACAAACCCACAGAAATCACAAACCATGAACCAGACCAATATTTGCATGCAAAGTTGTCTGGGCAAGAAGCCAAAAACTAAACAAAGAAGCAAACAAAAAAATATAAAAATCTATGTGACGCACTGTCATCTCCAATGCCACTATGATGAACGAATATTTGCTGGAGAGGAAGAAAAAGTAGGCGAATGGAACAGTGACTGAGTGGTGGAGAGAGGTGGAACTAGAGGCAGAACTAGAAGACAGGTGTGAGAGAAGGCTGCAGTGGACAGGGAGCAGGTGCTGGTTGAGAAGGGCCAACAGGGTGGTGTGCAGCAGCCTGGAGCTTGTACTCTGACGCAGAACACATTGCCTCTGAACACACTGCCCAGACACAGAATCACCCTGGTTCTGAGAAGACAGGATGTCCAAGATGAAGAGCAGACCATTTTCTGGTTTGGATCTCCTTGAAAGATCTCTATGGTCTGTGCTGAACCCTGAAGGCTACTTTGGTATCCATGATCTGCTTCCCCAGGCAGTGATGAAGTTCATGTGGCTGTCTGTGGTCCTACAGTAGCCGGGAGCCATGCTGAGGTCCCTGGCTAGACTTACTACTCAAGGCCAGGGTGCAGGCTACATTTGGGCCACCATCCAAGGTCATGTTGATATCCATGGACTGTATTTCCACTGGGGCCAAGCTAATGTGAGTGACCTGTGCAGCCACTTGAAGACATATTCATGTCCAGATCTGTGCTGCCAAGGAGGGCCATGTCTTGGTGAGTGGTCCTACTGCAACCAGGGTCTGTGTTGATGTCTGTGGTCTGTGTTACCACTGGAGGCCATATGGATGCCCGTGGTCTGCACTATAGCCTGAAGCCATGTTGATTTTCTCAGGCTGTGCTGCCCCAGTGTGGGAGCCCACAGAGGTTTCTTAGTGAGATCTGAGCTTGCTTTATGCAGCAGGGATGCAAAACAGGATGGATTGACCACATGCATGGTTACCAGGTATTTGGAAGGGTCTGCACTTGGCTGTGATAGGCAGAGGTCTTTTGCTCCACTCTTTGGCATTCCTTTGAAAAAGAGACAGAAGGGGCTGGTGGATTAGGTGTCCAGGCCCTCCCAAGGCTATCCTGTGATCTGTCCCTCTCTCCCCTCTATATTTCTATCTAAATCTCTTATCCCTCACTCCTCAAGAGTACCTGAGGGGAAATAGGTGGGGACAGGCCCCCACACCCCAGGGGTCCGTATTGATTTGTGTGGCCTGAATTACCACCCAAGACCACTGTGATGTCCAGGTCTGTGCTGCCACTAAAGGCCATGACTGGGCTTGTGGTCCCTACTTCACCCGGGGTCTGTGTTGATGTCTATGGCTGGTGATACCAGGAAAGGCTATGTGGATGTCCATGGTCTGTGTGCTACTGCCTAGGGCTATGATTGGGTTTTTGGCATGTGCAGGGGCAAAGGGTTGTGTTGATGTTCCAGGTCTGTACTGCCGCCGGACACCATGCTCTGAGGTCCATGGTTCGTGCTGTCATCAGACAGCATGTGGAAGCCGATGATCCATGCCCCCACTGACTGTCAAGGGCAAGGAAGCCACTTTTGCTGTGATATTTGACTGCAGACTCACAGTTGAGAAAGAGGGACATAGAAGGCGTCTGTGACAACCCCTGCCTCGCTACCAACTCCCCTCAAAGTTACCGTCTAAACAGAAAACCATTAAAGAGAACTCTTAAAAACTGTGTAAAAGATACTGAAGTGTAGCTCTCCACAGCTGAGGGCTTCTGGTGGGGTGCAGGTGAAAAAGGACTCAGGTTTCTTTAAGGAGGTAGGCACCAGGAGTTTGAACTTGCTCCAGTGAATATATGGGCAACACAAATTGGACTTTGTGTGTGTGTATGTGTGTGTGTGTGTGTGTGTGTGTGTGTGTGTGTGTGTGTGTGTGTGTGTGTAGGTTCCCAAGAGTGAGGGGGCAGACCCAGAAAGACTGGGAAGTGCTTAAGATTTGTGATGTGAAATTCCTAAATAATCAATAAAAATATTATGGAGAAAAAGAAAGAAAATTGCTTCACATCACTGAAACTTCCAACTCCACTTGAGAAAATGTAACATTTAATTCCCTCCATCCTTCCCAAGATACTTTCTTTCCCTCATCTATATCAGTTAAAGTTCTTAGAAGGCTGTGGCTTACAAAATCTCTCCTGTCTCAGTTATTCTGTGTCTCATTTCTTCCAAATTCTCTGTACACTTTTCTAGGAAAGCATAGTAACCTGTGTACTCAGATAGTTATAAATATGTCCAGGAAGATGAAACTCTACTTTGAAATTGTAGTTTCAGGCTACAAATTAACTGCATATCAACTGTGTAAAGGTATTTTGCATAGATATTCCTGTTCATTTTGCTCTGGTCTCATCAGAAGGCTCTGTCCCACATATTGCTATATATTTAGTATAAAAAGCAAGAAAAGATACACTACACTTCAAAATATCAACTAAGTCATTTTTAAACATGCATGGAAACTGATGCATACACACAGCATTTCTGCTTTCAAAAGTAATTATTTTGTCTTTTATGAACTTTTTGGCAGTTTAAGTTAAATTGTAATTGTTTTGTAGCAATTCTCTTTATTTGTATGAAGCAGATTTTCCTTCTTTTTAAATTTTCCATTGACTAATTAATTGGTTCTTTGACAAATTCATTCGTATACTAGTACATTTGGTTTACTCTTTCCTCAACCCTCGTTTATCTGTCCTTGTCCTTGTCAAGCCCCTCTCTTCCCTCTTGTTTGATTTTAACACACCTGTTTAACTAGGACCATTTGTATGAAAAATAGATGAGGGCTCACTATTGTGTACTCAGCCAAAGACATCAACTGTCCCAATAGAATCCATTAGTAGCAGTAGTTGAGCAGGAAAGGGTAGTGCCCCATGGTACCTTCTCTGAGTTATGACTGACTATTTACAGGCCAGTATTGTGTAGCCCCAGTGCAAGTAATGGTAGCTGCTGTGAGACTGTTTTTGTAATGGCTGAGTCATGCCCTGAAGATAGCATTTTGTAGTTATCTTTCTGTCTTCCAGCTTGCACATTCTTTCTGTTCCTTCTTCTGGGTTGTTCTTTGGACTTTAGAGGAATTGTTATTAATGTCCTCTTTATGTCTGAGCTCTCAAGTGACGCTTATTCTGATGATCTCGAATATCTGTGACTATCTGTGTTAACCACTATTCACTGCAAAGATGATCATCTTTAATTTAGGCTAAGAGATTTGTTTATGAGCATAAATATAAATAGTTGGGGCCATGTCAATTCAGCTAAACAACAGTAGTGGATTCTCTACTCCATAGAACTGATGTAGTCACCAATCATAGTTTTTTAACTGCATTCACCAGGCATGTGCTCCCTCCTGTGGAGCAGGCAGGCATCTGTCTAACCCAACAATAGTGCCACCTTTACACCAGTGTGTGGATATTGCCTGGAAGTCAGCAGTGTGGTTCATATGGCTCACAGTTGGGTAGTGACCACTGAAATCTTATATCTCCTAATAGCCTATGCCAGCACCTCTTGCACTAATAAACTAGACACTAGGGAGAAAGCTACCTAGATGAGTTCCAGCATGATTTCTCTGTATCACACAATTGAATGTGTGATATATTTAGAAACAGGGTATTACCATCAGTTCTCATGGGTAACCAAGAGGAATTACATGGATCCATACTATTTGAGGGGACCTCTGAGAATCCTCTTATCAACAGTTCATAGGGAATTATCTCACATATAGAATTTGGATTTCTTTCTCCTTATTTTTATTTATTCTTTGTGTCTTTTACATCATGCGTCTCCATCCCATTCTTTTCTCTGTTCTTTCATATCCACCCTCTGTCCTTGCAACCCCCCCTACAAAATAAAATAAAATAAAATTTAAGAGAAAAAAAAGAAAAAAGAGAGGAGAAATTGATTTCATCATATAGTGTGACATAGTGAGTTATGCAGTAAACCTTTTATCCATATATCTTTACTTGCAAGTGTTCATTTCAGAGTCATTGGTTCAAGGTCCCTGGTTTCTGCTACATTATTGATACAGGGCCCTGGTTGTGGAAATCCTGCAGCTTTGGGTCTGCAGGACCAGCCCCTTCATGTGCTTCAACAGACAACAGATGCAGTAGATGTTGGGGTGGGCCAACTCATAGTCCTGGTTCTGGGCCTGGGTAGTTTCAGGGTTGGTCAGCCTGTCAGCTCTCCCTTGTCCTCACCACCATGGTTTTTATTTAATAATAATAATTAAAAAATGTCTTCTGGGAGCAGTGTTGTCTTTCCCTGTAGAATAGGAACTCTGTAACTTTCTTTGTATGTTTTAATTTTTATAAGAGTAATAGGTTTCACATGACTTTTTCTTAGTTCGTTCATTCTGGTTAACACTTCCTCCTCTCCTCCTCATCTTCTGAGTCCTTCTGCCTCATTACTAATTAAACCTTTCCAGGCCCCTCCAGTATTCCTTCTTTCTACTTTCATATCATTAGAACTCCCTGCACCTTGCTTAAGGCATTCTTCCCTGTTTTCCACTTTGACATTGGGATCCACAGATGAAAAACATGTGGAATTTGTCTTTCTGGATCTGGCATCCACTTTCATCCACTTTCCAATTCCTGGAATTGCAATTCCTGGAACTGGAAATTCAAGTTCCAGTTACCTGGGAATTTTCATTTGTTCACTTTTCTTTAAAACTAAATAAAATGCCATTGTGTATAGGTACCATATTTTCATGATTCATTCATCTGTTCCTAGGTACTTAGGTTGGTTCCATTTCCTAGTTATCATTCCTAGTGAGTAGAGCAACACAGAACATGAACAATCCAGTATCTTTGTAGTGGGTATCGATGAAGTCCTTTGGATAAAATATGGATTATTAATATTAGAGAATACTCCAAAAATGGAGGATGTTAAATACATGGCAAACATGCCAGGAAATGGATCTTCCATATTTTTTTGATTGGCTGTCAGAATTTGAAGATAACTATGGCCCATTATTAAGTAGGAATGCCGGGATATCAATAGAAAATGAATAGAAATCTGAGATAAGTGGGCCTTCTAGAGTACACATCTTGATAGAAACTTCAAAATCTATCCTCTCAGCTATCTGTGCTGTATAGATGGGAGACTAATTTCTCAGAGCTTTGAGGAATGAGCTGGTGAGGTTGGGCAAAACTGCCAAGAAACCCAATTGTGTCTGTACTTAGAGCTCTGAGACTAAGGAAGAGCTGTTGTTACAGTACAGGCCTCCTAACACAGTGCTGGAGATGAAAGGGTGTTTGGAAAATGGAGAGAGACAAATGGAAGAACTTCAAAATACGGTAAGCATTGTTGTCAACAAAGGGCAATTCGCTACGTTTTTCCAGAGGTCCTAACTAAGAAGTTTCAACACAGTTCATAACTGTAGCTGGAGTCTTCTCCAGTCCTGTTTGGCCCACAGTCAGGACAAATCTCTCTCACCCGCCAGTCCCACAGCTGCTCAGATCCAACCAAGTAAACACAGAGACTTATATTGCTTACAAACTGTATGGCCGTGGCAGGCTTCTTGTTATCTAATTCTTTTATCTTAAATTAACCCATTTTTATTTATCTATAAGTTGCCACATGGCTCGTGGCTTACTGGTATCTTAACTTGTTGCTTCTCATCATGGTGGCTGGCAGCATCTCTCTGACTCAGCATTCCTGTTCCCAGAATTCTCTTTTCTCCTTATCCCGCCTATACTTCCTGTCTGGCTACTGGCCAATCAGCATTTTATTTATTAACCAATCAGAGCAACACATTTAACATGCAGAACATCCCACAGCACTTCCACTTTTCTCAGTCTCTAATGACTACTTAACTGATGAAGAAAATGAGCAGATGACTATGGCTTTTCATACATAATATGAACAGAAGGAATATATTTTGGTATCTAGGTATATTGAACTGTCTCTTGAGAATCTCATTCCCGATGAAGTCTTCCTCACTTTGTAAGGGTGTGAATGATAAGTGACTTCAAACCACCCGGGGTCATCTACCATACAGCTTATGTAGACAAGAAACATTGCCAGCCAACGTTGAGAGAGAATCTAGAATGGAAAATAGAGATAGAAGATAAGTACTCACAGCTCTGCATCCAGCAGTAACAGGATCCATGCAGGTTTACATCATTGTCTTTTCTAACTTACTCTAGGAAAAGAGACAAATCTGTATCTGGTGAGGTATTCACAGAGAGGTCCAACATACTTAGAACACAGTTAGTAATTCACACGGCAAGGGAGGATTGCACTGAGTGATGTGTTTACTGCCTAGACTCTCCCCTTGGAACCAAAGCTCTCCTTCCCATTGCTGCAAATGGTGTCTGTTGAAGGTTTAGTAAAGCTAATTACTTCCCCAGACTGAAGGGAACATCTTAGTTTATATGTGCCTTCTCTAGAATTCGGTTTCTAATGACTGTCATAGCATCTTTCTGTTAACAACACTAAAGGACCATTCTGAATCCATTCCTACCCACAGGATCAGCTGAGGGCTTTGCTACAATTTGAGCTCATTTTGATTTCTCTTTCTGCCCATCCCAGTTTCTTTCTCCCCTTCACAGATGTTGTTATAGAGTTCTAGTTAATAAAATTTCTCCTTGCAGATCTCCATTTCAGAGTCTGTTCCCAGGAACAAACATCCATGAATGATAATAGTTTGTTTTCTCCAGGTTGTTGTTATTTAGTGTTTATATGATACCTCATTATTATTTATATTTAATCTCATAGCTAATAATACTTCATTATTTTATTCAAAATATGTAGGCTTGTTGTAAATCAAGCTTGGAAAATGAATGCTCTTCCATAATTTACGTCTCCTACTTTATTGTACATTTTGATTCAAAACTTCCCATTCAATCACTGGCTAATCTTCTGGGAGACATTTTATCTGATTTGTGCTTTTCTGAAGAACTCTAATTTATTATAGTACCATTATGTTATCTATTAGGATTATCTATCATTTTCTAATAAATGTAAGACTCAAGTTTCTTCAATTTTATCCTATGGAGCAGATTTTTTAAATTCATGTTACTCTTCTGCTTCAGTGCAGGTTTCATTAAACACATAAATCAAAAATCCTGTCCTCTTACAGAATAGAGCAAATCAAGATTCAAGTAAGTGACTCAAATATTACTTTTGGCAGTACTGACAGGTTTTCTGTCTATTGTCTTCCATATACCACAATGGCTACATCTACTCCTCAGGCTAATAAATTATGGTTTTGTATCTGACTATCTAGCCCATTAAGTTATAGTGAACATTTCATGTCATGCAAGAAGGTTGCATGTGATCCCTAAATACATGATGTTGGTAACTTAGATTACTATCTATGGTAATTTATAGAGATTTCTCATAATTGTTACCCAGGTGTTGCCTGTACCAGTAGCTTGAAATATGCAGCAAAGAACAGTTTGGAAGGCAGCACCCACTCTTCGTTCATACTTTGTATTTGGACATCAATCTAAGGGAGTATGTGACCTTATGAGGCAGCTGTAATAAAATATGTAGACTGTATGTATGGCTGAAGCCAATAGAATTTTATTTTTTTGTAGTTTTGTGTATTAGAAGTCTGAAAAGAAAGTTCCATTTGGCCTGCACATAACTACCTTCCCATGGCTTTCCTATCTATAAGTCTGTCCCCTAATTTCCTGTTTCACAAGGACAGTGGACAATATTGTATCAGGGTGTCCTTTAACTGTTTTATTATTATTATTATTATTATTATTATTATTATTATTTACAAAATTATCCATTTAAAGGTCCCATCTCTGAAGATACTAGGAGCTAAAATTTGACCAGGTGAGTTTTAGGAGGGGACACAATTCAGCCCATGGGAGAGGACAGAGAGGTTTCCTTCTCTAAGCAACATGAGGTGGAACAAAAGAACTCATGTCTAGGTGCAATGTGGGGTAATGTGCATATTATTGGCTGAGATCTACATAGTGTCATGTAAAGCCTTTCTGAGCCTCTGCAGACTATCTGCTTCTGGGTGAACAGTTTATGTGCTGGTGACATCTGACCAGAAGAAACCCCAGATAGCAAACATCACATTATTCTTTTTCTCTGACTACCTACCTTTCACAGTCAAATCTCAAAAGCTAAAGATTTAAAAGTGACTAGTGGGAAGAACCCTTGTTCTCAAGAATCTTACATTCCAGAATCCACATGAAAAGAAGGAAACACTTGATTTGATATTACAACAAGCAATCTATGATAATTTAACAGAGAATATTTGAATAGATTGTATCTGAGGTTCAGGAAATAATTTTCTGAGAACTACATGGCAAGAATCCTTTATGGAATGAAAATTAAATCCTCACCTATGCTTAATTTAATTAAAAATTCCATACATTACAATATGTTTTTAGAATAAATTATATATATATATATATATGTACACATGGATATATATGTGTGTATTTGTATATAAAGATGTATTTGTTCCTCAGTTCACTACAACCTCCGACATCCTTGCTCTCTGCAATGTGATATTGTAACTCCTCCTTGTAAGAGTGGAATACACTTAGCCTCAAATGTGTCTATTTTTGTCAATTATTTTATGAAAAGAATGCTACAAAACTGATTGTTAGAGTATGTGTCTAGAATGTTCTCCAAGGGCTCATGTTTTCAAATTTTGATCCTACCTGGTTACGTTGCTGAGAAATGACAAATATCAAGAGTGGGCCCACATAGGCCAGGGAGTATTAGGGTGATAGCTCACTCCAGGCCCCTTGCCCTTCCCCTGCTGTCTACCACAAGTGAGGCACTTTGGTTCACCACAATGGTCTCTGCTGATGCTCTGCCTCTCCACAGGCCCAGAACAATGGAGCTGAGTGAACCATAGGCCAAAATGAATATTTCTCTCTTCAGGTTTGTTTTCTCCAGTTTTTCATTTTAATGATGTGGAGCCAAGTGATACCTCAGTGAAGCAGCTCTAAGACTGAGCCTCAAAAGATTTGGGATAATTCTTCATTTTCTCTTGTCACCCAGCTGTTATCCTATGAAAGAGGCTGGCCTCTCACCCCAGAGAACAGCCAGCCACATTTCAGTACATGTATAAAGCAACCCCATAACCTTCCACTGACCCCAGATGCATGGAGAAACTTAGTTATGATGATCCGGTTATATATTACGCAAGAAGAATCAGATAATAACCTGGTAACTATGGAGAACAATTAAATGTTTGTTTTTAAGCCATTGAATTTTACAATACCTTGTATATACAAGCGTTAATTGATACATTTTTTTTTAAATTTCAACCTGAAAATGTATATAGATATGAACAACCTGAGTCCAGGGAAAATTTAAAACAAAGCCTATGATGTATGAAGTATTCGTGTTTATTAGAGGTAGGCTTCAATTATAGCAGGCAATGGGAAAACAATTAGGGTGCCAATTGATTATTTGATACAAAATGTTTACAAGATAGAAGTAAGCCAATTATAGCCACACTTTTTATATTTTTAATTAACAGCTGAGAGAAATTATGCTACATTGGAAATTAAGGAAGAAGTGAAATGAATAGCACCTGTCTTTCTTTCTTTTTTTTCCCTAGAGAAGTTTGGATTGTTTCTCCAATGTTTTGATCTTTCACTCATTCTGGCTACATACTCTGTCTTGCATCTCTTTATTCTTTGCTTTTCCTCCTACTGGCCAAGGGACCAAGGATATTATCAAAATGAACACAGAGACTTATGTGGTCAGGATTAACGGGGAGGAAATGATTCTAATTATAACTATTGCCTTCAGCAGGATTTTTTTTTAACATTCTGTGCCATTCATCATCTAAAAAATGATGTGTACATGCATCTGTGTTTGTGTGTGAAATCTTGCATGCAATTGCAGGTGTCTTACTTGTACACTGTAAGTAAGTAGGTACATTGGCTTACTTCTCTCTTTGTGAATGTTTTGTATCAAATAATCATTTGGTGCCTTATTGTTTTCCCATTGCCTGCTATAATTGACGCCTACCTCTAATAAACATGCATACTTCATACAGCATAGACGTTGTTTTAAATACTTCACTTGTTAATGTACTTATATTTCACAAGATTATTTGAAACTCTGATAATTAGAGTTAACTGACAGCCCATCCCTTAGTGGAGGAGTATTCTAGAAGTTTTTGTATTATAAAAAAATAGCTTTATTCTAAAATGTTTTGAAATTTATCACTACTGTATCCTCAGAACAATCTTTGGATGTGTGTCAACACATGCTTCTTGCCTCAAGGGCTTCCGAAGACATATCAAACTTTAACTTCAAAAACTTACTGTGAGCTAGACAGATGCTCAGCAATTAAGACAGTGTTGTTTTGCAGAGGACCTGAGCTAGGTTCTCAGAATCCTTGTTGGGCAGCGCACAACCACTCCTGATTCCAGCTCCTACAGATTTTCTGGACTTCTTAGGCACCTGTACTCACACACAGGACCTCAAACACAGACACAGATACAGGTACACATCATTTTTTAAAAAGTATACAAACCCCCAAACTTAGTAGGTTTGATCATCTCTAGTCAACTCGCCACTGCAAATGTGCTATTCACAACATACATTTACAAAATCCCAGATACTGACTATAGCCAGATAGGACAACGGTGGCCAGAAAGGTAGCTTATGAAACATAAAGACAAATGAACTGTTCTGATGCCAATAATAGAAGTTGCTATTTGTCATGTCAGTGCATCTGAGCTTGGGGTGCTGAACTGCTAATGGCATGTTGAGGACCCAAGAGGAGGCAGCTGGTAGAGAAAAATCCAACATATACTAATTAATATTGAATTTCAGTCACAGAGTGATTTTTTTCAGAGATCCAGTGTGGAGGGGTAACTTGAAGTGGACTTTGGGTACTGAAGTATATAAGTTAAATAGTACAAAAATGTATCTCCTTTTTTCTGAGACATGTTTTAAAGCAGGTCACTATTCTTAATGGCCTGTAAAATTAGAGACTTCTTTCGTTGATTATGTAAAAGGAGCCATTTAAACCATTAGCCTGTTCCCACTCTATTGAAGTATGTAGAACTGCAGCTTTAGAGTAGTCTTGAAGAAAGAATGTTATGTTTAATGGCAGCTGATGAAGAGGCTCAGACAGGGTCCACTGTATGGTCTCCTGGTGCCAAGGATGCTGGGCACAGTTGTGAGTACAGTTAAGAGCCCCAGGTAGTTTGAGGAGAAAATGTTCTGTTCAAAATCACCAGCACACCTCACCCACACACCCCTCTAGGTGTGGGTCTGGGGCTTGATTTCTGAAGGGAAAGGAAGAAAAATAAGTGTGTAGAAAGGAACAAAGAATGGAAGATCAAAAGGAAGGATAGATCTGATCATCTCAGTCTCCAGTCAGTTATGTCTTTATACAATTTCCTCCCTCAAATCAGTTTTCTCAATGGAGTGACACTGGGTAACCCAAAACACTGCAAGGCTGGCTGAATGTCCAGGAATAGTGGGAAACACAAAAGAGAATACTTATTTTGTATACTTGTTTTGTTTAGTATTTTTGTCTTTTTGCCCCTTTGTTTTAATCATTCATTATTTATTTATTTATTTATTTATTTGTGTATCTATCTATCTATCATCTATTTATTTACATATAAAGAACAGAATTGTATTGGTAGGGAGGTAAGGAAGTAGGGAGAAAGGTAATGAGATAAGGAGGACCTGAGAGGAGTTGGAAGAGAACAAATATGATCTAAATACATTGTATGAAAAAAATGTTTATAAAGGTAGTAAGACAAGAACAAGATCAACAACAACAATTTCCTCCTCAAATATGGTCTGCATTTACTGATGTGCTCCTAGTAAAAGTACCATAGCAGAATGAATGGGAATGTGTGTCTAAGATTATACTACAAAGTAAATGTGGCTTCAGTGTTGAGCATTCTTCCATGTCTTTCTGTATGCAATGAATTGTTCCTAGATTCCTGACCAACGGAAACTGTGAGACACATGCCATTGTTCAAAGTTGGGGTGACACTCAGCAGAAGAAATATTACATTCAGAAGGAGTTCCTTCTACTTCTCTAACTTGCATCATCTTTTCTACTTTCTATACTTAACTTGTTTTCAAGCCTTTGCGCCTTTGGACTCCAAGATTCCTTCAACTTTCCTTCCTTTTCTTCCCTTGGTTGTCATGGCACACATTGCAATTTAGGGTAAAAGGATGAGTGCATGTCCTATATAGCAAGCTGGCTGTTTTGGTGACACCAAATTTAGACAGTTTTCACCAGAGCTTCATCCCACATCATCCCATATGATGGACTCCATGTAGAAAGATGTGAGGGACAGATAGAACATTGTATTGGGAGCCCTTTTGTTTAAAAAAAGTCATCTTTCATGGAACATTTCAGCATTTACAAAAGTAAAAGATCATGCTTATTTAAATCTTTAAGCACTGCTTTTCTGGAGCCAAGCTAACTAGGAATTAGGGTGAATCTCTTTCAGATGACATCTCCTGATTTATATAGCCATCCATAATCCTAAACTCTTTTCTATCTTTCTTAAGTGCCAATAACTCTCTTTCACCAATTCACATCACATATAATAACATACGATTTGTTTGTGTGTTATGTCCATGTTCAATATATATCTTCACCAACAATGAGCTAAAAAGCCCATGAGGCATTGATTTTACTCAGCGGTATCTTTTAATGATCAAGAGGAATCAATATGAGTTTGTCAAATTAATCAATGAGTTTATTAATTCTGTGTCTTTTTCAGGGAGAAGTGAACAGATGATAGTTCATACCAGATAGGGTCCCAATGATAGACCAAATCAAAGACTCTACTGAAGTCTGTCTTGCTGAACCACTTAGTTTATTAAGGTGATTTAAAGGCACATAGGAAAGGGGCAACACACATTTAAAGACACAGAAGTATGGGCAATAACTCATGATGCTCCATCAAAAGCTCTCATTTTCTCCAGCAATTGTTTACTTTTTGAGTGACTTCAGGGAGGAGCTTGTAGCTTTTTGAACTTCTTGAATCTTGTAAGTTTCATTTACTTTCTGAGTCTTAAGAGCTTCTCTTTACCCTACATGAGAGAATGTCTCAGTTCAAAGGATTTGTCTCTATAACATCAGTGATACTCTAGAAAGTTAGTGTGTGTTGATAGATTAGATATTAATTCTCTAGCTCCTGATTCAAAGGATGAGGAAGCAGATATAATGTGAAACAGCTTCAACCAGGACATATTCAGCATAGAACATTAGGATCCAAATTCTAGTTCTATTGTTTCTCATTTCATTTTTCATTGAATTTTATGACCATTTGGTCAATCTTTAAGAAAAGAGGTATATATGTAACATTAATTTTGAAGTCTTAATATCAAATATTTTGCTTGCTTAAAGTTATTTTTCTGTGGACTTTTACTTCCAGAACTTCAGGACCCAATCTAATGAGAATTTGCAAAATGGAAACTAAAAGAAATCAAGAAAGGAAATGCCAGGTTTGAGAGGAAATAAGGAGCTTGTAATGGAATAAATACCAATCATGTGGTATTTTATCTGGAGAAAGGACTATGTGAAATTGTTTCTATTTGAAGATGACATGATTTGGAAATCCTCAAAACTCTACCAAAATCTAATGGTATGGGAACTGAGGAATGAACTCCAGTAAAGTTACAGGATACAAAACTCAATATATAAAATTGATAGTATTTTTATATACCAATAAGGAACTAAGGAAACATTTATTTATAGTAGTAAGAACTATTAAATATCTAAGTGTAAATTAAACTAAGAAGGAAGAAAAAGTTTGTGTGATAAAAATTGTGAATCAGCCGGGCAGTGGTGGCGCACGCCTTTAATCCCAGCACTCGGGAGGCAGAGGCAGGCGATCTCTGTGAGTTCGAGGCCAGCCTGGACTACAAGTGAGTTCCAGAAAGCGCAAAGCCACACAGAGAAACCCTGTCTCAAACCCCCCCCAAAAAAAAATTGTGAATCATAGCCAGGCAGTGGTGGCACTCGCCTTTAATCCTAGCACTCGGGAGGCAGAGCCAGGCAGATCTCTGTGAGTTCAAGGCCAGCCTGGTCTACAGCGTGAGATCCAGGACAGGCACTACAACTACACAGAGAAACTCTGTCTCAAAAAAAAAAAATGGAAATCATGGATGAACAGTATAAAATACAAACAAGTGAAATGATATGTGATGGCCTATAATAATTGATACTGTGGAATTCTTTATACTACTCAAAATGATCTATAGATTCAAGGTAATTACAATGTATTTTTAACAGAAATATAGGAGGAAATAGTCCTTAAATTCACAATAAATCACAAAGACTCTAAATAATCACAGTCACATATCCAAGAATACAAGGGCAGCACAAACTGTGCTTACTTGATGGCTCAAAAACAAGAAAAGGGCACAAAGCTGGATGTGTAGGACACTGGATAGATCTGGGGAGCATAGAGGAGGGTGATGAATGTGATTAACACAGCTTGACATTAATAATGAAATAGTAAAAAAAGACACAGAAAAAGAAAACCATATGATAGTTTGTTCAGTTGTTATTATTGTTAAGTTTTATTAATTGGTTAATGTGGTGTCTGCTAAATTTCTCTATTATATACAAATGTAACTAATAAATAATGTTAATATGGCACTAAAATATTAATTGATAAAATGCATTGGTTTATTTATAGACTTTCAGAGCACATTTTTGTGCTTTATTTCCATTCATTTATCTATCTATCTTATCTATCTATCTATCTATCTATCTATCTATCTATCTATCTATCTATCATCTATCTGTCTATCTGTCTGTCTGTCTGTCTATCTATCTATCCATTTACTTATTTTGTGTGTGAGAGTTTGTGCCTACCTGTCTGTATGTGCACCAAATGCATGCAAGTGCCTGTAGACTCCAGAAGAGGGTGTTAAAGTGGCTGTGAGCCACTAATGTGGGTAGTGAAAAGCTAGCCCAGGTCCTCTGCAAGGACAGAAGCACTAGTAATCACTGAGTAACCTCTCCAGCATCTCTCTATTTTAATTAGATTATTTATCTTTTAATATGTTTGAGATCAGAAAATGTGACATCTCTATCAGTGTCCCACAATGAAACTCAGACTGGGATTTTTACCTTAAATTTTGAAGACCAGTAATTGTAACATTCAAACACCGTTATTTGTTGTTCCTTGAAGCCCTTGTCTTCAGCTTTTATTATTTCCTTGATTCTCAGCCATGCATCCATTAGATCTTTATACATCCAACAAAGACCTTGAGTCTAAAGCTTGTCACCATCCTATGACTGATGTGGCTACACATAGTGGCTACTAAATGTCTTAGTCTTTGTGCTTTATAAGTTCTGTGCTTGTAGAAAGTTCTTTCCTGCAGTTCCTATATCCCTGTACCCACCTTTAATGTCACCCTGGACTTTACAGCTACTTTATTTTGGAAACTGTCAGAGTATCTCATGCTTTGATTAGAACTGCCTCTCCTCCACTTTGTTTGTTCACCTAATGGCTATTCATCACCCTCAACCACTTTGATTTATGCGAGCGCTTGGCTTTCCTTCAATTCATTAGTTTTTCCTTAGTTGACTTATTTGATGTCATAGGCCAGTATTTCAATGACATTCTTGGCAATGCTTTTAACCATCTTCTTCCTTCTGGTTTTTAACTTAATTTGTTTAGAAAAGTCCTTATCCTAGAACAAACTATTCACATTTTCATGTTTGCGTTCAAGTAGCATCAGTCTTCTGAAGAAATTCTTAGAGCTGAATGATTTTACAGTGAATACCCAAACATTGACTTTTCCTGCAGCACTCTAACAATGAACACATTCCCACATTTCTTTCAGATGTTTTCTTCTGCAAACTCCTCCATGTTCTCTTCCCTCATGCTTGGTAAATGACTTAAAAACAAAACAAAACAATAGTACATCATAAAGAATGCAAAAGATGTAGTGTAGTTGCTTTCTCTATATCCCATGTCAATCTGCATCAATATCCCCTAACTCCCATTCTTCTGTCATAGTAAAGGAGTCACCTTAGGCCAGGTTTTCTATTCCAAAGATGGCTCACAGCCCCCTAACCTTTGCAAGGGCTTTTTATTACTGACTCATTTTATCTCATGTGTGAGGAAGTTTCCCATTTTAACAAAATCTCCTCCTGAATTGCTTACATCATTTTCATTTAAGACAAATAAGCTCTCTTCAATTGTACCTCTCTCTCTTTTTGTTTCCACGCATGTAATACTGTGTTTTACAAAAATAGACGCAGCAATATCTTCTACCCACACTTATTTTTCACAATGTGATCTTGAATTTTGTTTTCTGTTAAGGGAAGGACGGTCTATCCTTCTTGCTTCTGGGTAGAATTTTTGAGTACATTGACTAGGAGAGAGAACATACTACACATGGTACTTCTCCATACAAATTCTACCCATGGACTTATTTGAATTTTTCAAAGTATAGTTCAACAACAAGAATAAGAATTAAAAAAAAATAGGGTAGAACTACAGGGTAGTTTTTATAGTGTTGAGGTTGGAGCCAGGCCTTTAGCATGGTAAGCAAATTTTCTAACATTGAAGTATACCTTAGCCTTACCATTTTTAGGATCTAATTTTGGTGGTCTCACAAGAACAAATCTCACAGTCTATGATGAGACCATGCTGTAAAATGAGTTATTGATTACGCCTGGATGAGATAGAGTTTGATGTCTTTACACAAGGCAAAGGTGTTATTTATACTTTCTCAGACTATAAGCTTTGAAAGCCAGTCAGTATGTACTTGGAGAGTATGGATCCATATGCTGCATTTGTTTGAGGTTGTAATTTATTTGGCATTTTTTGAATGAGATCAGTCCCTCATTATTCATTATTTGATAATTTGTTTGTGTCAGTATGGTCTTAATGGATATTTTGTCTATAATTTGGTATAATATTATACCATGTTACTTGGGTTTTTATTTATTTATTTATTTATTCATTCATTCATTCATTCATTCATTCATTTATTTATTTTGGCTTGAAAAATTAATCTCCTCTTTCTTTTCATCTCCTCATTCTTCTATTTTATTCGTCTTGTGTCTCAAGTTCCAAGTTCAACTTTGGGAGTTCTTTGTATTAGATCCTGTTATTTATTTATTTATTTATTTATTTATCTATCTATTTATGTATTTTCTTTCAACTGAAGCTCTTTTTGAAATATGATTTTACTATTTAACCCAGCCTGGCCTGATATTCTCTATATGGCCCAGGATGGCCTAGATATTTATCCTTTTGCCACACCAGTATGACCTTAGTTTCAGGACTTCCTTACTTTGTGACAATGTAAGGTTCTCCAGACTCATGACTCATATTCTTTTCACCAGTCTTAGAAGCCTCCTATACTTTTCACTGGGAGGAATACTAGGTGTAGGTGTGCTTTTGCAACTGGGCTGTTACTGTCTTCAGTACCTGTCAACTAGCATAGCATGGATGAATGTATGTGTGTGCTAACTCATATATACACAATACTGGTTTGGGTTTCAGTTTTTATAGATTGCTTCATGGTTTACAGTTAAAAGAAGCAATAAAAATTCTTTTTTTAAGCATCATGGATACAATCCATAGTATTTTTTGGACTGCCTCTGAAATGGAGTCCTTCTGAAAATAGCACAAACCACTTAACCAGTAGAGGAAGAAGATCCACTGAATGACTGAAATGCTATTCAGCCACAAAGTGTGTATTAAACTCTAGCCAGTGTATCTCCTTAGAGCTTTTATGAAGAACTTCATCTGCAGGCAGGAAATTCATACTAAACATTGTCACAATCTCTTTAGTCTGTCTGTGGATTGACTTCATGCAGATATGCTCTTATCAGTTGGCCAGGGACTCATTCAGTATGTTCACTCATTCTCTTCTTCTATGTTCTGAACATTAAATTAATAGGGCTATGATGAATGCATTTATTAAGCCCTCTCTGTGTAAAAAAATCTAGCTTTTATGATTATTTAATTATTCACAGTTGGAATTTTCATTAGAATAACCCCCACCATTTATAAATACACATCTCCTCACCTATTCTTGCCCCAGGAAGAAGACATCTTTGGTACTTTACTTTATAAAAATCTAGTTCATTATGCTAGAAAATTTTCCAATTATTGAAAAACAAATAAGGGCTTAGTTTGCTTCTGATACCTGTTTTGAATCTCTATGTGATCCTGGTGTCTCAGAAGTATGGCATAGACTTCCTTCAGTGTGTTGGACCATACAAGGAGAAAACAAGGATGGATTTTCACAAAAATTCAGTGAAATAGCTGCTAAGAAACTTTATGGTTCACTGCTTTAGGTAACTTGCACAGATGAATGCAACTTGTTCATAACAAATCGTTTTTTTCTTCTGCCCTTGATGCTAAGATCATTGTTTTTCTAGAGTAAGTTTGTTTAGTTACAAGATTCTCTGGGTAGAGTCTTATAAATCTCCTCACAAAATATTCAGTTTAAGCAATGCACCCAGTTCTGAGTTTGATTTGTTAAGAAGTGAATGGGAATCATTTATGTCAGGCCTCTATAGTATGTCTGCATTAGAAATGGAATTTCGAGCCGGGCGGTGGTGGCGCACGCCTTTAATCCCAGCACTCAGGAGGCAGAGCCAGGCGGATCGCTGTGAGTTTGAGGCCAGCCTGGGCTACCAAGTGAGCTCCAGGAAAGGCGCAAAGCTACACAGAGAAACCCTGTCTCGAAAAACCAAAAAAAAAAAAAAAAGAAATGGAATTTCGACTGGCAGTTATATACTGCATCCTACTCAGAGTTCAATCTCAGCCATTGATTACTAAAGGATTCAAAGTTTAAATATTTTAATATCAGAACTTTCTTAGACACCTCCTGGCAATCACATTCTCTTTGATTTGGCCTTAGAGTATGGGTGACATTGGAGTCATAATATGTAGTATGCCAGTTGAAGGGGTGCTGGCCCTATTTTGCTCTATTTTCTTTTCTGAAACCATAGGTTCTTGATAGCATTAAATGCAACATCTTCATGGAAGTGTCTGGGATGTTTATAGATAAATGTTTCTCATTTCATTGTCTGAGGAGAAAGCTGTCTATAGGGCAACTTATTATATAAACAGCCTGTGGCATCTTTTAATAGAAATCAATAACAAAGCAAAAGAGATGGCAGATGCAATTTAACTAAATGCCATAGGAAAGATACCCTGTAAATTTCTTTAAAACTTAGTATGTATTACATTTAATTTGTATAAGTGCTTGATGAACACAGTTAATATTCAGAACCCTTCATAAAAAGGAGCCTTTAATAAGACTATCAGAAAAATTACATTTTTGATTCATATAATGTCTTCATACTTCTCATTATTTTCAAATGTGTTACCATCCACTACTAACTCATGGAGAAATGCTTTTGTGACCCAAAAAGTGCTGGGGAAGGTGTTACCTTTGTCAACAAGGAGAAGTTCAAGGGACCAATGGTCAAATCAACACTGATGGACTAAAGCAAGACTCCAATACCAAAGAGAATGCCACTCTCATGAGAGTCCAGCCACAGTGATGCCATGTGCCAGTCGAGAGTGCCCTAGTTGGACAGTGGCCAAGACAAAGAGTACAGTTACAATCTTTGCACATCAACAGTGACCCCCAAACACAGCCTTTGTTTACAAAAGAGGTGAGCAAATAGAAAGGCAACAAGTTCTTTGTCCTAAAGAAGGGCACTTCAGAACAGCATTCCTCAGAGACGAAGCAGAGAGTACCTACAGGGGTGCACATTCTCAGCAATGTGTTATGGTGGTGGCCAAATTAAGACTGTTTTTTTCAAAAGTTGTATTTAGTTAGTTTTTTTCTCTTTTGTCAGTGACCCCCTTGGGCTAGAGTCTATAACCCATCTGCCACATGTGATCCACAAGAATCCAACTTTAAAGCACTTTTGGAGAAATTCTTTCAGCCTTAAGAACAAGGCAATCATATATGGAAGCAATATCATGCTTTCATAAATAACTCCAAATTCACTGCCTTAGCACACTTCCATGGTTTGGAAAAGACAAATACTTGATTTGTGTTTTAATGTTAAGGACATGTTTTGTCATAAATCTTTTCATTTACTGCAGTAAAAAATGACTGATATTCTCTTTATCTTTTTGCTGTCATATTTTTACTATCATATTTTTCATTTGCTTCTAATATGCATTCCTTGGCTTTCTTCAATTGCTTCAATCTTTATTATAATAATATCATATCCACAGGAGATAAAGTTGTTTTTGTTTCTTTTCCAGTATATTCTGCTTTTCTTTCTATTACTTATATTTATGTTTGTGATGTCACTAATATGTAGAAAAGAAAACAATTACAAGATTACTTAAAACTTACAAACAGTGTAGTGTGATGGTTTTTTTGTACTTAATTCTCAAGCATTAGAATGAACTCTTTTCTTTTTCTCCTTACACATTTTTCTTCTGAAGCAGTTTTCTACTTATGGATTGTGTGTGTGTTAAGGATCCAAAACTGTGGTAGTTCACAGCTGCAATCCTAGTATTCAGGGGGCTAAAACATGAGTTTGAGGCCAGCTTGGGGTATTGAGGATTTTCAGACTAGCTTGAAACACAGAAAGAGTCTTTTCCTCAAGCAATGCAGAATAGAACAGACAGGCAAAGTAAAACAGAGGGTAAAGAGAAAAACAATCTAGGACTGGTCTTATTTTCATTTTAATTGTATAGATTTATTGAGACATAATTCATACGCTTCACAGTTTACCCTTTAAATTATGCAGCTTAGTTCATTGGTTTTCTTATGTGTCATAAGTGTGAATAACTACCACAAATGGTCATTTCTATACTTCACTATGTCTGGAACCGACCTGAATAGTTTACTGATTGCTATTCTCCTCATGTTTCAACCATGGCAAACTCTAATCCCCCTTGTGTTTCTTCTTTGCATTTGCTTATTTTCTAGGTGTTTTATTTAATTGGAATCCCCCATGATGTTTTCTTTTGTCTTTGACCTCTCTCACTTACCAATTAGTCAAGTTTTATTCATTTTGCTATAGGCACCAGGACTGAATTTATTTTTATAACTCACTAATGTGATTGAATGATATTAAATATTTCCCTGTATAGATGTAATGTGTTTTACTTACACATGATTTGGGTTACTTTTATATTTTAGCTAATGTGATGAATGCTGCTATAGACATCCATACATAACTTTTACTATATTAATTTTCTTGCAGTAGATAGTATATTATTTGGTGGCTTGAACATGAGAAGTACATTTTCCTACAGTTCTGTAGGCTGGATGCCCAAGATCAGGTTGCTGGAAGCGTCTGTTTCTCTGAGGATTCTGAGGAAGTGAAGAGACATGCTAGCCTACTGCTAGTTAGAGAGAGTCCTCAGGAATGTATTAGTAGCTATAGTATGTATGTATGTAGTTACTGATAAATTACACAGCTTATTATCAATAAGACTATCTTCAGATTTTTTCAAAACAATGTTTGTGTGAAAATAATCAGTCTGGCAGGATATCTAAGAGTCTGCTACTGCATGCTATTCACCGTAAGTTAAAGTCAGCTGTGAGATTGATTTGCACAGACAATGAGGCACTTGCCATTGTCCTTTCAGTTTTGTTCTTTGCTTATTGAGAAACACTACAACCAGCATGAAAATAATGCCCCAGCCAGGATTTATATAGAAAATATGTACTCCAAGGCAGGCAGTCATCTGTCTTGCAGAATGGAATTCAGTAGAGACTGGATTGTTTACATGAGTTAGAAGGCTCCTGAGTATACAGATTTGCCTTCTGACAAAGGATTTCTTAATTTACTTTTAAAGCTAATTTATGGTTTCACTGAAAGGGTGTAGTTCATTTTAGCACATTAAAGAATATTCATCTTTTTCAACAAACTATTATTAGTGAGACAGAGATATTCAATGAAGAGCTGTATGTAGAGATCTTCCTTTTTTCTAGGTGTCTGAGAATGGAGTTTAAATCTTGCCTGAAGCCAATACTTTTATATCTTCTTAATATATTGGAAACATGAATCACAGTAAAGTCAAGAAGCAGTAAGCTAGCAATGTCATTCTAAACACAGCTCTCTTTTACAGCGAAACTCCATTTTCTTTTTTCTTTTCTGGTGAATAGTCTCTTTTCTGGTGAATAGTTATTTCTGTTGATACGTCTTTCTAAGTAATGAGACCTAGAAATCACACCCTAAAGTTGTCCTTGCCAAGCATTGGTGAAAACACACTCCATCTTTCTCTTCCCTCTTTCCTCTCTCCTCCACTTTCATCCTCATTCCCAGTCTCTCTTGCACTTTTCTGTGGTATAATCACTGTCAGCTAACGCAGTTCTGCCTGAGTTGATCTCTTCCTCCAGCTCATTCTCAGGAATATCAGTGCATGGTTACTGTCTTAGGTTTCTATTGCTGTGAAGAGACACCATGACCATGGCGACTCTTATAAAAGGAAACATTTCATTGAGGTGGCAGCTTGCAGTTTCAGAGGTTTAGTCCATTATCATGGCAGCATGGCAGTAGGCAGACAGACATGGTGCTGGCTATATCTTGATCAGAAGGCAACAGGAAGTGAAGTAAGTGTCTCATTGGGTGTGGCTTGAGCATATATAGACCTCACAGTCATCTCCACATTGACACACTTTCTCCAACAAGACCGCACCTACTCCAACAAGGCCACACCTCCTAGTAATGACATTCCCTTTAGGGGCCAAATTCTTTCAAACCACCACATTCTACTCTCTAAGCCCTAACTTGTAGCCATATCATAATTCAAAAAGGCATTCAACTTCAAAAGTTCCCATAGTTTATAATAGTCTCAAAGTTACTTAAAAGTCCAAAGTTCAAAGTCTCTTCTGAGATTCATGCAATCTTTTAACTGCAACCCTCTTTAAAATCAAAATGAAAAAACAGATCACTACTTCCAGCATATAATGACACAAGATATACATTACCATTCCAAAATATAAAGAAGGGAGCATAGTGAGGAGATACTGAACCAAACCAAGACCAAAACCCAGCTGGGTAAAATCCAGACTGCATTTCCATGTCTGATGTCAAAATGCTCTTCAGATCTCCAACTCCTTTCAGCTTTGTTGACTGCAACACACTTCTTTCTCTTGGGCTCCCTGTCAGCAGCTCTCCTTGGCAGGCATTCTACGACTCTGGCATCTCCAACATCTAGAGGTCTCCAAGGCAATCCAGGCTTTACCTTCACAACATCATAAAACAGCCTCTCTAGGCCTCCGTTACCGACACCCTTGACACATCTGGCCTCAGCAGCTTTCCTTGGGCTCAGAGTCAAATTCTATGGCCTCTTTCTTCCATCCTTAACTCTAAATCCAGAATCATGTGCCCAAAGCTGCTCTAAGTTCTGTTGCTTGTTAGGGTTGGACCATAGCCCCCTTATTCAATTATATCTTCACCAGCTTTTTGTTTTCTATGGTTCACTTCACTGCCGAAGCTTGGCTGATCTTAAACTTTGTCTGTAGATCAGGCTGACCTCAAACTCAGAGATCTGCCCGCCTCTGCCTTCAGAGTACTGGGATTAAAGGCATGCGCCACCATGGCCCTCCCTAGGTTTTTCTTAAATTCTTTTTCAAAAGTTGGAAATTTAGTTGGATGGGATCTTGCCCTGAGGTCACCACTCCATGTTTTCTATTTCTTAATCTGTTTATCTCCTTGAATGCAGGGCTTAGCTCCATTCCACTTCCTGGAACTCCTTTTCCCCTCAAATTTTACATTTTCTTGCCCCTTTAAATTATAAATCCTCATTTGAGTTACCACTGAAAACCATACAACAGGGTCTATACTAGGCTGTTTTGAGATTTTCTCTGCCAACAGAATTAATCAAAAACTCTTCACTTTAGCCTTAGGCAGACTCTTTGAACAAGTGCAAAAGGTAGCCACATTCTTCACCAAAATATCACAAGAGTAACCTGTAGGCCACAAGTTAATATTTGTCTCCTCTGAAACCTCTTTAGCCAGACCCGCCACCGCCCCCCACAGTTCATCAAGTCACATTCAGTCTTCCATGATCCTACTAGCATGGCCTATTAGGCAGCACTTAAAGTGTTGAACTGCTTTCCTAAGCCATGGTCCCAAGGTCCATAGTCCTTCAAACAAAAACCTTGTTTGTCCTATCACGGCAATACCCCAGTCTCGGGTACCAACTGCTGTCTTAGGGTTTCTACTGTTGTGGAGAGACACCATGATCAAGACAACTCTTAGAAAGGAAAACATTTAATTGAAATGGCGACTTAGAGTTTCAGGGGTGTAGTCCATTATTGTCATGGTGGAGGGCATGGAGGCATACAGGCACACATGGTGCTGGCTACATCTTGATCAGAAGGCAACAGGAAATGATCTGTGACACTAGAAGCAGCTTGAGTGTAGGAGAACTCCCACAGTGACATGCTTCCTCCAACAAGGCCACACCCACTCCACCAAAGCCACACCCCCTAATAGTGACAATCCCTACGAGATTATGGGGGCCAGTTAACATTCAGACCTCCACAGTTACTGTTTGAAGAAGATTTCAAACTCATACTCCTTCCTAAGGTTTCAACAGAAAGAGCAAATTTATGTTTCAAGTAGAGCAGACTCCTTTCCTCAGTATTATTCAGGTCAGATCCATACACCACCACCACAGTCACCAAGGCTCTGGGGACATTTCAAAAGAGAATATGGAATGAACATAAGAGCTAGAGAATGGGAGGAAATGTGGGGAAATACTGTCTTCTGGATGCTTAAAAACAACAACAACAAAGCAAATGAGACCACTGTATCTCAAGCATTCTATAGACTACTTATTGACTATATTAGCAATTTATAGAAAGGACAGCAGTGAGGAAAGCTGTGGCTGGCAAGTGGGCTCAGAGGGCAGGATGCTGTGGAAGCGGGAAACCTGGAGATAGAACAGAAATGTCCCAAATTCTCAAACAAATTTTTTCTTTCCTTTATTTTCCGTTCTTTCTCTTTAAAACTTTTTGGATTCGGATTAATGTTTAGAATTTTTCCGCTGCACCATGCTGGAAAGACTTCAAAGTGATGCCTGAGAGGTGTTGATAGAGAGAGAACAGGCGTGTTTAAATGGAAGGCTGAGAGAAAGAGCACATTTACTCGACTTGAATATTGAATTTCATCAGCATAAAAACAGCACTAATATATGGTGTTCCTGTACTTGGGTGACTGTGTTCTTTGGCTTCTACTCAAAGTAAAATTAATCCCATTGGTGTTCTGATGTTTAGATCACTGAGAAAGGAATCTTATTAATTCCTTCTTTCCTAGGTTACTTTTCTGTTTGTGGAGTGTATAATTTAGGAGTTGCTGAACCCTTAACTTTTCAGCATTTTTTGACAGAAGTAAATATCTGTGGAGTGATTAATGAGTGGATTTTGTGGGATTAAATTTGGGTGTAGAACCAGCAGGTAGCAAGTCTGGTTATGAAGGAAAACATCTGATTTCCACTGTGATACCAGATAGTGCCAAAGCTCTTTCTACAGCCAAACATCTGATGCTAAATTCCCTCCCTTGATTCCCAAGCAGAGAACACAGGCAGCATGTTGGCTTTTCTACCTCTCCAAGTAATTTTAACACCTGTGGTTACTTTACCAGACAAACCTGGAAACAAGATAAGGAAAAAATAGAAATGGTAACCCCCCCTCCACTCCACAGAACTAGAGATAGTTCTTGGCAATCACTATCCACAAATGGTGGCATTTGTTGACAATGAACAAGAAAGTCTGTAAGATAAAAATCCCCACACTTTAAGAAACTAATTTGATTAGCTCTAGATTGTGGGTCCTAAGAAAATGAAAAAGGAAAAGTGAAGTTCTATAAAATGTGGTGAAGTGTTAAAATTTAGGTCATCCGTTAAAAAAATGACATTTGTGTGTGTGTGTGTGTGTGTGTGGTGGTGTGTGTGTGTGTGTGAGAGAGAGAGAGAGAGAGAGAGAGAGAGAGAGAGAGAGAGAGAGAGAGAGAGAGAGAGAGAAGTACCGAAGTACCATGATGCTGCTAGGCAATTCCTATTCCAAGTTTTCTTGTGGCACCTGCAGAATTACAGAGCTCTGTAGAGCTGGAAGTTTCACCTATGTAGTTAGGTACTTTCTGTCCTTAACCATAAATTTGTTCATCTAGTGCCTTGGAAGGCAGATGCCATCATGAGTATACACAGACCCACAGCAAGCATCCTGTCAGATCCAGTAGGAAATAGAAGGCAGCAGAGTTTAGGAGGCAGGGAGAAGAAACATTCCTGAGAAATTCACCTTGGGGTGGAGTTACCATGGTAAATCCACTACACTGAATACTTTCCAGAATGTGCCTTAGACTCTAAGAGTATCTGAATAAAGAGTTGTTGGTCCTCATGTCTTTCTTTGGCTTTCTGTGATGGAAGCTTCTGCATGAGCTTGAGCTTCCATCAGTTAAAAGAGAAATTCTTTCTACTCAGAGACAAAACAGTGCTTCTGGCTAATTTGCACAAAAGTGTTCTCTCATTGAGTCTGACACCTGTCTAAAGGATGTGTGAGTGACTGGTCACATCGCCTTAGGACATTGGAGGACTTCCTAGTCTTTATACAGATACAGTCTCTGTTCAGTTCCATAGCAACAATATCACCAGCGAAATTGTTACATTTTTAAAAATAGTCTTTGACAATGTCAATATTGTAAGTAATGGCTTTCAGTCATTTTCACTGTTTTACTCTCTCTTGTCTCCCTTTATCTCTACTGAAATTGTGCTTCTCAACAGGTGCCACTTTTAAATTCATAATTTAGTTCTTTCTGCTCTCTGTCTCTGTCTCTGTCTGTCTCTGTCTCTGTCTTTCTCTCTGTGTCTCTCTGTCTTTCTCTGTCTCTGCCTCTCTCTTTCTTTCTGACAGCACTAAGTATAATGAGGGTTGCTGGAGTGAGCACAGCAACTTATCAGTGGTTATGTCACAGATTAAAATCACACTCCCCCTTCATTAGTAATCATTAATTTCAAGTAGTCTTTCATGGAGAAAAGGAGTCTCAGAGATCCTCCCCAATCCACAATGAAATATTGTCAGGCTTAATCTTATGCAGGGGTTCAAACAACCGTAGCTGCGTGAGTTAATGAGTGAAATGGCTGTCATATCCTAAGGACTAGCCTTCCTCCTCATGCTCTGGGTCTTACATTCTCTCTGCCCTGTCTTCAGTGAAATGACTGTGTCCTATCCTAAGGACTAGCACTCATCCCCGTGTCCTGGGTCTTACATTCTTTCTGCCTTGTCTTCTATAATGTTTCCCGAGCCTTGGAACAGCTTATAGACGTCTTGTTTGGGTACTCAAAACAATCACATTTGCCGGGCGGTGGTGGCGCACGCCTTTAATCCAGCACTCGGGAGGCAGAGCAGGCGGATCTCTGTGAGTTCGAGGCCAACTGGCTACAATGAGTTCAGGAAAGCGCAAAGCTACACAGAAAACCCTGTCTCGAAAAACAAAAAAAAAAAAAAAAAAAAAAAAAAAAAAACCAATCACATTTATTCTCAACACTTTGGCCATTTGTGAATGCCTTCAGTAACTGTTACCCACTAACAAAGACATTTATCTTCCTGTTGGTTTCATGCTTTCTTAGGCTTCATAAAATTTGTTTTTATTTCTCTTTTTAAGTTTTTTTATTGTTTTGAGTTATGTATGCTTGTTTTGTGTATGGGCACATGAGTGAATTTGATCATAGAGTCCATAGACTGAATCACCCTAGAGCTGGAGTTACAGTTTCAAAATACCAAATACCAGGGTGTGTGAACTGAATTTGGGTCCTCTGCAAGAACAATGTGTTGCTCTTAATAACTGAATCTCTTTCTAAACCCTGTTTTGGTTTTTTTCTAAGAAAAAAAAATGGTATTTTTTTTTCCAGTCCTTCAAAGGCCAGTTTCGCTGAATTTATTTCCACCTTCCTTTTCCTGTCTTTCTGCCTAAGTGGTTTTTTTTTTAAAGACACAAAACTCTAATGTCACATTTCAGAACACACATATTTTTTAACAAAAAGACTGTTTCTTAATTACATTGACAACTGAACTTTACAATAAGCAAGGTCAAGTATTGACAGGCAATAATGGCCATGACAAGGTACTGTTGTGTGGCCAGCAGCCCTAGGGAAGAAACCAGGGTGAATTCCATCTAGATATCAAAAGAGTGTAAATATAATTAAAGGTAGATTTTAGAATTTGTGAAGATAATGGAGTGGAGCAGCTGTAAGTATAGTAACTCTATCACATGGACTTACCTTGTGTCTATTTTTTTTCCAGACAGTTTGGGAAACATTTCATATGCTATATTTCATAAAGTAGTATAGACTGAATGTTTGTGTTTCTCTAAGTGTGTTAAAATTCTCCCCATCACTTTGTTCTTCTGACTTCTGGGTTCAGCAGGAGATGAGGTTGTTTGGAAACAGAAATTTTACAAAGGGTTTCAAGTTAAAATTGGGCTGTTGTCCAGTATGAATTGCCCTCTTATCATAAGGGACATTTGGATACAGACATGACATACATAGAAGGGTCATTGAAGAGCCAGAGAGGGAAGAGGGGAATCTGCCCACCAAGATGAGATACCTGGGGCAAATTCTGCACTCATGGCTCTCTGAAGGAGGTAACCACACTCACCTCCAGCCTCTGTCTCAGAGAGCTCATTCTAAAGAACACTTCAGTTTTGGTGCTTTATTATGGCAACTCTAGAAGGAAAGTGATATTGTCAAAGTACCTTATTTAATTTTAAGGACTTCAGAATCCTAGCCCCTGTACACACAGTACTACGGCTATCATGTTAGATCAGCAGCATGGGGGTAGCTTCTTCCCCTTGGCACAGAAACTCTTGTGTGACTTGTGTGTTCAAACTTACATCTCAACCTTTAGCTTTTGCATCCCTTCTCATATCAGAAGGTAGCTAAGTATAACATGATTGTTTACAAGCACAGACCTTCATTTCAAAGACAAAATAAAGTTTCATTAAAAAAAATCCAGACAGACCTTTAGTGTGATGAATGGAGGCAGTAATTTAATATCTATCCCCATTGAAACCTTTAACCACCACCTTTGTGTCCAGAGCATCAGGTTAAAAGCCTTTACAGATTTGTCATCTAGTAGGAATGAGACATGCACGGGAATTCCTCATACTCTCCCAGTTGCACCTGAAGTGCAGGTGATGATGTCAGACACAGATTGGAAGCAGGGCTCTGGAGTAGGGATGTCATGCAATGGTTTTCTCTGAGACTGAAACATTCCACCCTGCAGGGAAGCTCTGTAAGTAGGAAGTTATGCAACCAATAATAACTTCAGGAAGTCTTGGAAACTGAACGTATTCACTAGGGTCCTCCCTGCCAAAGCAAGCAATAAAGCCCGAGAGTCCCTCTCAGACAAGCCAAGTTGCAAAAGAAGACTCTTGAGACCAGACCAGCTGCCTGGAAGAAGGAAGAAACCAGCCAAGCTTCCTGGAGGACGTTTAGCCAGAGTCCTTTGGAAAGGACACTCTCCAGCCTGTTGAGATGCCTCCAGGTTGTACAGTGTGCTCCAGGCTCCCCAGCTTCTGTGAGCTGTCACCCAAGCTAGTGTGGGCCTTGGTGATGGAGGTGTCTGAGTCATTTCTGCTCCTGTGTCACCCACATCCCTGAAAACAATACCAATAAAACTCATTGTTTCACCAAGTTGGATTTTGGTGGCATTCATACTTTGGTCTGCCTTGGGCTCATATGTGGGGACTATACACTCATGAACACAAACACACCCATCCACCACACTCATACAAATACATGCATCATCACATACCATACATATACCTTACACACACATACATACACACATACTACACACACACACATTGATATACACATATATACAACATACACATATATATTACACACATACACATATATAGGACATTCACACACATAACACAAGTGTACAAATGCAAACAACACATGACTTTTGAGTTAAACTGGAATGCAAATATTAGCTTGCTAAGTAGCCTATTTAAGACAGTATTTAGTACTTAGATCAATACTGCATAGATTTTGTTCTTGCACAATGTGAATCAAAGCCTCCATTTAAAAATGTCTTTCCAATTCTCATCATGATATTTTAAAATATGCACTACTTTCACTTATAAAATCAGAGAGATATCCTTGAGAAAATTCAAATTTACATAAGAAAAATATGCCAGTTTCTCAACAAATGGCAATGGCAGCCTCAAGTTGAGATATAATATACTTAATTTAGGGGTATTGAAAAATTCCTCTGAGTTTTTGGACATATCAATAGTATTAATGCAACAACATCTCTAAAACCACTTTCATAAAATGTATAATATTGATGTATGTTGAAACTTTTCACATAGAAATTGAACTTAATGACAGCATCATTCACATAGCAGATTGGACCATACCCTATACATCAAAACATATTTACTGACTTGATGCTTCAAGGGCAATGAGGTAATGACACTAATATATTGCTAAGGGGGACATGGCTTGTAAATGAGCCAAGTGATATAATACATTTACTAATGTAGACTTAGTGTGTTGAAACAGACATAGTGTTGTATCATATGCGCTTTCTAAGAATTAATGAACTATTTTAATTAGAAAATGTAGGCTATTATAGTAGAAGGGAACAGCACAAGCTGAAGGTCATTATAGATCATCTGGGACCCTGTACAGCCATGACCTGGTTATCAGGACTGTTCTTGAAAAGGGCCAAAAGAAAGCTAAAAGTAGGCTTCAGGAAGAAGTTCATCTAAGTAACAGAGAATCTGGGGCTTTGGGAGCTGATAAAATAGAAAACAGAATCCAGCAGTTATCCAGATTTACTGAGCAAATAAGACTTCCAAAAGAGTAAGCATGAAGGTCACATGTGGTAGGCATAGGTTCAGTTCCAGTTACACCTCTGATAGTTCAGGGAATCACTGGCAGTGCATGCGTCTCATGCACTTGTCAGTCTGACCAATTCACAGGGTTTGGGGGCTCACAGATTTCAAAGGAAATAAGCCAGAGTTTGGTAATTACCGCGTTCTGGAATCTATGTGACAAGCAACAGTAAGTTAACATATGATACAGGCTTGGATTTTTAGTACTTAAGACCTTGTCATTTGAAGTCTTCCTTATTTTAATGAACATTTATTATATATTTAGATATATTCTGTTACCTGGGATCTCTTGAACATCTGTTTAAAAATGATGAAGATTTACTATATTTGAGTCTCAGGCCCACAAAGTGTGGGTCAGGAACCCCACCTTCTCCTTCTGTTGATGGAGTTCAACAGGTGACCCCCGCCTCCACCATCCACATATATGATTGAAGTTTCATTTTACAGGAGACTGTGCTGAAGGAGACCCCCATCTTTCTTTTCAGAACTGTAGTTTCAGAGGTTGAGCAGTGGAATCTTGCTCCTAGCATGGGTGATGTAAGCTCATGTGTCCTTGCAGACAGAAGCCATGAGACTCCACTGCAGCAGAGTGGTAGTATGACTTGGACATTTCACCTGGCTGTGCAGCATCAGGGTAGTGACTGATCTTCCTATGAGGCCCATGTTCTTTCTGCACTTTTTTTTTAACAGATTTTTTCTCTGTTTAAACTAGTGAGAGGTAAGGATAGTATTTATATCAAAGAAGCCTTTTTGATCTGGCGGTTTGACTTCCTTCTCATTGCCTGGTATCCAGACCCTTTTCTTGTGTTCATGTCTGCTAGCTCAAGCTTTCTATCAGGAGGCAATGCAAACCACCGTTCCTCATTGAGTGAGCTAACCCATGTCTTCCCACAATGGAAAAATGTAGCCAGTTTCCAAAAGACCATTTCAGGATTCAGCTGAGAGAAAGTCCAGTGTTTGGGGCTCTCTTGTGTCTGCCATCTTACTGCAAAAACTGATGTACAAGTAACTCTAAAGAAAAATCCTCTCAAGCACACACCACTCCCCACCCCTCTTGGGAGACTGAAACTAGATGGAAATACAAAGGAAAAGAAAAGACAGATTAGCAAGAGTGACAATGTGATAAGATATAAAACACAAACAGCCAGAAGAGAAAAGGGCAAAAGGAAATACAATAGCAACTGTCTGAGACTCTCAAGCCAGAAGGATTCTGCAACTTAAATACACTCCAGGTGCCACCTTGCCTCAACTGGTACCGCTCAAGCATGCTTCATTTTGATTAATGACAGTTCTCCCCAGGTATCTCCCTTACAAAGGATGTGTCAAGCACAGGGAACCTACCACATTCTTAACAACTTGCTCACAATGGACCAGAATCTTAAGATTCTCTTTGCCTGGCTTAGTATCCCTTCTCTCACAGCCCCACCCTTTACATTGTACCCTGCTGCTCTTCCTAATCCTATCACTCGCCTTTTCCTGATGGATGGTCTATCTATACCTCAGTCCATTCACATGTATAATAATAAACATCCTCCTTGTAACCACAATTGTGGTGGTATTGTGTTCCCCAAAATATTGTGCATCCTAATAAACTTATCTGTGGTCAGAACAGCCACTAGATATAGAGGCTAGAAAATGGTGGCACTTGCACCTTTAATCCTAGCCTTCTGGAGGCATGTATCTCTGTGAGTTCAAGGCCACACTGGAAATAGCCAGGCATGATGACTCACTCCTTTAATCCCAAGAAGTGAGCCTTTAATCCCAGGGAGTGATGGCAGATAGCAGAAAGATATATAAGGCATGAAGACCAGAGACTAGAAGCATTTGGCTGGTTAAGCTTTCAGGCTTACAAGTAGCAGTTTAGCTGAGATTCATTCTGGATGAGGACTCAGAGGCATCCAGTCTGAGGAAACCAGATCAGCTGAGGAATTGGCAAGGTGAGGTAGCTGTGGCTTATTCTGCTTCTCTGATCTTCCAGCATTCACCCCAATAACTGACCTCAAGTTTGATTTTATTAATAAGACCTTCTAAGATTCCTGCTACAAACAATGGTGTTTTATTTCCACGAAGATGCAACTTCCAGATGGGACAGACTTCCTACCTTGCTTATCTTCTTCAGTTACAGTAGAGAGGCATGTTCAGCTTTCTTTATAAGATTTTTTCCCACCCCATTGGGCATGATATGAAGTGGAATCTGAATGCTGCAAAGGGTCTTTGAATGAATAGACTCATATGTGTTTTTTTCATTCCTCTTAGGCCACCGACTCTGATTTTGACTGCCTTAAAGTCATCACTGTATGATTCTTCTCAGGCCATATCTCTTAAGTTCTGTTTTTCTCAGAAATGTCTCTTTCTCATTGCCACGAATGGATATTAGCACAGATTGCTTGAACATATAACTATTTTTTGTATACAAGCAACAGAGGAGAGGCTGAAATGACTAGTTAATGTGCATGGTACTTTCTGACACTATGAAAGCTAGATCTCAGGTCAGGTCAGATCTGGCTTGAATCTTTTAAGTCTTGTATGAATGGAGGTTTCTCATTCTTGGTACTGGGGTTTGTACTAGACAATCTATGTCTTTTGTGGGAGCATTGTAACTTAAGTAGTGTAACTTCATTTAATACACACACACATACACACATTGTGTAATTTTAGGTAAATGTAAAGTAATGAGCCTTTGAGGCATTATTAATCATTCTTTATATTATTGTCTTTCCTCCCCCATCCTGTCCTTTTGTGTTGACTTCTGTCCTCTGCTACAAACAGTTATTGTTACCCCATTTTGTCTTCTGACATCACACTCTTGTCCTTGCCTGGACATATTTCACAATGGTTTAAAAATGCTCAATATTGATAATGTTGCCTTTCCAGAATTTTAGAGAGATACAGTAGTAGAGCATCAGTGGATATTTGAAACCTCTCATTATTGGAGGATTCTATATTCAATTTTACTCTAATCCTAAGATATCAATTTTGAGATAGTAAGATATTAACAATAATTAATAATAAATAAAACAGATATTAAAATTATGTGAATGTGGTCTCTGAGTCTCTGTCTGGATGTCTTAGTATGTTATATTTCACCTTCTCCTTGTTGAAAGTGGGCAACTGAAACTGCCCATGGTAAAGGTTAGCTAACAGAGCTGGCTGGAACAGCCACATTTTAATCACTGGTGGGGAAGAATGTAGAATTTGAAATCAGTCCATCAGCTCACACCTAACTCATCCATCCAGCATTCCTCCAACTAGCTCTCCAGGAGGCAGATGCCTACAACTGTAACCAAAGACCTTTCATGATTCTTTGCTTGCAACAAGAGCTTGAGTTCACGCTCTTGAGCAATTCTGATCAGGACACAAACAACTCACTCTGAGAAGATCAGAACTGACATAGATGAGCACATGTCACAGCTGTTTGCAATAGCAGTGACACACAGTTCAGTCCAGTAAGTAAGTCTGTGACCACATGGGTTTGCTCTGGGCCATTATTTCTCCCAACCATTCACCTGGAGGTGTGTTGAAATAAATGCCTATAAATGGAAACAGAGTTAAAGTTATATCTGCTCTTACACCACCAAATCCTTAGAAAGAGTCATACCTCTATTTATTTTTTCTTTGGGGCTAGGGATAGACTGTAAGATCCTGTACATGCTGGGCATGTGCTGTGTTGCAGAATTGCATCTCTTGCCTACAGCTCTCAGAAACATGTCCTAAAACATAAGAAAATCATACCAAGTTTCCCTTTTAATGCAAAACATTATATTTAATGGACTTATATGTATGTGTATTTATGCACCGAGGGATTAGAACACTTACAAAGAAAATAAGACCTGAAATTTTTTATTATTAATAAAGTATTTTTAACTGAATTAGAATTTGACAATGAAATCAAATCTTTTACAATCTTTTCAAAATTTATGTATAGATTTATGTACATATTAATCTAATATATTGATACACACACATATATATATAATTACTTTCTTAAATTTTATTTTTTCAATATAGTAAACTAAAATAAATGTATTTTTTCTTAGCTGGTTGTTTCATTGACTTTTAGAAACTACTTTACAACTATCGATTTTCTCATTCATTTTGAAAACCCTTCCCATGACATTAGTTTGAAGTTTATTTTATTTACTTGTGTATATAACTCCAGTGCCAGACAGTTTTTCTTTCTGAAGCAATTATAAATAAGAATGTGCTTTGTTTTCACCTGCTGTCATTTTATGTGACTGAACGCAGTTAGCTATTACAAAGTCTCACTGAAGATGTATTGGCAAATTGACTCACATCAGAAAGGCCCATTTATTCTGCCTACATCTAATTGAATAGGATAAATCCGTTTTAAGGAGCTTTGCTCACACAATGTCCCATAGCATTAGCACCACAGCAGAAGCCTGTGTCTGTGATCGTGCATGGCTATGCACAGCAGAGCACAAAGGCTGTGCTGTCAGCTCTGATGACACTGCTCATGTTCTTCTTTCAGAGCTGCAGTGATGAGCGCTGTTTCCGTGGCAAACGGGGTACCACTTGGGCGGGAGATGCCATTCTGTGCTGCTTGCTTTGTCTCTGCCTCGCCAACATGTCTGCACTGAGATGATGATTTTATGAACTGGTCCCTTTATGCAGTGCTAGCCTTTACTGATGCATTTGCTTGGAATTCATGGGAGTCTTTAGAAGTCATCTGCCAGACAGTTTGGCTTCCTTCCCTGGGATTCAGAGAGCTCTGATTGAGGCTGGGGACTGCTGCAGTTCCTTAACTCAAAGAAGCATATGTACTCTGAATCTTCTTTGCTGGACCCAGCACACCATGGACATGTTTAGATTAGAGAGAATCAGTTTGTGCAGCTTCATTGTGTGCCTAAAACACATCACTGCTATCACCAAAGTAACACTCAGGTAGAAGCTACTCATTATCAAGTTTGCTCAACAGTAGGCTCCAGGAACACAAATGCTCCCAAACGTGTGTGTGTGTGTATGTGTGTGTGTGTGTGTGTGTGTGTGTGTGTGTGTATGTGTGTGTGTGTATGTGTGTGTGTGTTTACATTCAAAACACATGCATATATATAAATATCAGATTCCATAGTATATAATACAAATGATACCATTTCAGTTATTACTAAAGTTCTAAATAAGTGTATACATATACAAATAATTATAAGCAAAGAATCAAGTTCTCAAATAACAATATCAGAGAAGTGCCTTCATAGTTCAAATGGATAAAATCCACTAATTAAACAAAGGTTAAAAAAATAATGTGTGTATGCATATACACGTATATGTTTGTGTATCTAAACATGAGGGTGTACATTTCTTCTTAAAACACAGATTTTTTTTTTTTTTACTGTTAGGAAAAAATATGTTTCCTTAAAGCCAAAGAAACCTTTGCCCCTTAGCATTTACCTCTGTGTTTAACAAGTCATTATGCTGCAGTAAAAAAATCTCTGACACATAAGACGAAGCATGTGCCTGCCTGAGTTAACCACACCGTCTGTCTGTATCACTTAACCACTGGAGTTTTCTACAGTCCTCTCCAATTAATTGAGATTGCCCAAAAAAGGGCATTGCTGTATTTTGATGAAGCCTGTATCTGAACACTTAAGATAAAAAGGTACTTGGTAAATGGCTTGATGTTGTGTCAGATGAATTTTACTATTTGTGTTGCTGTCGAAATTTTTTATTTTAAGAGAAAATGAGAAAAAGGGAGAGCATGTGTGTGTGTGTGTGTGTGTGTGTGTGTGTGTGAGAGAGAGAGAGAGAGAGAGAGAGAGAGAGAGAGAGAGAGAGAGAGAGAGAGAGAGAGGAGGGAGGGAGAGGGAGAGAGAGGTCTCCTACTGACAATGATGCATCCAGCATCTCTGAATTGCCAGTCCGCTGTTTTCTCAATCCTCTTCTTGTTTCTAAGTAATATTTCAAATTTGGTATTCAGCATCCCTTCTGATTCTATGAGAGTCTAATTAAGCTTTTATCTAACCTTAAACATATCTTCCTTAAGTATATGTTTTATACTAGATGCACTAAAGATATCTGTAAACCTACAATTTAATAATGAAGAAACATTCACTGGGATATTTGTAAGCATTACCTAACTTCAGAAGTATCACGTTACTCATTGGAAACACACTTTCCTTCCCATGTACTTCCTCTGTGTACATAAGTACCCTCTGAGACTTGCATTGATTATTCCTTTGCCTTTTTGTAGTTTTATTACACATGGATGTATCATTAAGTAATATACAATTCTTTCACTTCTGAACTTACATAAAAATGCATGTGTTCTTTAAAGGTTTTCTTTACTTTGGTTTAATTTTAAGGTATTCATAACTGTGTGTGGACTCCACCAAAGTAACAATGACAAATCAACATGTACATTTGAGCCAATTGAGAAGATTTTCAACACAAAATCTATGAGTATGAATATGCATCAAAGGATCCATATCCCTTATTACATATCACATTTCATGTATCAACAGCAGCCTTGGCTGTCTGTCCAAACTCTGCATAGGATCGTGCCAGTCAACGCCCCTGGCAGAGAGGAGGGGCGGCACTAACTAGATTTAGAGGGAGTGGATTATAAGGAAGAGGAAGAGGAGGATAAAGAGGAAGATGAGGAGGAAGAGTTTGTGAAGTGGAAAGGAGGGGCTGTGAGGGAACTCAGAAGGAATTGAGAGGGATGGGGTAGATGTGATCTAAATACATTGTAAACACAAAAGCTCTTACCAAATCAAATTTTAAAAAAAGTCAACCCAAGTCTCTGTGAGGTTTTCTGTAGGCAGTTTTAGTATGAGTAACATTTTCAGGGACATAGAAGATATTGGTGTTCAAACTTACTAAATGAACAAATTATTGCAAGCATTCTCATTTGTCCACATGCTGTCGATGTTTTATAATTTTGTAACTACTACTGAAATATGTATTCTACGGTATAACTTTAGAGATTTGGTGTTCGTAGTGGTTCAGATAAGACTAGCCCCCATAGGCTTGGAATGCTTAGTCATCAAGGAGTGGCACTATTTGAGAAAGATTAGGAGGTGTTGCCAGGTTGGAGAAAGTGTGGCCTTGTTGGAGGAAGTGTGTCACTGGGGCTGGGCATTGAGGTTTCAAAAGCCCATGCTATGCCCGGTCCCCCACCCCCCTTGTCTTTTTAGCTGAAGACAAGTTCAGCTATGGCTCCAACATCATGTCTGCCACTGTGTTCCCGTCATGATGATAATGGATCAGGCCTCTGAAACTGTATGCCAGCCCCCAGTTAAATGCTTCCTTATAAGAGTTGCCAGGACATGGTGCCTCCTCACAGCAGTAGAACAGTAATGAAGACAATGTTCTTTGATTTTTGACTTTTTAATTTTGAGATTATAGTTATGACTTTTTATTGTTATTGCATACATATATGCATATGCTTATACACACATATGTATATGTTCCTAAGTAAAACCTGCTCAGTCTATATAATGTTATGTATGTTTTCAGGGATTACTGTTTGCTGTTGGATAACCAATTGGTTTGATCCTCTCTGGAAAAGACCACCATTCTTACTCCCAGCTTTTCTTTGTGTAGGGTTGAGGCCTGCAGAGCTTTCCTCCATCTACTTTGTCATGTCCACTGCTGCTGTCCTTGTCCAGCTCATGTGCAGGCAGTCATGTTGGTGACACTTTACAGGTGTAGCCTCTGACATTACCTGGAGACAGAGTCTCACAGCAAACTCCTTGATCCTCTGGCTCTTACAACTTCCACAAAGTTGTCCTCCACATGCAGGTGGTGACACACGCACCCACCCACCCACATCACACATGTACACAATAATAAATAAAATTAATGAATAAGACTAGAAGATATGATCTCAGTAGGAACAGAGATTACCCATATCATCCTTTAAAGATTTGTTTAACCTTCCTCAGTATCAACATTATCAATATCTACCCTTCAGTGGGCATTTGCTGAAAGTATTGAACTTACAGCAACTGGGTCCATAGTTGACATCAGGGTTTACTTTTCATGTGTACATTCTATGGATTTAGACAAGTGAGCTTCCATTTGAAATTATAGCACCACATACAGAATAATTTTGCTTCCCTCTGCTTCCTCTTGGCTCCATGTATCTACCCTTGTTTATTCCTCAACTCCTGACAAACACTGACATTTTGTTATTTCCATAATTTGCCTTTCTCAGAATGTCATACAGTTGGAAGCATATAGTATATAGCCTTTTCTACTGGCTCCTTTACTCATATGTATTCAAGTTTCTACCATGTTTTTGCATGACTTTATAGCTTAATTATTTTTAGTGTTGAATATATTCCATCGTCTGAAATTATCAGCACCTATTCATCTCTTTACGAAGCAGGACCTCATACTCATTTACATTTTTTAGCCAGTATAAATAAAGATGGTACAGACATCAAGATGCAAGCTTTGGACATGTGGGTTTTCATTTCTGAGAAAGGGTATGATAGCTGGAATGTTGTAAGAGTGTGGGTAGATTCTGAGAGAAGTTTGAACTCTCTTTCTTAGTGAATATACCATTTTGGCATTCCCTGTACAACAAAAGGTCTCCTGGAGTTTCAAATTGTTGTCAGCATCTTTAGTGTGTTAGAGTTTGGCCACTTTAGTAGGCATGTAGGGGGATCTAACCATTATCTGAATTTGCCTTAGCATGATGTTGAATGAAAGTTTGCTTGCTTCTCGAGCTGGGATAGTTGTCTGTTCCTGCACCGGAGAATCAGAAGTCCAGTCCAACCTTTCAGACTGAGGACTGTGCCAGCTGGTCTCAAGGTTCTGAGTTCTTTGGACACACATTGAATCAAAATATTATTTACTGGTTGACCAGCCTGCAGATATCACAGTATAGAACTTTCCAGCCCTGACAGTCATGTGAAGCAATTTTCATTACAACCAACTATCCATCTCTATCCATCTATCACATGTGATATATGTATGTATCATTGTCTATCATCTCCTAATTTTCCTCTTCATATCATCTATCTAATCATCTATAATTCTTCTATCAACTATCTTTCTATCCTCTTTAATTCCTCTATTATCTTTTTATCATTTATCATCTATCTGTAATCTATTATCATTTTGTTGCATGTGATTTCTAACATTTTCTGTTACGAGTCATTCTACAGTATTTAAATATTTTGTTGTTAAGAACTTTTCAATTGTTTTAAATTTTATTTTTATATAAATGTTTTCATTACTTGAAACAATTTGAAAATTTAAATATATTTTGATCATATTCTTCTTCTTCTCCAGGTCCTTTCAGATCTTCTGTCCCTCCTTACCCATGCAACATTAAGTCCTTTCTCAAAAAACAACATACCTTCAACACAGCAACAACTCCCCCCAAACCAATAAGACCATATCAAAAAAGAAAACAAACAAACAAACAAAACAACAGAAAAACAAACCAACCAACTATGGAGTGCAATGTAATTGTAAGTTGACAACTACTCCTGAATATGAGACCTGCCCTGGAATGATTGATATACCAAGAGTCACTCTGTGTGGAAAAACTGATTTTTCCTTCTTACAGAAGATACAAGTGACAGTTCAGTTTTTATCCTTTTGCCTAGTGTCTAGGTTTTCATTCATTCAATCATTTCTTTTTAACAAATATAGCAAAATAAAATATAGTAATACATTGCAGTTAGACAGCACAAACCAACAGATGGATAAAAGCCCAAGAGAAGGTACAAGATCAGAGACCCACTGGTTTGCACACTCAAGGATCAATAAAACCACTAAACTAGAAGCCATAATATATGCACAGAGGACTTGTTGCAGATCCTGTAGGTCCTGTGTATTTTGCTTCAGTCTCTTTGAGTTCGTAGGAGCTTTGCTCAAACTGCTCCCTTTCTTTTAGGATGATTTTTTTATTGCTTATTTCTTAATTCTTATGCACATGTTTTGCATGCTAATGTTCTTTTTCACTTTCAATATATTCATTTTCTTCTGGACCTTGATTTTCTTCATATGAAAAATTTGTGTTTTTATGTATTTCTAATGTTAGATCTTTTCAGAAGATTTTGACATTATTTTGCATTTTCTGCTAGATTTCTAGCACTGAAATGTTATTTTAAATTTTAAAAGTTATTTTAAATGTCCTAATACTAGAAAGAGCATGCTGTTTTTCTAATAATTCTGTCATGTTTTACCTTAAAAACTTAAGCTCAGTTGTGAGTGAATATCTGAGGGACTGTACAGTTTGTTGATAGACCACAATCACTTTCCACTAACATTTTCTTTTGCTTCAGGTCTAACTTGTCCGAAGGATCTCCTATCTTCAATCTCCTTTTCTTTTACTAATTTCAAAGATTATTCCTTAGATGCTTCTCTTTCATTTTCCTTTCTATGCAACATGAATAACTTAAATCCCAGCTCTGACTCAGATTGATTGTTGTCTGCTGCTTAGGAATTCTCCCAATCAAGTTTCCTTCCTAGAAGCCTGCCTTCTCAGCCAAGGCTTTAATTCCTGCTGCAATCATCTCATTTCCAAAACAGTGCAAGGATGCCTCATCTACAGAAGGCACAGCACTCCAACCACTCTGAATTCTTGCCTTGATTGTACCCACCCACCCCCTCTTTTTGGTCTATTCTCTGCATCCCTTCTCCATCATTACTTTCAAATGGATAACCATGAATCTCGTCATGAAAATTGGCTTGTAATGAAAAATTTCTTATGGATTTTTGTTTATTGTTGCATCTTACATTTTAGCAATAAAGGGAAATGCTTCCTCTGATTTTTTTAATGCAATACATTTCTTTATTTTACTTTGATAGTTTTTGAGACAGGGTCTATAGCCCAGACTGGTCTGAAACTTGCTACATAGTCAAAGATGACCTTGAACTTCTGGTTCTCTTGCTCCCACACCCAGAGTGCTGGGATTACTGGCATGTTCCATCATGTCCACTTTATGAAGTTCTGGGGATTGTTCCAGAATTTCAAGAATGTAGGCAACTACTCTACCAACTGAGCCACATCTCTAGTCTTGTACTCTGTATTTTACTTTATGCTGCCCTTAGAGTGGGCTTTATAAACTGCACTTCTATATTTAGATCATTTACAACTTCTTTAAAAGCCTTAAAGAACTGTTTTGTTTGAGTTGTGTGGAAACTAAATTTAAAATTACTAATTTACCATGTTTCCACTTAGCCAATGAGTTGGAATTATTTCTATTGTTTCATTTCTGTTATTATTAGCACTGATCTTATGATTCTAAAAGACAATCTCAGAAATACTTGCTTTTAAAAATGCTCCTAGACAATAACTCAAAGACATTTATTTCAGACAAATTTTTAGAAATTTATGAAAATTTTTGAGGATGAGGTGAGAATTCTATCACTTTATCATTATGGATAAGATAACAGGATAAATATGCCACCTACTCATATATCTTTAGAAGTTCCTGTAACATGGAAAATACTCCAGGAAAGATCATAGATGCATTTCCTGTACTTGCCTCAGTGTTCAGAACAAGATCAAGGCAGAAGAAAAGAGCAAGACTACTAGTTTATTTTAGAGTATTGATATGTACTAATCTACTAACCTAAATTCACTAGCAAATTGTGCTCCTTCAAGGCACAGCTGTTAAACAAAGATGAGTTGTTTCCATTTTGAACACGGAATTTCTCTTCAGACCATGTAGCTTCTCTTGAAACACTCACGCACACACATGAGAAGGAACGAATAGAATCAAATTTGCATTTTCTTGCTTCTGGCTTGAATTAGCCCATTCACCTTTCATCCTTTAATGTGTTTTGCAATTTGCTTTACTTATCAACATTAGTATTTCTTTAGTAAATATAGATTCTTGATTATGGTGAGACTTCTGTTTCAGTTTAGAGAGTTTCTTCTTTTCTGAAAGTTCTTCTACTGTGCATTGCCATGGGCCAGACAATCCATATTAATTTGTGTTTCCTGTGTGCTGAGGTCTCTTGGAAGTTCTGTCTCATCTCTTGTCTCTAGGAAACTGAAATTTCAGTAAAATTAAATTTTGGAAAGATGCCATTGAGCATAATCAAGTCATATGCATATTTCTTAAGAAAAAGAAATTTCACATTATCATAGTTAATAGAACTTCATAATTTCAGAAAAAATATTTTTTAAGAATATGATGATCTGTTCTTTAGTACCCCCTTTTGAGACTGATAATAGTCTTACTTCCATTATTAATAAGGAAATAAAATTATGACTTGCCTATAAAAGGAGCTAGACCTTGTTGTACAGGCTTTAAAAATAGTCTGTTCATTGTAGGAAAAAGTCTTTGTCCCAGATTTTTCCTATAATTGGGCTGTCGAAACTTTAGTTTCAGAAGAACTGATCAGACACAGGACATAAATTACTTATTCTGTTTCTTTCCCTTCATAAATATTCTTGTCCTAATCCCCAGAATTTGAATATGATAGGTATATTTTAAAAACACACAACAGGAATGGGAGTGAGAGATTGAATTAAGCTGGCTGATCAGCTCACTACAAACAGGAAAATCTTTCTTATAATAAAAATTATATTATATGTGGGTGGCCCCAAATAGAATTTTAGCATCTTTAGAAAAATGACATCATCAGAGGAATTTGAATCAATGTCTGAGTTACAGGATGGAAGGAAGAGGCATGAGCCAAGGATGCAGATATCTACTACACAATAGAGAGGCAAGAAACAGATTTCCTTCTTCTTCTCATTGGCTAGATGATTTCATAGCTGTGAGAAAACACCAGAGAGATGCAAGTAAATGAGGAGAGGTTTATTTAGGCTAATAATTTCAGGAAATTTGTGAGAAGAGGCATGGCAGTGGGAACTTATGGATACCAATGGCCCACTTCTTAGTGTATCAGAAACTGAGGTCTCAGGCTGTGCCCAGAACTGTGTTTCACCACCACAGCACATCCACAATGAACTTCTTCTTCTGACTAGGAGAGAGTCTAAGTTCCTGACCTCTCAAAACAGCACCACCAAGTAGTGGGTAGCTGTTCCAGCTTTGACCTGGAAGTACTACCCCCATTAAGCTTCAGTAACTGTCACACCTACAAGGTGGGGCTGAGACAGGAGCCCTTAAGACCTGAGATCCGGATGTTCTGGCTCTCTTGGCTCCTGGATCCTGGACGCTGGAGGTAGACCAAGCAGAGTTTTCCATTGAACACTGCTAGACTGTGCTACACCTTTCCTGGACCCTGTAACCTATCCCTTTACTTGTAAGTTACCCAACAGAACAAACCTCCCTTTTAACTCCTTGGAGTTGCCTTAATACTACAACCAATACCACCAGGTGGGCACCAAATATTCAAGCACCCGAGCCTAAGTGTGTGTGAGGGTGTGTGTATATTTCACTTGCAAACCATGACAAGTCCTTTGCACACCCTGATTATAGCATGGTGAGATCCATGTCAGAATCTTACTTCAGAATGATAAGATATTTGTATTGTTCTGAGAAAATAAATTAATCATATTTTAAGTAACAGAAATAGGCAGTGAAGGCAGGCAGCTAATACAAGGGACAAAACACAAGTATATTTGTCATTTTAAGTAGAGATTAGAATAATTGCAGATTTGGGGTCTAACTAACCTTTCAATTTCCTAGTTTCCTCCTTCTCTTTGGCTGTCTGCGATTACAAGTGTTCAGTGTAGAAGGAATGGATTTTATGACTTGGTCAGGCTGCTTTGTCACCAGGAATCAACAAGTACACCATTGAAACTCATGCCTGATTTCATCCAGTTGAGTTCACTGGGTTCAGGTTGGCACCAATGGAAAGGATCGTCAGAGTCTTTCAGGGCTGCAGTTTTTCTTTGCAGCAGAACAAGGAAATCCAAGAACTTGCTTAATTCTTTGAAAATACCAATTTGAGGGTACCAGGAAAATTAATTGTAGGACTTTAGAGAAAAACAGAAGGTGATCTAGAATAACTGGTATGTGAATGACTACACAAAGCCAAAAGATAACCTCCATGACCTGGAAGCTAATGGATATTCTTTAATCAGAACTACCAGAGGAGGATGAACCATAAAGCAGGTCTTATGAATAATATGCTAATATTTTTAAGCTCAAAGTTGGTTGTTTTGCTTTCTAAATTTAACAAGAAGAACATAGTATTATTTTTTTTTCTAGTAGTATTTTATTTTTTACCAACAACAAATCCTTAGCCTGATTGCTTATTGGTCAAGAGAGATATGCTCTTTCTTTCCCATCTCAGGGGCTTCCTTGACATAGGAAAGAGAGTTGGGAGGAATTTAGAGCTACAGAATTGAATCTGTTGATGTGTGTACCAGTTAAATCCAGGGAACCATAGTTTTGTTGGGAGAAATAGGCAATTGCTGATTTGTGAGCTGAATAAGTCTGTGTTTAAGGCTGTGACTCACATGGGTGTTTTACCGTTGGTTGTTGTCATGAATCAAGATAATGAAGAAAGCAGCAACAAAAGGCAGAGACACTATTGCCGCTCAGGGGCCAGAATTTTCTATTAACATAATTGCAGGAGTGGATGATTAAAGTATTCTGCATTGAATGGGTCAATTAGCTACAGTCTTATGACTGCTTGTATTGTATACATGTCTATCTTTATCTCTCTATGCTTAAATTGGTTTATTGAAGTCTATAAAATGGTTTTATTTCCTATGGATATTTTCCTTAAAAATCCTACAATATAAGACACTGCTTTCCCCTTGTTTAGCAAAGTATCTAAACTTAGTGAAATCATTGGCATTTGGACCAGGAAACTGACACCAAGACTGAACAAAATCTCTTATTCACCTGTGCCTAAACAGGACCTAATGCTGATTGGGTATGATACCTTTACATACATTTTTCTGAGAGGATTGCAACAATGTAGTTATTCAATGATAACAGTAGTTAATTTTACACATATTTTATAAGTGCTAGGTCCAAAGGGATCTCCAATTCCCCAAACTCTAAAATGTAGTCAAATATCCAGAAATAGGCTCAACATGGACTATAGAAGGATTTCTAGTGGTTAGTTAAGAGCCAGCATTCCTTAGGAAGTTGTGATGTCTGTTCTTCTTTACCAAAAAGAGTCATTTTCCTTATCACTGGCAGAAGGGACAAATGGCTACCAGTGGTGCTTATTGGCACATCAAAGCACAGGCTGGCATCCAGGCCTCTCAGTGCCCTAAGTCTTGTTACACATTTCAAAGTCACAGCTTGCATCCTAGCCCTTCTCACTCTCTCCCCTACCCTTAACTCCCTCCAGCTCATGGGCTTCCCTTTATCCAGCTGCTCATTTTGCTTATAACCCAGCTATTTTCTCCACATGCCCTCCTCTGTGTGTGTGTTTCTCTGTCCTCCCTATCCCCCCTCCCTTTTCTCCCTCTCCCTTTTCCTCCCCTCTCTCTTTCATTCCCTCCTCTTTATCTCTCTTCTCTTCTCTCATGGCCAGGTCCGGTCTGCTGGCCATGTTCAATATTATTCCTCCTCTCTCTGTTCTTGAATTTTCCAGATGCCTCTGGATGTTGTCTCTCTCATATCTACAATAAAAACCTTCCCCTTAACCTACCGTGGAATGGTCTTATTTTCAGTTTATATAATAAGCAGACTGTCTATTTTCATTCTCAAAAACAAAATACTGTGAAGGTTGAAAATTTACCATCTTCATTTTATAGAAGAGGAAATTGCAGCTGAAAGCCTTTTGTAAGTGGACAAAATCAAACTGTTAACAACCAAGTAACCAGAAGAATATTTGAACATGGATATTGCTCCCTAGAAAGCATGGACCAGATATTTTAAAAAGTCATGAGGAGTCATGCTTTCCAGAAATCACTTTTACTTTGAGATTCTTCTGTTTCTCTAATGCAGAATTTCCTGTCATTATCTTGGGAAGAGTTCTGTGTCCAGCATTTTTGCTTCTCTAGTTTTGTAGAAAAGGAGATAAAAACACATATAAGACAATGTTTATGTTGTCAACCACTGTGACTTTTATTATTTGGGGAGTTTTCTTAGTGTCTTACTTAGGGTTTCTATTGCTGTTAAGAGACATGATGACCACAGCAACTTTTATAAAAGACAACATTTAATTGGGGATATCATACAGTTCAGAGGTTCAGTTCATTATCATCATGGCAGGTGGCATGCAGTCAGGCATGTTGCTGGAGAAGGAGCTGAGAGATCTATATCTTGAAATGTAGACAGCAGAAGGAATCTGAAGACTTGAGCTCATGGGACCTCAAAGCCTACTCTGGCAGTGACAATTACCAACAAGACCACACCTATTCCAACAAAGCCATACCTTCTTACGGTGCCACTTCCTATGGGTTCCATTTTCTTTCAAACTACCACTTAGTGTCATTGTGCTGGGCAGCCACTTCCTTACCAGCTCTGTGTTCATCACAGTAGTTATGAAGTATAAACAGAAGCATTTGCCTCAAATGCAGAGCACGTGCCTTTTCAGACTAGGTTCTATCAAAACATATAATGACCCTGAGCACCACAGACTTGGTTAATGTCAGACATAATGCTTTAGATTTCCAGTTACCAAGATATATGATGGACTATCACAATCCAGACTAGATGCCTGGGACCTAATACAATTATTCAATAACATTCTGAATAGAGTATCTGCATTGTTGGTGCTTCAAAGGTGTTAGAAACCTAAAGCTCAATGCAAAATGACTAAAAAATACTGGCAACTTTTAGTGATCCAGTAGATGTCAATGATTGATCATAAGCATGCAATCACATGACACATACATGGAAAAACATTCTTGTGGCTACAGTATGATAATCACAGAAGACACTGGTTTCATATGTGACTATTTAGCTTCATTTGACTACCTGCTATGATATTTATACATATGTAAATAAGTAACGTATGCAGTACATCTGCAAATACTTATGTTGGGGAAAGTTCTTGCCATGGGGCCTGAGTGCAGCTGATTTAAACATTCTATGGGGAGAGTTTTACCTTCCCCATAGGCACTTCGATGTTGAAATGCAGGCGTCTCTGGCATTATAAAGTAGACTTCTTGGTAAGGATCAATATACAGTGCTATTGGTAAAGAAAGGTATTGTTATTTCTAGGTGAAAATCCTCCTGAATAAAACTAATGTACTCTGAAACTGAATTTGTATTCCTGTCTGTATCAGGTTGCCATGACTTCCACAACAAAGAACCAGAGACAGAGTGCTTTAAATAGAAGAAATTTATTTTTTTTTAGCTCCAGGGCCTATAAATTCAAGATCCAGGGCTTGGCAGAATCCAATTCTTCTGGGACTTCCTTTCTTGGCTTGCAACTGTCTATTTGCCTCTGGGTCCTCACATGGCCTCTGTTGTCATGGTCCTAACATTGTCTGAAGCCCTTATTTATCTTTCTCTCTTGTACCTTTTATTTCTGTCTTTTTATCTTTCATTTTATTAGCATATATTAAGTATCTATAATATTGAATTTCATTATGACATTTTCTTTTCTTTTTTATTTTATAATTGATTTAATTTTACACATCAGCCACAGATTCCCCTGTACTCCCTTCTCCCACCTTCCAGTCTTCCCCATCCAATCCACCTCCCAATTCCCAACTCCTCCAAGGCAAGGTCTCCCCTGGGGAGTCAGCCCAGCCTGGTAGATTCAGTTGAGGTAGGGAGGAGAGGACTGGACCTGCCTCATTATGACATTTTCATATTCACCTTTATTACTCCTTCTAGTCTTCCTTCCCCTTCCACTAGGCTCCTGTCTCTTCCTAAATGGTGCTCTTTCTATATTTTCGCAAAGTTGTATATGAGAGATAGGAAGAGACAGAGAGTGTTAGAGAATGAGAACGAGTTAGGGTTACTTTTAGGAGCACAGATGTTGATGAGGTGTTGTTTACAGGAGCATGGACAACTTGCCAGTGCTACACCAAAGAGAAAATGCCTCTGCTTCCCAGCAGTCATTCATTGATGATGACCAGTCCACAGGGAGTGGAGACGTCATGAACTCCTCCTAATCCCATGACAGAAGTTTGAAGGGACCAATCTTGTGTAGATCTTGTGAGGTCATTATGGATGTTATGAATTCACAATGTGGCAACCATGCCGTGTTCTTATTTTACCCCAAATGTTCTCTTTAAAGATAAGACACTAGGGGATTTTGTGGAGCTATAATTAACCCATGAACCCTGTATGTATAACACTAGATAGCAAGTTTTCCCATTGCATTCCAGCACTTTATTATGGAATAAATTGTGGGATGGCTTATATAGCAGATACATTTGTGCTGGAATTTATACTTTCTACTGTCTGCAGTGTGGAATCTGCATCACAAAATGACATTTCCATAAAATATACTTATATGATCAGCCCCTTCCTTCCCAAGAACCAGAAATTTCCATCTCTTGTAGTTTGCCCCACTTCCCGGATGTAGCACTTAAGTTATTTTATGATGTATATTTATTGGTATATCCGTGCAGTCCAGAACTTCTTATTTCACCTTTGTTTGCATGAGTCAAAACTGACTAAGGATGGTTGAATCACATGTATATTCATTAATGATGTCATTAAAACAGTGAAAGAAAACAGTAAAAATGAGTATTTATTATGTGTTGGTGGTGGCATGAAATTTCAAACATCATTTCATTAACCCTTCCAATACTCCCACGGGGCACAGAAAGCTGTAACTCACATTGTGCATATGAGGATGCTGAATCATTTGTATTAGTTTTCTGCTGCTGCACAGCAAATTAACACATTAGTTCATGGCTGCCTGCCTGCTATTTGATGGCTTGAAACAACACCCATTTATCATCTCAGATCAGTAGATCAGTAGTTCAGAAGTCTGTGATGGTGTTTGCCTTTCTGCTCAGGATATCCCACGGTTGAGGTCAAGGTGTTGGCTCTGCTGAGTTCTCTTCCGGTTGTTCTGTGGAACTTCCTTCTAAGTTCATTCAGGGTGGCCAAATTCTTCACCTTGTGGTTGTCTGGCTGAAGGCTCCTGTTTCTTTGCTGTTCCTTGACTTGATAACCCACTCTCAGCTCTGGGAATCCACATGCTTTACTGGCCATGGTCACGCCTGCCACCCTTCAAGTAAGCAGCAGCACATCAGGTTTTTCCCACGAAACAGGCTCCTACCTTCTCTTTTTCCAGTGTCAAGATCCAGATTCCAAGGGCTGATAGAGTCAGGTTATACAACCTGGATAAATCCTGTTCCTTAAGGTTAACTATGTCACATGATGTGACTGAGTTGTAAACTTCAAATTCACCATATTCAGTCTCGAGTTGTACAGATCCCGCACACCGAGAGTGAAAATGCTGAGGGCGATTTCATTTCTTACTATAGGGCATCAGCTGTGTTTGGCTTGCATGATGTTTCCCAAGAAGCCTCAGTCATGTGCAGCCTGCACGTGTTTGTCAACGTCTTGGTAGGAAGGGCAGGAGCTGTGGAAGAAGGGGTCAGTCATTCTACTCGGAGTGTACCTTGTGATCCTCTGCTGCAAACATTTATTGCTTGTCCCCTTTGTCTTTTGTCTTAGACCCTCAGGCTCGCTCATCATCTAAGTGGCTGAGTAAGAGGGCTAGCAGAATGTCACAAGGCTCTCAGGAGTTCAGTCAGAACTAGTACATCCTTATTTTATTGCTAAAAACAAATCACACAGCCAGAATAAGGCAAAACAAATATCCATGCCCCAGTGGGAAAATATTCAAAGTTAAACGGAAAATAAGGTAGATATAGAGAAAAGTAAAGAGCTTGGGCCAAATATAAAATGAGAGTTCCCACTTGCCAGAGTAAACTTTCCATCGACCCCTACGGGGGCCTCCTGTCACACATCTTGGCTGCTACACAAGTGAGTGGCTCTTGCACAGCTTCTTATATGAATCACTATAGATTAAACTACAGGGAGACTGCACATACTTTGGGCTGGCCCAGGGAGATAGTTCCCTGGTTCGAGTGCTTACCAAGCTGCCTGAGAACTAGAGTTTGAATCTCCAGAACACATGCACATGTGAGACGGGCCTTGAGGCCCGTCTACCTACCATTCCAGTGCTCAGAAGGTGGAGACAGGGGACTAACTCAGGAAAGAAAGCTAGTCGGATTAGCAGTCATATCAGTGAGCTCTGGGTTCAAATGAGAGACCCTGCCTCAATAAATAATGTGGAGAATGGTCACGGAAAACTCTTGATGTCAACCCTGCCTGCACACATGCAAAAATGCAGACACACATGCACATACAATATATGCATACAGATGAGAAAAATAAAAATATTTAAATATCATACATATGCACAGACACACACATATAATTATGGCAATGTTAAGACACTGAGGCATGAAAATGTTCAAAGACAATACTGACTAAAATTCTATTTACAAAGCTAGTTGCAGTTAGATTTGGGCTGTAGCTGATATTTTTCTCATCTTTTGTTTCTAAGTAATGAGCTATGATTTGACTGTGTCTTGCATTATGATGAGATGCTACCACAACACAGATGAATAACCAAGCAATGAAACACTAGAAACACCGCATTCCTTCTGATAAATTGTGGAACAACTTTCATCAGATGGGCAGCATCTGCTCTGGAGGCATAGATAGAAGAGAAGTGTTTATGCCATTGATTATGGATTGCTCCACTGTCCAATTGCTTGGGATATAGTCATCAACTGCAGCATAACAGGAGGAAAGGTGATGAGCAGAGGCCAATCACTGCCCACAGAAATGAAGCCACGCACTAATCAGGTTCTCAGCAGGTCGCTTTGCAGAAGCTCTGTGAGGACATGGTAGGACCCACTCTACCTCTGATCAATGCAATTTCACAAACTGCACGGTGCATCCGGGTGAGGTTAGACTGTATGTATACCTTAGGAGATACGGCCAGTTATAAACCTTCCTTCAAGAGTCAGAAGCTTTATCTTAGAGATTGTTTATGTGAGTAGGCTGTTCTTGTAAGACATTAGGGTCACCTGAGAAAATTGGAAAGGAAAAAATGGCCACTGTGCATTTTGTGAAGGTAATTCTAGGGCTAGCACATTTTTCCAAATCTTCACCTAAAACCAGAAATAGCAATTGAAATAGAAATAAAATTACCTTTTTGGCTCCTCATATTTAAAAAAAAAAACAAACCCTAGGTGACAGGTTATCTGGGTATTGATTGCTAAATAATGAAGGCTTAAAGTAAAAACATCTTATTAGCTCTCATAACATTTATGAGGCAAAAACTGTAAACAGTCTAGATAGGTGTTTTTGAGTTCAGGTGCCTCCTAGGGTTGCAGCCAGAAGCTGCACAATGAGATCTCGAACAATGAGCTTCCCATAGCTCGGGATTGGCTGGGCAATTCTCTCTTCATTTTGCATCAAGATCTGTGATAAAATCTCAAGGCAGCTTGAGCTGATGTTATCCTTGGGGGAGTCCTCCTTGTTTATATTTTGGTTCTATGCTTCAGGAGAATCCCCTCAAACAAGATGAAGGCAGCACTTGCTCGGAATCAGCTTCACTAGAGGCATTTCTGCCATACTTGCTTACCAATTTCTATCAAAGCAGTGAGTCAGATTTCATAGAGAAAGTACACACACCTTACCTACAGCAGGTCGAGTCTTCTGCAGGTCAGAAATACTGGGAATGAGATGCAGAGTCGGTGAGAAAAAACACACAGACTTCCTTTCTGGGGGATTGAAACTTCTCTTTTTATTATTCTTTCAGTTGCTTGTTTTACTTCACTCTTTTTCTGTTCTGTTCTTTTACCCTGATGTTTCTCTTCTTATTCATCAGGAAATAACTTCACTATTTCCTGATGTCTCTCATCTACATCTTTCTTTCTACATCTCTCCTGGTGTTTTCCTTCTCTGTGTTATTATTTTCTCCCTTACAGCTTACACACTCCAGAATCTTTCAAACAATATAAAAATTACAATGCAGCTACATCATATTTTTCAAGTGAATGAGTACAAGTAAAAAAAAAAAAAACGCATGCTTTCTATACCTCTTACATGAGCAAACATTTTACTTTTTATGGATTACAGGTAAAAAAAAACCATATTATCCCCCAAGAACCCATATACATTTGTATCCAAGCAATTTGTTAAAATTAACAAAGTGTAAGCAAGCAAGGTATTTTTTCCAGCCAGTTCTTTTACTGGCAGGCTGCAATTTGAAATTACAAAGAAAGAATTATTACTTTATTGTTTATCTCAAAAGGTTATCTTATAAAAATATCTTAAACAAATCACAAATCTAAACTTTTATATAAGAAAAAACAGTCAGCTCTACTTTGAATCCACAGGGTGCACACTAATTCATCAATGACTTTTTTATTAAACCATTATCAGGAAGCTGAGGGCAGAAATGGGTACAAGGAATCAATCATCACCTTTGATCACCAACCTATCCTAGCAAGAAAGGTATGTCAACAAGCAATGGCCAGGCTGCCACTGTTTTTGTTCCTTGACCTCATTGAGTCTCTTGCTCAACTATTGAAAGTGTGCCTTTTAAACTTTAAATTGTTCTCCAAGATTTTCTACCTCAAAGCCATTAACAAAAGCATCTTAACCTAACCTTACTAACAATTCTACATGTCTAAATTCTTCCTAAGGGTAGTGGTTGAATCATTAATCTGCTCCAACAGTGATGCTTGGAAAAAGTCAACCACTGTTGTTATAAGTATCAGTAACATTGCCCAGTGAGGGGCTGGAAACCCTCTGAGAGTTTTCATACAACCTATAGATGATGAGGGATGTGTTGACCATGAAGGCAACAATCAGAGCTATGCTCAGTTACAGCATGAGGTCCTTTCCAAGCCTCACTCAGGCCTGGCCTTGCTGACTGCCCAGCCTTGGTCCATGAGTTCCAATGCTGCCTGTTGGTCCTCTCTCATGGCCCCTGACATGGAAAAGGATGTCAAGATCACATTATCACATTACCATGTGAAATAAAGAGTATTCCTGCAGCCATCTTTATAAAGCTTTGCCTTTTATATACCATGTTTCTAATAGCCCACAAATGTCAGACTAAGTTGTCCAGATAGCTAAGATGGGGTTGGTGTCTGGCCTGTGTAAAGAGAAGCTGAACTAACCTGCAGCATAGGACAGCCCTGTGAACAGGAAGATTACTAACAGGTATTCATTGAAGCACAGCTGGGCTTTTAGAACACCTGCTAAGCAGCTGAAAAGGAGAAAGCTCCTGCCTTTTCTAACAATGAGGAACTGAAAGGTTTGCCTAGAGATGTCTGGTCTGTATATACTCCCCTTACTGAGCTGCCAATGTTTCTGTATCCAAAAATAACCACAGTGTGTGTGTAGGGGGGTTACTGCAAAGTTAATGAAGACTGAGTAGGTTGGAACATTAAAGATAAAGAGGAACAATGCTCACATAAAAGCTGCAAGGAAGGCAGACTCAGAATTTTCCAAAAAGGCAAACCATATTGGGTATGACACAAACACAATATGATCTTGAACACCAATAATTTCCTTGTCACTAAGGAAAATACACCAAGAACTGGGAATTCCATGACAGGAAATTTATTTTTGAAAAAAAAAAAAAATCCTCAAGTTTAAGAACAAGCAGATGTCAAATGCATATGAGAGCAATTCCAAGGCAATGATTGATCAGTTGATGATTTTTTTCTTGCCTCAGTGTTGTGCTTAGCATATGAGACCAGTAAACAAAGCAGTGACTGGAAATAAGCATCACAGTTTTAGAAAGTTAAAATTCAGTCAGTCCCTGCATTCTTTCCATCTCTCATCAATGATCTATCATGCTCTCCTTACGTTTCCAGAACTATGACCCCATACGGGAGCATCACCCTTCCTTTCTCTGCTCCTCTATAACTCCCTCCCAATATTTTACTCCCAATAGGAAATTGCTTGGATCATAACTCAGTTTGGTCTTTGCGTGGTCTGAGAGCTGTTGTCAAGGTCCGTGAGTATGCCTTTCTGTTTCTCAATGTGCTTTGAATGTTGTTACCATCTTTTTGTGCTTAACTTTACAAAAACAATCTCTGCACCCTAGGTTTGATCTCTTTCTGGGAAAGCTGATGTTGTACTTTCTGCTAATAGGAATAGTAAAATGTTTTGCACGTCGAACACAAGATAAGGATTTTGACTGGTGTCTTACTAATGTGTTGGATATGAAGGATCCATTTTAGATCCAGTAAAGAAAAATAATTTATTCTTCACATTTGATACAGTGAGAGAACTGAGTATAGAATATATAGATTCTACACTCCTTATTGTAGTTCTTACAGCTCAAGAAACCTTATGTTAAATCTCAGATTAGAGACAATTTATGGTTTTTTTATGCACTTCAGTTAATATTTTATGAGTTTGGTTAAAAAGTGAAAGCACAATGTGTTATTTTAAATAAGATTAAATAAGATTAGATCTAAAGATCACTGGGAAATAGAACCTACACTTCTTTTAAATCAAAGGAGCAATTTTAAATCTGTCTTAAAACACAAGATAGTTTGGGATGAAGGTATGGCTCAGTGGTTAAGAGTATTGGCTGCTCACCTAGAGGACCTAAATTCAATTCTCAGCAACCACATGATGGCTCACAACTACCTATAATGGGACCTGATGCCCTCTAATGGCATTCAGATGTACGTGCTGACAGAGCATTCCTATAAATAAATCTTTTAAAAAAAGATAAATACATATTTCTATGTTATGTTGCACTTGGACATTATTTTTTTTCATATAAAAACACAAATAAAATGTTAACAATTAGCCTCCATGAAAACACAGTGATCCTCGGGAAATGTTTAGTTGAGACGGGAGCATAGCACAAATCTCTTAGAATACAGTGGGCTAATGACAGCAAGCTGACTCACTGCAGAACCATTTAGCATGTGACTGTTAAAATTTGAACAATGAAAATACTGTTTAAGTAGTGGATGCTCAGTGGTTCTGTCTGGCAACATTTAGTTAAAAGTTTAATTGCTTTTAAGGTAGCACCCTTTTGAGGTTCTTAAACAGTAATATCAGTGTAGGCAGTTGTGTCTACTTATAAGTAACAGCAATTAATCACCCATTAGGCTCATTAAGTGTATCATCTATTATTTAATGCATATGTAGGAGATGGGGAGGAAAGCTGTAATGTGGTCTTGTTTCACAGCTGTTTGAATTGGGATTCTATTTGTTGAAACATCCATCTTATTCATCCCCAGTCTGGCTGACGAGCCATGTCACTGTGTAGGATTTGAGGGGGAAAGAATAGCTTGGAATCTATATTGAAAATACAAATTACAGACATCTTTTTAAAAGTTTTTAATTGATGCGAAAGTGTTAGTATTTTCTTCAGTTAGATGAAAGTAAGTAGAGAATTATCTGCTATTTGCATAGTATTTGCAAAGTTCTTTGGGCGTAATTGCCAACTTTATCCTTATAGCAACACAGTGTAATTTACCCAAGGACAGGGCCAGGACTGGAAACCAGAGCTTCTGAAATCCACTCATAATATTTCTGTTAAACTTAGCACATTTGTGTTAGTTCTCTGACAGTGGAATCCCTGTACCCAAGAGCTGACAAGAAACAGAAACAAATGTTGAGACTCCTTTCTTCTCCAGCAACTTCTTAATACTTTATTCAGCTGTCACATTGAGAGGTGACATGTAAATACACTTCATGGCATCCAATTCAATTGCCTTATTCCTTTGGATAATTGTATGTTATTCATATGATCATGCATTAATCATTTTGAACTCTGTCTTCTGTATCCTTAACTCTAACGTATTTTGTACTTAATATTCTTGAACCAAACCAGATAATTTTATCGATATTTTTAGTTTAATAAATATTTCACATATAGTTAGCTACATGTAAGCTTGTGTGTAGGTGGGCTATTGGTTCTTTTTTCCCTAAATTAAAATGATAAGTGGTAGGCATGGTGATATCCACATGTAATCTCAGCATTAGGGTGCTGAAGTGGGAGGATTATCATCAGTTTTAGACCATTCTGGACTACATAATGAATTCAAGGCTAGTCAGGACTACATACTAAGATCTCTAAAAAGCAAAATAAATTAATAAATTAATTCATTAAGTTTTATTATCTTTCTTCTTCAGTGGCTTTTATTAGTTGAAGGATATTATTCTGAGAAACTGTAATACTCTGTTTATTAGAAAGGGTAAAAATCTGTTTTGATAATGGAGGTTATTAATCTTGTCGCTTACCCAAAGGCACCTAAAAGATTTTTAATAAACTCCCAGAACCCAAACATCCAAATATGTGTTCCAAAATTGTGGTTGGTCACCTCTCAGTACCACCTTCCCTTAATCAGTCCCTCTAGCCACATCTCAAGAAGAATGCACCTCCATTTCAAGTAATGTGGCTCTGAGAGTCTGCTCCAACCTTTGCTCCATCACCAGCTCCTGGGAGTGATGCTCACCAGATCCCTGGCCACAGCAAGAATAAAAGTGAATTCGAGACTAAGGCAACCTTAGTTCTTTGTAGTATCTGAATTCAGACACTCATTCACTGGCTCTGGATACTGATCAAATTCTTAGCTTGCCATAGCTCTGTGAAGAAAATTCAAACCCCTTTCTTCAACATATAAAATTCTTTGTAAGCATAACCTTTAATTAACTACTGTCTCCTTCTCCCCCTCCCTGTCCCACACTACCCCTGTCCTTCTCTGTTTCTCTTTTCTCCTTCTCTTACAAATTTGCAAATCAGGTGTTTTCTGCTTTGCTGAAGTATGCTGAAGTCCACCTTCTGGACCTCTATGTTGCTCTCATTCTCTGCCCACCTTCCTTGTAGCTAAGTTTCTAAAACAGTGTAGGTTTTGTGTCTTTTGGGAACTCTTTACATTTTAAAGAGTCAGGGTGAGAGCTTTGTGAGATCTTCTATACTCACACAGATTGTTTTATGGTATTTCTGATTACTCATCATTTTTACTTCATAACTGTTGGTGTTATTATGGTCTGTCACTAGTTTTGGGGAAAATACAACTTTCTAGAGACCTAGCATTGTGTCTTATTCATAAGAATAGAATAATAGGAACAGTATGCTTTGGAGTCTGTATTAGTCCACTGCTCTATTGTTGGGAAGACACACCATGACCAAGGCAATTTATAAAAGAAAGAATTTAATTGGAGGCTTGCTTATAGTTTCAGAAGGTAAGTCCATGAGTGTCAAGGCATGGAACATGGCCACAAGCAAACAGGCATGGTGCTGGAGCAGGAGCAGTTCCTGATAGCTTATATTTGATCCCTAAGTTAGAGGCAAAGAAAGGAGAGAGAGAGAGAGAGAGAGAGAGAGAGAGAGAGAGAGAGAGAGAGAGAGAGAGAGAGTCAGAGACACAGAGAGAGACAGAGAGAAACAGAGAGACAGACAGACAGACAGACAGACAGACAGACACACACACACACACACACACACACACACACACACAGGACATTGGGACTGTAATGACATTTTGAAACCTCAAAGCCCACCTAAGTGACAGATACATCTCTTCCAATAAGACCACACCTCCTAGTCTGTTCTAGACAGTTCACCAGTTAGCTGGGAACAATCACTCAAATATATGAGCCTATGGGGGCCATTGTTCTTCAAACTACCACAAGAGATTTTGGGCCCGTGATTTCCTTCTTGCTTGTGTATTGTCTAGTTCTGTAAACCCTGCCCATTGTGGGTATTCCTTCACTGTTTTGAGCATTAGCTTTCTAATAGGAAATAAAATGTCTAAATAGGAATAAAATGTCTGCTTTTAAAAGATTTTACATGTGCATTATATAGTGTGTCTATATATGCTAACATCTACCAACCTTTTAATATGGTACCTTATATCTGTTAATGTAAGAGCTTCAGCACGTTTAATGAATAAATTAGTATCCATTGTTCATTACTAAAGCCAAGGAATCATGGCTTACATTTATTATCATTAATATCTGGATTCTGTAACATAATTCATTCATGCTTTATAGCAATAATCTCAAAATCATCAATCACCCAGTGAAGATTTTTGTCTAATTTTCTTAACAGACTCACTGTATTACATTTGCTTCATGTTCTAACACACAGTATCTCTTACAAAGCTTTAGGTCATCAGCAGATTTAAATAATCTCTTTCCTTATCAAAACCATTTGTTTTTTTTTTTTTTTTTTAGGAAAATGAGGACTTTATTTATGACAGGAAAACAGGAGCAACAGTTTTGTATTTTGTCAGATCTCCTCTTAAGATCCAAGCAGCATAGCCAGAATTAAAAGTCATATAAAGATCATCCACCTTAGAGGTGATGGGACACCAGAGGATGGCTTAGAGCTCCCAGATGAACCATATCCCAAAATTAGAGACTCCAGTTGATTAGTTGGTTCTATGTCAACACCTATGAGCCACAGATGAGGGTGGGGAGGCTTTTCTGAACCACCTATAACAGATGACTCACTCTGTGATGTCCACTCTATGGGATGCTTTGGAGGGTTTGAAATGGCTTCACTGTTGGGAGGGGCGCTTGAAGGCTGACATATGTTAGGATAATCTTTTTGTACAGCTTGTGATGTGTCTCTGCCTTTCTCACCTGCGTAAGGCACCTTCTGATTGGTTTAATAAAGAGCTAAGTGTCCAATAGCTAGGTGTGAGAGGATAGGCTGGAATTCCAGGGAGAGGTAGGAACTCTGGGAGAGAATTGGAGGCATGGGAGATTTTCTAGCCAGACTTGGAAGAAGTTGGACATAAGATACTGAGGAGAGGTAATGAGTCATGTGACAGAATGTAGGTTAATATAAACAGGTTAATTTAAGTTTTAAGAACTAGTTGGGAACAAGCCTAAGCTAAAGTTAAGCTTTCATAATTAGAAAAAAAAAGTCTCAGTGTTATTATTTGGGAGCTGGCAATCCAAAGAAAGACTTGTTACAGACATAGCTCATACTATTGAAGGATATGTGGTCTTTCCAGGGTGGAGACCAAAGATCCAAGTCAAATCTGGGGTTGCTCAGGACTCCACAAAAGATAATGTTCCAGAAAACTTCCTGGTCTTCTATGAGTCTGCCTCAGACACCACATAGTCTTATTCTCAGATCCTGTCGGCTGAGGTATCCCCAGGTGGTTAACTTAAAGGACAGGAGCACAAACCCTACGTTTAACAGTGGCAGAAACTTTAGGGAATTTCCAGCTATTTTTTTTTTAATTTTAGATTTCATTATTATTTTTTACTGTTATGTGCATGACTTCTTTGCATATATACATGTATGTGCACTATGTGCATACCTGATGTCTGTGGAGCTCAGAAGAGGTCGTTGGGGCCACTGGGACTGGAGTTAAAGGTGATCGTAAGCCACCATTCTAGACACTGAGCCCTGGTCCTATGAAGGAGCCACAGGTGCTCTCAACTGCAGAGCCATCTTCTCCAGACTCGTGCTCCTTCCTCCATGCTTTCAAAAAACCCAATAGTATGTGTTGGGTCAAAATGCTTTGTTGCATGAATCCTTAAAAGTTCTTATTAATAAGATCAAACCTGAGGCCACTTATTGGGGTGAACACTGGAAGGTCAGAGAGACAGAAGAAGCCACAGCTACCTCACCCCGCCGGATCCTCAGCTGGTCTTGTTTCCTCAGACTGGAGGCCTCTGAGTCCTCATCCAGAATGGGTCTCAGCTGAACTGCTGCTTAACCAGCCAAATCCTTAACCAGCCAAATGCTTAACCAGCCAAATGCTTCTAGTTTCTGGTCTCCACGCCTTCTATACCTTTCTGCTTTCTACCACCACTCCCTGGGATTAAAGGCTTGCTTTCTGGGTTTAAAAGCATGAGTCACCATGCCTGGCTGTTTCCAATGTGGCCTTGAACTCACAGAGATTCAGAGGGATTTCTACCTCTGGAATGCTAGGATTAAAGGTGTGAGTGCCACCATTTTCTGGCCTCTGTATCTAGTGGCTCTTCTGTTCTCTGTCCCCAGATAAGTTTATTAGGGTGTACAGTATTTGGGGGAACACAATACCACCATAATTCTTTTTTTAAAACATGTTTCAAGCCATTTATTTGGAAAGAAGTTTGTTAACTATAAATTTCAATCTGGTTCTCTATTTTTTAAAATAGTGACCAAGAGGTTAGATGTTTGGTCAAAATTCTAAAATCTAGCACAACTTTAACTTCCAAGTTTTAATTAAAACATGCCTTGGAAACAGTTGGTATTCTTTATTTTTTTATTTTTTGAGATAGGGTTTCTCTGTGTAAAGTTCTGGTTGTCCCGGAACTAACTCTGTAGACCAGGCTGGCCTTGAACTCACAGAGATCCACCTGCCTCTGCCTTCCAAGTGCTGGGACTAAAGGTGTGCACCACCACTGCCTGGCTTTAAAAAAAAAACCTATTTATTTATTGATTCTTTGAGAATTTTACATCATGCACCCCAATCCTGTTCACATCCCCATCACTCCATGTCTGTTCCTCGCACTGCAGCATCCCTTCCCCAAGAGGAAAATCCCCAAAATTAATTAAAAGCAAAACAAAACAAAGCAAAACAAACACACAAACAAACACACACAAAAAAACCATCTCTACCTTCTGTTTGCCTCATCTCTCCAGCGCCTCATTTGTCCTAGTGGCATTGGGACCTACAGTGTGTCATGTGGTACATCCTTTTGTCCAATCAGCCCCACTTACAAGTGTTCTTTGGGATGAGTCATTGGTCTGGTTCAAGGCCTCTGGCACACACAGCAGCATCACTGGCCCTCTTAGATATCCTGCTATTGCCCCATGTCATAGAGACCCTGTGGCTGGTGTTGCCCAGGACCAATCCCTTCACGCAATCCAGCAGGTCACCAATGGGACTGATCAACCCAAGCCCTGGGATGTGGGTCTGGGTGGTAGCTGAGCTGGTCAATCTGGGCTGTTAGGTGTCTGCACCTCTCAGGTGAAATGTGGAGCCAGCTTTCCTATGCCCATGTCATTGGGGCCACCTCTCCCATACCCATGGTGAGGGGTGAGATCATCTCTCCTGAGTGCTGGGGCCAGCTTTCCCATGAGGGATGGGGGAAACTCTCCTGCTGCAGTGTCCATAGAGGGAAAGGATGACCCTTAGGTTTGAATACACATGGTTCCTATGACCCCCTGTGGTAACATGGGCCATGGACATCAACACAGACTCCAGCTGCAGCAGGAGCATGGACCCAGACATGGCCTTCAGCAGCAGCTCAGGCCAGAGGTCACCATGGCCCTGGTGGCAGCACAGGCCACCCAGATCAGTCTGGTCTTGGTGACAGCATGGTCCTCAGACACTAACATGGTCTCAGGTGGCTGGTCAGACCATGAGCATCCACACAGCCCTTGGCGGTAACAGAAGACAATGACATCAACTCAGACCCTGTCTGCTGCAGGGCCAGGACCCAGACCTGGCCTCAGTAGCATCTCTGGCCTGGATGACACCATGGCACCAGATGATAGCACAGGCCACTCAGATCAGCATGACCCTGGCAGTGGCATAGTCCTTGGACACCAGCATGGCCACAGGTTGTGGCCTAGACTCCAGGCATCCCTGTGGCTTTTGGTGACAACTTGGGCCACAGACATCAACACAGATCCCTGCAGCAGCCTGCACTTGGAGGTCACCATGGCCCCAGGTGGCAGTGCAGGCCACTCAGATCAGCATGGCACCTGTGGCGGTGTGGCCCTCAGACACCAACAGGGCCCAGGTGATGGCTCAGATCCTTGGCATTGGCATGCCCTTCAATGATATCAGGAGCCATGGATATCAACAGAGGTCCTGGGTGTGGTAGGGTCAAGTCATGGACCCAGACAAGGCTCTTGTCATCAGTGGGGCAAAATTCTTTACATTCCTTTTAAGAACATAAAACTCATTTATTTCCAAAATTGTCTCCAGAGTGTTATCCTTCTCTGACATCAGGTTAGACCATTGAAATGAGGAGTTTCATCTTGTGGATTAGGTCTAGCTGAGGAGATGAGAGTGGTCTCCGGCTGACAGCCACAATGAGGCACCTCAGTGGTGGAAGTGGACTCTTTCCGAGAGTCTTCAGTGAGAATATAGGCCAGACGCCGGCTATGTGAGCACTAAACAGAGCCCTGCTAAACAGAGTCAGGTCAGAATTGTGACCTATGGAGATTGCGCAACAATTAGTGAGTGAGTGATGTTTCAAGCCACTACATTTTCTGTAATTTGTTTTTCAGCAAAAGGTAATGAATACATGAAACAATCATTATGAGCTGTATTAGTTTGATGGCACGATTGTCACTATATAAGCAAAAGCTTCAAACCAAAGGATATAGACCTGACTGCCAGGAGATGGAAGGTTTGCTTAGACTACTTCTATGTAAGGGAAAAGCTGCTTTAATTATGAATCAGGTATTAACATGTGTTGTTAAAAAGTGAGTGATGTTTTTAATCTCAGTGCTTACTCTTTATATACCTCCCTTTAGTGTTTCCATTTCCTACGTTTACTTGATCTAAAGATCAAGATGTGCAGTCATTTAAATCTGTACTCATCCCTCCTCATCTCTTGCTTGCCCCTACGTCTAGCCTTGTACTTCCATGGCAGTTCCATTGCTGAGACCCAAAGTAAACAAGAGTGTAACTCATTTAAGACAAGAGACTTAATTTCCTTTGAAGTAGCAACTGTTATAATTTCCTCAGCAATCTGGGGTTTAATTTCCTTTAGTACATTTTTTTTTCTACTTTCTCAGTTCTCATTGTAAGGGCTTTCTTAATCAGAGAGGATGGAAGAAAAATAGAGACCCCCACGCTCGTGTCTTCCTCTCTCAATTAGCAATCCTGCAAACATTTCTCAAAGGCTTTATTGTTTGTGCCTTACCTAAAACTGCCCTTCAGGTTTCGGGAAGTATTGCCTTTCCAAGTTTGTATTATTTGTTCTGTACATAATACCTCTGGTAGGTAAGTATGTCTGGTTATTTATACCTTTGTTAGTATAAAGTTCCCTTGAGCGCATATTGCAGAATGCATGTTCTTTGTAGTCATTAATACTGCTTTCTCTCACAAGATGTTCACCAAAGAAGCACTGTGCCTTGGTGGACTAACAAGTGAGTGCAATGACTTTCATGGGTACAGTGAAGGAAACAGACAATGGGCTGCAAGAACTTCCGCTTGAGATAAAAAGCTTCGAGGGAGAAGGCTCAAAGACTCACATCCTTTGAACATGAGCCAGACACTAAACCCTGAGGTGCAACTTAAAAAGGAAAAGCTGGATTTCATTAAAATACCACCTATATAATTTCTAAGGAACAGGTAGTGAGGCGATTTTAGCATTGCCTGATTAATGCCGCCTAACCCCTCTAGCTCGCTCCTCTGAAGGTTAAGACTGGAAGAACTGATGAGGCATCTGTCTCTGCATGTTTGGATTCTGCTTCATGATGGCTCAGCATCTGGAAGGAAGAGAGAACAGAGTCTATTATGCAGAAAGAGAAACTAAGCAATTACTTCCTTTTTAATATTTTATTTTTATGTATGTGGTGCTTCTCTGTGTGTTTGCATGTGTGTGAAAGAGATATCAGTGTATGTATGTGAATGTCAAGACCAAATACTGACACAAGGCTTGCTCCTTGGTCACTCTCCAAACTTATTCCTTTGAGACAGGGTCTTCTCTTGAACCTGAAGTCCACCAAGACTACTAGACGATCTGGCCAGTAAGTCTCATGGATTATCCCATCTCTGTGTCTCCAGTGCTAGGGTTACAGTGAGTACTAGGGATTAAACCCAGGTCCTCACACTTACAAGATAATCATTTTACTAACTAATCATCTCCATGGCCCTGATAGTCTATTTTTCAGAGGTTTTTTTTAAGTCAATTTACATTTACTTACATTGTTAGCGAATGATTGAATTTACATTTTTGCTTTGTTTCCTGTTTCTCTCAGTTCTGTTATTTCCTCTTTGCTCACCTTCTTTTATGCTGATCAAATATTTCCAGTAAGTATATTCTTTTCAGCGCCTTTTCTTGTCGATGGTTGTAAGTCTTTCTAGGATATAATGTGGTGTTTTGGTACATTTTTTACATGGTATGTTGAGTATCTCAGAACACTTAGGATACCATCATCTCAAATATTCATCACTGTATATGATGCAAACTTTCTGAACTTTTCTTCCAGATATTTTAAATTACACAATACAATATTGTTGACTATCATCTGTGGCAGTGGTTCTCAAACTTACTAATGCGGTGACCCTTTCATACAGTTCCCCATGTCGTGGTGACTCCCAACCATGAAGCTATTTCATTGCCACTTCATAACTGTGATTTATCTATTGTGATGTATTGTAGTATAAAATATTTGATATGCAGGACATCTGATATCTGACCCCAAAGGAGTTGCAAAGCACAGATTGGCAAACACTGTTTTATAGGAAAGAATATATGGATTTATTGTTAGCTGGCCATGTAGAATCCACCATTCTCCTCTCCCACACACACCTTGACCTCTTGTGCCCACTGCTCTTTCTTTAGATATATGTCTTGGCATAGATCTTGGTAGCTGTTCAATGGATTATGAAATGTATTGCTGGATTTTAACAGCCTACTGAAGGTTAATACCAAAACATTACCAACTAAATATCATATTAATCAACAAATATATGCATTTGTGTATATGTGTGCATCTATAGTAGTCATCTTTTCCTTTCATATTTCAACATCTGTACAATGAATGCACCTCTCATGCACTCCAGCATGTGCTGTTGAAAATTTTGTTTTGGTTAGTTTTATAGACCTTCTCAGCTAACTAAGAGATATTACTTTTATGTACATACAGTATTTTTCTATCTTTCATTTATATCAGAGTGCCATTTGTTTTCAGCCAGAGACATTTTATCTTGCTTTGCTTCATGTAGATCTGTTAGAAATACATTTTGTCAGTGTTTCTTCCCACGAAATTGCCTTCATTTCCTCTTCATTTCCAGTGGTTACCAAATACTCCTTTGAAATTGTGTTCCTCTTAGCACTCTGATTACTTCAGTCTCTTTTATAAGGCCACAGTTTAGTATATCATTATTTTCCTGTCATGACTGGCACTACTTTTCCTTGCGGTTCTCAAGATTCTGGTTTTGCATTTTGCTTGCAGCACTTTGACCACATCCTCACAAAGCAGTATGTGTGTGTGTGTGTGTGTGTGTGTGTGTGTGTGTGTGTGTACACTTGTGTATCTTAGAGGATGTGCTGCAGCTTCGTACATCAGTCAGTCATACGCTCTCTTCCACTAACTTGGAAAGTTTGTATTGCAATATTATTTCTTCCAGTACATTTTTCTTTCTTTCTTTATCCTCTCCCTCTAGGACACCAATTACATACATTATGGATTGTATAATATCTTCCAACCGGTCTCTGAGCCCTGGTTTATTTTTCTTTAATCTTCCTTCTGTCTCTTTATTAAGTTGGATCATTTTTATTGATATGTCTCTCTGCCTACTGACTCTTGCTACCCCAGATTTGCTGCTTATAGTTCATGTACTGAATCTTTCATGTCAGATAATGTAGTTTTAGCTCTAGGATATCTATTTTGTTTATTTTTTATAGTTTCAATTTCTCTGATTCTGTATGGCCTCGCCCATCAATATCATCCTTCCCCTTACTTATAAAAACATATTTATAAAACTTGTCATGAATGATTACTGCATCCAAGATTTGGTTATAGGTTTGTTTCATCTTGTATACATATGCGCACATGTGCACACACACAGACACACAGACACACAGACACACACACACACACACACACACACACACACACACACGTCATAATCCTATGCTTTCAAATGTTTGCTGATTTACTAATTTCTCATTGAAAAAAGGACAGCATATAAAGTGTACTTCATAAGGCAATTGAATTCAGTTTTCCTCTTTAGATGATACTTTGAAAAACTTATGTTTTTAAATTTTATGTATTTGTGCTGTATTTACATTTCTTTCACTCCCTTGGCTTTTTCCAACTTCTCTTGTTCCTTCATCTGCTCCACCTCATATTTTCAACCTCTTTAAAAGGTTATTATTGTTACACAAATACACAAATATGCACATGTATGAATAACTATATACAGCATACTGAGGCCATTTAGTGATGTTTTATGTATGATTTTTTTTAATAGCAGACCACTTGGAATTGGATAATCCATAGGCACCCCATTCCTGGAATAGATTCATTCATTTTATTTCAGTAGTCCTTAATTGCTTAGACTTTAGGGGTGGGGCCCTGTGAGATCTCCCTCATCCATACTTGCACGCTAACTGGTACTGTCACTGTTTAGATATTGTTTAGGCAGCGATGTTGTTGGGAGATGTTGGGAGCAAATTCCCTGTCACACATCGAATACAAAATCTCACAGCACACATCTGACCCTCTGGCTCTCTTTCCATGATGTTCCCTGAGCGTAGGGTTTGTGCTGCAGATGGATTAATTGGTGGTAGGCACCACATTGGTTAGTTGTTTTTTGTATTTGATCAGTTGTGGCTTTCTTGTAGTCTATATCTCCCCGGGGGTTGGAATTACACTTACCTTTGGATATAAGGGCAAAGATTCAGAATCTAGTTAGTGATTATACTGGTTTAAGAAATTGCTAGTAATAAGTACTGCTCTAGATTCCATGGCCTAACCAGCCATAGGTAGTTAGCTAGATTCACAGTACCAGAAGTGAACCCCTCCTATTGAGAAGGCAATTGTATTTTGTGGGTTTGCTGGTTTGGTTGCTGGAGATTGAAACCAACATCCTTTGAATGCATTCCCTGAAATCCATCCCCAGCACAAGGGTCATTTGACTCAAATCTTCTATGCTTCCCATCATGTCTCTGTTCTGTTTTCACTTTCCAAGTCTTAACTCATTAGCTTGTTTCTTAGAAGGTGTCTGTACTGCCTGCATGCTTCTGTGATGGGAGTTTACGCTTACATTCAGGGCTTACCTATTCTGGGACACTGCTGCTGTCGAAATGCCACTCTGGGTGTCCAGTGGCTTTGCTAGTTTTGAGTTCAGTGCTTTCTTCTTAATCTAAAAAGTTCACACCAGTGGGTCTTGTGCTATGTGATGACAGGGGAGCTCACTGAGTCTATAATCCCTAAATGTGCAACTCTAAGCAGAAATATGTCACAATTAAAAGGATTATCCTCTGCCTCCATCTCCAGGCTTTCCTTGTGTGAGATAAGTAGTTTAGCCATGTGAAGGTACTAATGGAGGGTTGTTTGTAAGAAATGGTAAGTAATAGGGTTATATTCTTACTCAAATTGTTATTTTTTACGTTTGTTTGTTTATTTTCTTGTATGTATGACTATGTGGATGTGTACACATGCCAAGGAGTGCATGCAGAGGTCAGAGGACAACTTGCAGAAGTTGTGAGTTTTAGGGATGAACTAGAGTGTTAGGTTTGGCAGCAAATGCCTTTACCTGCTGTGCCGTCTTGCTGGACTAGAATGTGTTATTTTTAACCACACTTCTTGTAAGATGATCTTACTTCTGGATATTTTCCTTAAACATCCTGTCCATCTATTTTAATGTGATAAATTTTAACAACTACCACTTTGAGGAGACAAGAGGCTTTCTGATGTCATAGCTGAGTGAACTGGGCATGTGTCTACACAAAAAGGGTGTAATTCCATAGTTCTTACCTAATAAAATACATGTCTTTGAAGTATAATCTTTTTTGAAAGCTCTTCTCATTTTTTGTCATCTTCTGTCACCTTTTAATTCTGCTTTTAATAAGTGTTCAAGTTTTATCATTATCTGATGGATGAATTGTCAGAACTTTTAAATCATCATTATCATAAATCCTACCTTTTCAAAGTCTTTAGCAACTTATTTCTGGAAAAAGAGATAAGTATTTTTAGAAACTTAGATTTTAATATGAATAATGACTGAGTAGCTATCTTGTTTCTATAATTTATTCAGGGTCCATATATAGAGATCTAGTATTAAAAACCTTTCATAATCTTGGAGTTTCAGTGATGACTCAGCAGTCAAAAGAACACTCTGCTCTTCCAGAGGACTCATGTTAAATTCCAAGTGCCCATATCAGGCTCTTAACTGTTACCTATGACTTCAGCTCCAGGGGAATCTAACATCCTCTTTTTGACTCCAAAAGCACCACACTCAGGAGTACTCATGTGTGTGAGTGTGCACTCATGTGCTCACATGCACACATACACACACACACACACACACACACACACACACACACAAAGAAATAAAAATATAATAATTTAAAAAGTCTTAAGATATTTTCATGTAATGAAGACTTCTACTAAAACTTTTTATATTTAATTTTTATTTTGAAAATACTAACTACAATACCATTTAGACCAGTGGTCAAGACTAGACAGCAACTTCTCACTATCTTGATGACATCTGGACTTAAAAGTTTCAGTAATGCTTCCTGGCTCATGCTTTACTCATCCAAGCAGCAGGGAAGCAAGTCTGGTCACTGACATGCCCCAGTTCCTGACACAAAACATTTACTGTCTGGAAAGCTAGAAGCTATTGATGTGCTTGAAAATGCTTGCCTTTGAATGCCATCATCTGTTCATTCTATTCATTTGTTAGTTTATCTTAGGTACTGTTATCAAAGGTAACCTTCACAGCTAAAGACTAGCTAAGTTTTAATGAGATTTGTTACGATTATTCACGTATTTTCTCATTTCCATGCACATTTATTTACAGTATGAGTTTTAATTCTCTTTTCCTTGTTCAACTTGTTATTCCAGGAAGTTCCTCTGTGCCTTTGGGCATGATTGTCAGCCCTCTTTATCTCCTGGAGTGATTCATCTATGCTCTTTTGAAGCTGGTATAAGGTTTATAGATGAAAGGCATACACAGAGCTCAGAAGGAACCAGGAGCATCAGAACACTGGATTTTAGGGCAGGAGATTCTAGTGTGGAACAGCAGAGGAAATGGCTTCATATGGACAGCCTCCAAATGATATGAAATCTAGATCTGTAGAAAGAACAAAACAATATGAAAATCTGTATTCAATTTATATTTGATATATGTGCAGTATGTAGATATAAACACATAAGAAATTATACAAAGTATATTATTTCATGATATGTTTACCATGTACCCATACAGGAGGTGGAACTAGCTCTGGGAGCTGCTAGATGTGAGGTTTCTTTGTTTTGTTTTTTCTTTATCTCAGAAAGCATTACTATTTCTACATGTTTTTCTTGTGTTGTTTATAACATTTGAAGCCTGTATACTGTGTGTCTACCATTTTCTCTGAGACGAAAATTTTAACAGTGAGCTATATAAGAAGAAAATTGTATGTGCATATTTAAATTTGCATCTGATAGAAAGTGAGTGGAATTCAAGCCTACTATTTCTAGTTAGAATGATTATTATAGATAATTTGAAGAAATGGGAGTCTGTTGGCACAAATGTTTCTAGACACTTAGCTCTATTTTGGTCATTTTATTTTATTAGACTAATAGAGTATTTCATGTTTTATACTCTGTATATGACATCACAGAGTTGAGGTTTTCATCAGACTATTTATAAATCAGAGCAAGGAGGTTATTTTTATAAGGAGGGAAGATCTGTTTTAGTGATTACAAAGATTATTCATTTATATTTTTAAATGAGCATACATTTTAAAAGTATTCCTGTTTTGAAATGCATTGAAAAAAAAAAAACAAACATGTTCTCCTTGGGCACTCCTTGTTACCTGGCCTCTCTGAATCTGTGGATTGTAGCATGATTATCCTTTACTTTACAGCTAATATCTACTTATGAGTGAGTACATACCATATTTTTCTTTCTAGGACTGGATTACCTCACTCAGGATGATTTTTTCTAGTTCCACTCATTTGCCTTCGACTTTCATGAGGCCACTGTTTTTAACAGCTGAGTAATTCTCCATTGTGTAAATGTACCATATTTTTTTCATCCATTCTTCAGCCGAGAGACATCTAGGTTATTTCCAGGTTCTGGCTATTATGAATAAAGCTGCTACGAACATAGTTGAGCAAATGTTCTTGTGGTATGATTGAGCATCCTTTGGGTATATGCCCAAGAGTGATATTTTCCTGGGAAGGAGAAATAGAAGAGATTTCATAGGTGGACTGGGAGTGGGTGGGGATGGGAACATGAGGGATCAGGTAGGGGTGAGATGGGGGGAGAGTACTAAGGGCAGATTGGAAAAGGGGGTTATTTCAAGGTCACATAGAAACCTGCTGCAAGGGAAACTCCGAGGAATCTTCAAGCATGACCCTAGCTAATACTCTTAGCATTTGCAGACATGTAGCCTGAACTGGTCCTCTCTTGTGACCAAGCAAGACTTCCAGTAGAGAGATTGGGACACTAACCCAGGCACAATACGTTGACCTTCAGTCTGTCCTGCCTATGGGATGTGCTGGGGTAAGGGTGGCCCAAAGATTGTGGGAGTGGCCAACCAATGACTGGTCCAGCCTGAGACCCATGCCATGAGAGCGAGCCCATCCTTGACACTGCCTGGAGAACCAGGACCCAAGGCTGGATGGCCCAGAGACCAAACACAACTGGAGGGAACAACAAGTCAATGTAGTGATGACTAACGATATTCTTCTTTACTTGTAGACTGGTGCCCAGCCTTACAGTCACCAGAGAGGCTTTATCCAGCAACTGATGGAAACAGAGTCAGAGACCCAGAGTCAAATATTATTAGGCCAAGCTCAGGGAATCCTGCTGAAGAGAGGGAGGAAGGATTGTAGGAACCAAAGGGGTCATGGACATCATAGGAAAACCCACAGAATAAACTAACCTGTACTCACAGGAGCTCCCAGAGTCTGAACTAACACCAAGGAGTCTGTATGGGACTGACTTAGGCCCTCTGCATATATGTGACAGTTGTGTAGCTTGGTCTTCTTGTGGGACTCCTAACAGTGGGAGTAGGGGCTGTCTCTGACACTTTTACTGGCTTTTGGGATCCTAGTCCTCATACTGGGTCACCTTGCCCAGGCTTAATATAAGAGGAGGTGCTTAGTCTTACTGCAACTTGATATGTCATGTTTTGTTGATATTCATGGGAAGCCTACCCTTTCTGAATAGAGGAAGAGGAGTGGGGGGGGCGCAGAGGAGAGGTTGGAGGGTGAGGACTGGGAATAGAGAAGGGAAGGGAAACTGCAGTCTGGATGTAAATTTAAAAAAATAAAGTGTTCTTACAAAGTTTACTCACCAACATGGGTTATGACTTTTCATCATCAACATCACTAAAATATCCTGGTTATCTGTCGTAGTTAGTCTTAATTGCCAACTTGAGGAGATTTGGAGTCAGTTAGGGGACACTGGAAGGTGCTTCCAAAGAGGATTAACATAAATGGAAGATCCAATCTCAGCATAGTAAGAGCTTCCGACAGTGATTCTGGACAGAAAGAGGTACAAGGACATCCAATGCACCTGCCCCCTTCTCCTTGTTCAAGCACTTGGATATGTCACTGCTGCTGCCACCCTCCATGGGATTAAACAGCTTCTGTCGTCTTCCAGTGTAGATTCAATATGAGTGACTTTCCAGGGAATTTTCCGGCTATCGGTGCTATATTGAGGCTGCTGGGATATCCAGCTTTGTAGACTAAATACCTACTATGTTTTCTACCATGTATATGACCATTGTTGGACTTTCAAGCCCATGTAATAAAATTCCCTTCTATAACACACACACACACACACATACACACATACACACACACACACACACACACACTCACACACACACACACACTCACACACACACACACAGAGAGAGAGAGAGAGAGAGAGAGAGAGAGAGAGAGAGAGAGAGAGAGAGAGAGAGGCACTGTTGTCTCTGAGTCTCTAGAGAACCCATCTTGGGATATAACCTCTCATAGTGTTCAAAGTCTGTGCACAACCATATAAACTCAAGATGTCACTATTGCAAATAATGCTCTAAGTCAGCAGCTGCCTCATATTTGTCTGTTTGGGGCTGAAATGTCTGGCTAAGAGGATGCCAAGCCTGCTTGGTTTATGGCAATCTATGAAGTACAGTCATGAGCTCTCCTTATTCCTGATAGCAGCTGTCACTGGGGGCCACATTCATGTCACTCCTCATTTCACAGCAAATTCACTGATTGCCATAGTAGCAGCTTTATTTCAGGACAGGAAGTGAATTTACTTTCAGACAATACATTCTCTTTCTGCAAAAGCATGTGTGGCTAAAAGACTCTTAGAGTGTTGAGAATGGCATGCTAAGGTAATGAGCCCAAATGTGCAGGACTTAGCTGATTGGTAGATTCAGTGGCTCACCATGGCTCATTGAGAAGCCTAAACTCTAGATAAGCCTTTCCCCCCCTCTTTTTGTAATGTGATGGTATGCACCTCAAAAACTAACACTGTGATACACATTCCAATGCACTGGATGTGCATATCATGTTAGTCTTTAATTTGTTAATGAATAAACCTGGCTAAGAAGAAAATGATTGCTTATGTGTAGTTAATAGGATATGTAGTGTTGGAAAAGAGTGGTATATGATCAAAAACCGGAAATCTCCAGTGGAAGAATACAATGACCAATCAGGTAGAAACAATGTTTCTCTTTCAGCCAAACTCATCCATAACTTCTTAGTCTTTTAGAAATCCAACTTAACACAGTCTGGATCTCATTAGTAATCAGTGGGTCAAACAAGGGTACACATCCTGAGGGAGTCAGAAAATTCTGCCTTCTAGGATGTATCTGTGTATCAAAAATGCATGAATCTTTGACCCATTTCTATGTTCAGGATAACATTCTATTAATAATTATAGTTTTGTAGAAACTGTAAGATTTTCTTGCATCTTTAAACAAAAAAAATTCAGGAACAGACCTGTATCCTCCAGAGGACTGCCAAGCCTTGGAGAACCCAGAACAAAAACATGAACTGACAATTATAATCGGTGATTGGGCTTTTGGATTAACGTTTAAAAAGACCAGTATATTTAGACTATTTATTGCACATTAGAAACGTATGAAGTCGCAGATAATTGCTCAAAATTTTCTTAGTTTTCTGCTTTGAAATGTAATACATTTTATGATGCTTGAATGTATGCTGCATTTTTGGAGAACCTGAACTGCAATGTCAGAGATGATATAATTCAAGGATAACTCTTTCTAAATAAGAGTGGTTAACATCCTTGGGTCCATGGCAGAAAGACCACATTAACTAGCAACAATATAGGTGAGTAAAAGATTTCCCACTTCTATTAAAGGAGTCTATGATTTGAACTGTCTTAGTCAGATTGAATGCTTGCAAAAGATGCTGAAATCAGTGTGAGTCTGTCATCCATGCATCCATATTTTACCAAGGACATTGTAGGATTAAAAAATATGTGTGTTCATTATAGCCATGATTCATATTTTGTTAGGTAATTTTGGAAGCAATTTCCTATGCTTGAGGTTTAAAGTAATGTTAAGTGACCAAGCTCTGTCTTTCCTGATAGAACAGGATGAGGAAAAAATTGTCAATATGCATTCTTCTGTTTAGGTGAGAAATAAAGGACACATTATTTCCTATTGTCCACTTTGAGGTTTTGGAGTGGCATATTCTACTAACTGATGTCTTGATACCACATTGGCAAAATGTAGCTCAATGATCAGTATTTATTAGTTTATTTGTGTACTTGCCCATTAAAAATGTGTGTGCTGATGTGTTTAGCTTTTGGTAGGCCTTGAAGAAAAAATATAGAATTTTTGTCCTTAGTGTATCATCTTGTGGAAGAGAGTGTAACATATTTATTAATTAATCACAAATATAAACATTTTAAGAGTTAGAGAAAGTGTCATGAATACATAAGAAGTGGGTAGAGGAGGGCATTTTATGAGTATGTATAAGCATCTGGGAGAGGAAGAAGTTTCAAGGAAGGATTCCCTTCAGGTTATGACCTGAGAGCTTAATGCCCACTTTGGAAGGACAATGATAGAGTGTTAAGTAACTTTACAGATGATAACATTTAAAATAGTTTTTCAATTAAGTTGTTTTCCTTTTTTAATTATTATTATTTTATTTTATAATTAATTTTATTTTATTTTGTATACAGCATGTATGACTACAGGTCAGAAGAGGACACCAGATCTCAGATGGTTGTGAGCCACCATGTGGTTGCTGGGAATTGAACTCAGGACCTCTGGAAGAGCAGTCAATGCTCTTAACCTCTGAGCCACCTCTCCAGCCTGTAATTAATTTAATTTTACATATTAACCATGGATTCCCTTGTCCTCCCTCCTCCAAGCCCCCAGCCCCAAATCATTCCCCATTTAGAACCTCTTCCAAGATAAGGTATCCCCTGGGGATTCAGCTCAGCTTGGTAGATTCAGTTGAGGCAGGTCCAGTCCCCTCCTCCAAGGCTGAGCAAAATGTCTCAGCATAGGCCCTAGGTTCCAAAAAGCCAGCTCATGCACTAAGGACAGGTCCCAGTCCCACTGCCTGGGGGCCTCCTAAACAGTTCAAGCTAATCAATTGTCTCACTTATCCAGAGGGCCTGATCCAGTTCCATGGGAGCTCCTCTTCTATTGGTTCATAGTTCCTGTGTTTCCACTAGTTTGGCTATTTGTCCCTGTGCTTTTTCCAATCATGGTCTCAATATTTCTTGCTCATATAATCCCTCTCTCGCCGATTGGACTCCTAGAGCTCCACCTGGGGCTTGGCTGTGGATCTCTGCATCTGCTTCCATCAGTCACTGGATAAGAGTTCTATCATGACCGTTAGGGTGTTCGGCCATCTGATCACCAGCTTTGGTCAGCTCGACATTAATCCACACACCTGTGAGCATATGATTTTCAACAAAGAAGCCAAAACTGTACAATGAAAAAAAGAAAGCATCTTCAACAAATGGTGCTGGCATAACTGGATGTCAACATGTAAAAGACTGCAAATAGATCCCTATCTGTCCCTGTGAACAAAACTTAAGTCCAAGTGGATCAAAGACCTCAACATAAATCCAGTTACTCTAAGTTGTTTTCTTGTGTGAAGAGTCAATTATTGGCTTCATATCATTTCCTATCAATGGGCTTTGTGTTGTCAAATTCTACATTCACTCAGGCTAAAATATTATGAGCCCCTTTGTGGAGATTCTAGTTATCTGTATCTTCATTGTTATTACTTGGTAATAACTGGACAAATAATTCCTCTTAGGGTTTATGTCAAAGGAAAGGATTTTATTATGTACATGTGGAAACATGTCCATGATCATGTAGTTAACAGCTAGTGGAGTAATGTTTTTCATAGGGCTATCACAATTCACAGCTTTCTTCTCTTTCATGGGAACAAAATTATCATCCAGTGATGCATCATTGCCATCATCCTGAAGTGAACTTAATATTTCAGTTCTTTGTTAATCATCATTCTCTTTATTAGCTTGTATACATATATATATTCATATATACATATATATATTACATTTATTTTGTTTTAAATAGGTAAATAGAAAAGTTACTTTACTATTATAAAGTGACATGAAACTAACCACATTTGATGTGATAAATTCCCACACATATTATTTTGCTTGTATAAAGTATAATCAGTTAAGATCTTATGGAGAAGGTTCAATTGATTTATATCAAAAACCTTTCTATACCCTTCTATCCTTACTGAAAATGTCAGTTGCCAATTGATAATTACAAGGGTAATGCTTTTACAAAAGCAGATAGTTGATAAGCAACAAACTTCATTGAGAATCATTCATGTGAAAAATCACTAGTGGGCAAAAAAATTTCCCCTTTTGCTGGGTAGCTAAGGCAAAGGCTTGTTTTTCAAATTTGAAGGAATTGTTCATATAGCTGGCATTTTTATTCGGGTATTTAAATGATCAGACAATAGTTTTAGAATTATAATAAAATATAATAAAATACATGTATTTATTTTTGAAGATTCTTAGCACAAAGGAAAGATTTTTTAGTAGAGTAGATAAAATAATTTGTTCCTTCTATACTCTTACATATTTTTTCAACTGAGTATATAGTCAGCTACTTCCAAAGAAAACCATGTCAAAAATAATTCTTAAAATGATAACACATGTGAATCTCCTTCTTTATCTTACTTCATTATAAAGCTGAGAATAATTTAAAATCTCTAAAGGTGAATACTTATCTTAGTAAGATTTATCCTAAAATATTTTTATTAAATTAAAGTAAGCTCTGATTTCTATGTTGTTTTATTGTCACACATTGGGTTTTTCATCAAGATGTATACTCACCTCTAAAATTTTGAGTTTTTTGACAAATGAAAGTCTAGTTATTTCTGTACTTTTTATTTTTACTGAACTCAAGAAGTTATAGTGGTTCACTAACTGATCTTGGGGTCAAATTGTCATTTTCTTTTATACAATTCTCAAAGAAAAATGATTTGAAAACTGTGAATTAGCTGAAAGTTTACCTCCACCTCTGTGGTTCTGATTCTGAAAGTGGAAAAGAGGGAACCACTCACAAATTGTATGAAATTGAATAAAGCAAAAAGTTCATTATTATATGAAGGAGAATAACATTTTACCCAACTCATTATCCCGTTCCCCCAAATCCTGACTCTTTTTAATTCATAGGTAACATTGCCCTTGAAAGAATTTCAACACATAAAATAAGAAAGCAAAACAAAAGCATAATTTTAATGTCTACCCTGTCTTAACCAACAAAAGACAGAATAAAATTGTGGTATACATATAGAGAGAGTCATAAGCTTAGTTATAAAAGGGGTTACAAGCTGTTGGGAAGCAGGCAGTCATGGACAGCCCCACATTCAAATTTTACTCCCTTTCTTAGGGACCTGAGAGATCCCAACAAAGAAGTAATCATACTTAGGCTTTATTTTAGAACAGGATAGACAAGGAGAAGGGAATATACATGATGTTTTTAACAGTCAAGTTTGACTAATGATAGTAGATTTTTAACAAAATTTCTTATAGATTCTTTGGGAATTTCATATTATGGACCCCAATCCTGCTCATTTCCCAGTCCCTCCACCTCCACATGTGCCTTTCTCCCCATAACTTCCCCCCAAAAGAAAACATTTTAAAACATTAATTAAAAACAAAACAAAACAAACAAAAATTCCATTTTGCTCCTCCATCTTTCCTGCCTCTCCAACACTTCTTTGTTCGTTTTAGTGTCATTGAGAGCTGCACTGTGCCGCTCAGTTAACCTTTTGTCCACCCAGCTTTACTTGCAAATGTTCGTTGCAATGAGTTGTTGGTCTGGTTCAAGGCCTCTGGCCCCTTGTACCCCATCCATACTGGATCCTCATCAAAACTCCTCTCAGGTGTCATGCTGTTGCCCACAGTCATGGAGATCCTGCGGCTATGGTTCTGCAGGACCAGTCAATCCCTTCATGCATTCCAGTAGGTCATAGATGGGGTAGATGTTTAGGTGGGCCAACTCAAAAGTCTGGATGTGGGCCTAGGTAGTAGCTGATTTGGTGAGCCCCAGCTTCTGGGATCAACCCTTCAGACACAGGGCAGAGCCAACTTTTCTACACCCATGCCACCTCTCCTTCTTCCATTCTCATGGTGAAAGGGTGGGGCCATCTCTCCTGACTGCAGGAGCCAGCTCTCCCTTAAGCCAGGGCCAACTCTTCTGCTGAAGTGGCCATCCAGGGGAAGGGCCAACTTTTCCAGAGCTAGCAAAGAGTGTTGTTGGCTCAGCACAGCCCTAGGATTTCCACATGAATGGCCCCTACGGCCCCCTGTGGTAACAGGGGCCACAGAGATCAACATAGACCCCAGCTGTAGCAGGACCATGGAAACAGACATAGTCCTGGGCAACAGCTTAGGCTTGGACATCACCATGGCCCTGATGGCAGAGCAGGTCACCCAGATAGGTATGGTCTCAGTGGCTACATCACCCTTGGACACCAACATGGTCTCAGGTGGCTGATTACACCCTGGGTATCTTCTTGACCTTCAGTGGTAACAGGAGCCACAGATCCCAACTCGGTCCCTGGCTAGTGTAGTGCCATGGACCCAGCCATGGCCTTCGGCAGCATCTTGCACCCAGATGTCACCATGGCCTCAGGTACCACCATAGGCCACTCAGATAGATAGGGGTCGAGTAGGCAGAATGGCCCTTGAATACCAACATGGCCCCAGGTGGTGGCCAAGACCCTGGACACCCACATGGTCTTTGGTGGTAACAGGAGCCACAGACATCAACACAGGCACTGGCTGTGGGTGGGCCACAGATCCAGACAAGACTTTTGGCTGCAGGTTGGGCCCTGATGTCACTGTGTCCCTGAGTATCAGCATATGCCACCCAGATCACTATGGCCTAGTGGCAGCATGGGTCTTGGACAGCAACATAGTCTCAGGTGGCTGACCATACCCTGGGAATCTGCACAGCCCTCAGTGATGATAGGAGCCATGAACATCAACTCAAACCCTGGCTTCTGTAGGGACATGTGCCCAGATACCTAGGGGCTAGGTATCACCATGATTCCCGATGGCAAGCAGCCCACCCAGATCAGCCTGTTTCTTACCACCTTTGCTTTTTCAGTTTCTCCTCTTTCCACAGCACATGAATTGGTCAGCTTCTCCCTCGCTCCCATTTCTCCACCATGTATTTGCTCATCATAATGGCACCTACCTGCCTGGTGCTTTGTGGCACCTGGCAAACCTTTGGATGTCTTCCAATGATACAAATTTTTATGAATGCAGAATTAGACAGGATGCACTTGAGGCCTGCCCACATCCAAGTAAAATGGAGTAAGTGATGATTGTGGTAGGGATGGTGAGTGATCAGACACAAGGTGAGAAGACACAGACAGACACATGTGATGGAGAGGGTGCCTGCCAGTAATTGCCTGGCCTCCCAAAGCACTTTCAGGTGATAAGGTGGATAGTTTCAATTGTGGTAAAGAGGGAAGCCAAGAATTTCATTTCAACACATTGGGCAAGATTTTCAAATACTCAAAAGGCCTGACAAAATGCTGATTTAAATCAATCTAGGTCTCAGATGAGGTCCTGTTTGTCTTCTGAAAGTTGTTCTTGATGAAGATTGGGATTCTCAGTACATGTGAAACTGGTACCATCAGTGGAATGATCTAATAATGTCCATAACAGAATGACTTATGGTTGAGGAAGAGTTCACCAGCTACACACTATTACCTACATGCGACGATTACTTTCTTCCATTTATATCTCCCCCTGTCAGCTGCCTGGCATGGCCATGGGCAAGAGTGATATATTTAATATTGCAAGGAAAAGATCATTTCAGAAAATTTTGCTAAAGGAAGGGAAGTGTAAAAGCTGTCTATTGTTGTAAAATGCTGGCAGTATGATTTGAAAGTTAAGTCTCTCTAGGATGGGCAACAAAATGGTATTTGTCAAATACTGGAAATACATTTTATGGCTGTAGAGATGACAGACCTGGTCAGCCTCATACATTAGATACTACACAGCCATAGACGACCCCACTTAAATTCTAGGACTTGGGGCTGACATTCAGAGAGTTTATGACACTTTCAGAATTTTAAACACCATCTCTGCAAGAGTTTCAAATGGCATTTTAAAAGGGACTGCTAAAGGATTAGGTTCCCATTTTTTCCTCCTATAAAGGTATTTTTGTTGTTGCTTTTCTGATACTCAAATAAATAAAAATAAAATTCCCTACATTAGAAATAAAAAAGTTCTTCTAGTGAAATGCAGAGTGGGCATATCACAATTATTTATTTGTAAATGAAAGATGTCGCAGAGTTATAAACCTGGTTCAAATGTCTTCAGGATAGTTTATTTTCTGTGTATTTTAGAAGTTATTATCCTAAAGGAACATAAGCTATTAATTGGGAGATTTTGTTCCTGCCTGAAACCTTTGTGTCCTTACATAAACTTACAGTTTAGCAAATAACTTCAGGTATTTTGGATTTTAATAGATTGCAAGTAAAAGTAGCTTTAGCTTATAAATTAAAATATTCCTTTAAACTTCCTATGATTTATTTTAAATGACTGCTCATTACAGATAGTCGAAGAACACAAACTGTATGACAACAACTATAATACATGAACAGTTTTTAAGTTTTAAAGTTATTATGTAACAGTGGGACTTAATTTTTAAAAATAAAATACATGTATATCATAAGATGCTGCTTGAATTAGCAAATTAAAGGAACATCAGAAAGAGCTTCTGAAAATGAAATATATTTTCTATCATAATTTATTCTTTCCTTTTTAATAGTGGCTGATTGCACACAAAAATATTCTTAAGTGTATTTTAGAATATGTCCTGGGCCCCTGCCTTCATGAATGCTATTTCTAAAAGGGTATGTTTTAATAACAATAAATTTAAGAAATTTTAATATTGTCAAGCCCATGGCTAGCTAAAACTTTTCTGGCCTTGGGTACATCAGGGATGAGTGTGAGCTCATGTCTACTGGCCAAATAATTCTCTCTTTGGGGAAATTGTGGGCTTGCAACATCCAAGAGACTATGGAATTTCAAAATGACTGTCCCATTAATTGGGAGATTTTATGGGATAATATTAGCTTGAATTAAAATCTATAAATTATAATATTCACAGAGTTGTTGAAGGACAGCTTACATGCACTTGCATATAAATTTGCTATTAATAACGCTAATCTATTTGGAGTACCAGTTTTCCACAGATTTAATTTTTCTGATAACAAAGTGGTTAGGATGCATGCAATCTTTCTACCAGTTTCTGATTTTAGAGGAAGCCATTTGATATGTTTTGTTGTCAGATATTTTAATGCGTTAATCCTTTCCATCAATGTTTATTTTCTATGAGATCCAAGATATTCTTCATGCAGTTGAAACAAAGATAAGTCTATTCATCAACCCAGTTCTGACTGCATTTTCACACCCTAACAGGTACTCTTTTAGGATCTGAGTGTAGGGTCATCAGAAAAGCATCCTTGCCCATTTCAACTTTGCATCCTACCTACAACAAGACAATGCTGCTGCTGCTGCTGCCGCTGCTATACTTGTTATATAAATCCTGAGTTAGATGAGGATGAAAGCCTGGAAAGGTGATTAATAAACCTCCTGGTTCCCTTTATGGCATTCACCACTGACAGCTTGCAGGCCCCTCCACAGTCCTCTCCCCTTCTGCTCTACATCTGAGCAAGCTGATATAAAAACCTGGATGTTCCTCCCTTTGGCATTGACAGGAAGTTGAAACTATGCAACCCTTATCCATGCTACTGAACATGAATATTCACATAAACCTCACTGCCATAATAAAGATTGGTGCCAGTCTGCTTTGCACTCTCTCATGCTTTTTAAAATCCTGCTTACCGAATCTGTACTGTTCACCCTAGTAAATCTCATTATGTGAGGTTTCATATCTTCTTGGCATTTGTTGGGGTATGTTCAGTTTCAATATCACAACCAAATTTTGGATGGAGCAGGATAATACTCCATGTAATCAAACCAGAATCTGGAGGAGAGGGAGTGTGATTTGGGAGAGAATGATGGCAGAAAGTTTCACTTTAAAGGAGCTATTAACAGAAATTTGAAGAAAGTAGGCTGTTAGTCCTGTGCCTTTTTGGAGGACGGTACCCCAGGAAGAGAAACAGGTTGTGCAAATGTGTGGAGACAATGGAATGCGGTGATCTCAATTACCAGTCAGAGAAATGGAATGAGATACTGGAGAGGAAGACCAGGGAGGAGCTCAAGAGTATATTTAACTTGTATAGTAACGGTGGAAGGAGTGGATGGACGAAGCAAGGTCTATTGAATCATTTTGAAGAGTTATTGGCTTTTTGTCTGAGACAAAAACTTAAAAAAATTGGACAAACCAAGATTTCTAATTTTCAATACATTTTTCTCTGTTGTTATTTTTAGAACTGATAAAGTTGTGCCTCGTTATGTGTGACTATGAGAACTTTTGGAAAGAAAAATTGATTATAAGTCCATATGAAGTCACAACACATATGAATGTGTTAGAAAGGGCTCTCTAGAGTTACAGAACTTAAAGAATGAGTCTCTCCATCTATATAGAAAGAGAATTTATTAGAATGACTTACAGGCCGTGATCCAACTAATCCAGCAATGGCTGGCTATGAATGGAAAGCCCAAGAATCTAATAGTTGCTCAGTCCACATGGCTGAATGTTTCAGCCGGTCTTCCGGATGTGCGAGAGTCCTGGAGAAGTAGGGCTTAATGACAGTGAAGGAGTGGACTTGCTAGCAAGGTGAGATCAAGCAGGCAGAGAGGGAAAGATTCCTCCGTCTATGTCCCTACATAGGCTTCCAACAGAAGGTGTGGCCCAGATTATAGGTGGATTTTTCCCAGCTCAAATGATCTGGATTGAAGACATATCTTTTCCAGCTCAAAATATCTGGATTAAAAGCATGGCCTTCTATCTCAAAGATCCATATTAGAAATGGGTCTTACTCCTTCAAACTAAGCAAAAATCCCTCACAGGTGTGCCCTCCATCTTGATTTGACATCCCAGATGTCAGGTTGACATCCAAGAACAGCCACCACAATGCTTAATACTGTAAACTTCATCACAGGCCCATTGCTGAGAAACTCATAGCTTAATTTGAAGTAGGAAGATTGAAAAACAGAAGAAAGGCCATCTAAATTTCAAGGGAGTATCCTTCACATTATCCCAGAATAATGTTCTGTGACTTACCCTCCTCTGCCTTCTTCCAGAAGTTCTCAGTCCATCTTCTCCTGTCCTAGCTCAGGGCTGTGTACAAAAGCTCTTGCCCCTACATGTAAGAGGAGGGGGCACCAAACTCAGAATGACCTAGCAGAGCTTTCTGCTGTTTATTGATTGTTCTCCAGAAAGCCATTTGTCAGGACGTCAATGTATAATAATTGATTTGTACACTTCAGAAACACATGAAGCGCATTTGTCAATGACATGCCAGAAATACACACAGGATGATGGAATTAAAAGTCAATAATAATTCATGAAATTTGAATGTATGTTCTGGCTGTGAGATTTCTGATCTGGAATTTCATTTTTGTTTTGGAATACTGAAGACAGAGATCAAGTTCAACATAGAACAAATCAGAGGCTGGAAGAGTTGTGATAATAACCTTTAACTGCTAAGCCAAGGGCAATGAGTATGGTTTCTGCTATTTAAAATCCGCATGGTTGATCTGACCATTAGACCTACAGCAAGTGCTATTAAATGCCAAAAAGCTATAGTTACCTGGATCATATAGTGTCCGTTGAAGATTTTCATCTTTGATGTAGAGTGCAGCTCCTCCTGCCTGTTGCACTCTGTAACAAAAGATACAGGGGCTTTAGATTACTGAATTTTTGCTAGCGTTCACATTCATTACTTCATACCGATAATCTGCAGTGATGTTCTGTGATTAGACGGTGGGGATGTTGGACAACTTTGAAAGTACGAAAAATCTACTTGTTTGTATATTCTAAAATGATAAAGTTTATAATGTGGATTATATCTCAAAATAAGGTATTGTGTATGTTAAAAAACAGATGTTATCTTATATGAGTCCTGGTATCTTGCTCATCTTGCAAGGGAATGTTCTGGACAGCATAAGGCATGTCTCAGGCATTCTCAGATTTTGCAACTATGTGGGAATCACCAGGAAAGTGTTGAATGATGACCATCATCATGTTCAATAGTGGTACTGACTGTTCTCTTATTTCCTCTACATTCAAGGTCAAAAAAATAGCTAATAGGTATTTTTCATCACCCCAATAGCAGAGTGGGAATGTGATTTACTAGTTTTGACCTCATCACAGCATAATAAGTACCCAACTTAAATAACTGTCTAAAACTGATGCATGGCCATACCATAATGTCTTCATGATTGTGATGACACTATTTCGTCACTAAGCTGAAATCAGAATAATGTTCCAATATTTATTTAAGGTTACATATCAGTTTGAAATCTCAAGCTGCATAGGTCTTTGAGCCCTTTTTTTCCTGTATATCAGTAAACTGTTTCTAGTCTGTTTTACTAGGAGTGAGAAAAATTCAATCAGTCCCCAGAATATTTCAAGATAGTTACTAGCAGATTCAAGGTGCAAATTGGTCATCCATCAGCAGGTTTTTATACTATTTCTTATTTTCTCTATGTCTCAGGTGACAATAAGAAGCACAGGCTTGAGGGTGCTTAACTCAAGCTGATTACCTATCCTTTTCTATTATTTTCCATTTTAATGAATTTGTGAAGTTTATGTCTTTCAACCAGCTGCAGCTTCACTTTGAACCTGCTGCTGTAGCAGTCCTAAAGCTTAGCTACTTCCTAGACATGACTATGATACCCACTGGAGTAGCTCATCCAGAGTTTTCCTGCAAAACTCTCTTAACTTAAAGTAATAGGAAAAGCCGATTTCATGGTTAACATCAAGTTCTCATATCAATAACTTTGCTTCTGGCTAAGTCTGGTAAGATTTTGTACAATTCAACATTTTTTTCCATCTTACCAAATACTCTGTTCTCTCTTCTGCAGTTTCATTGTCCTTGTGTTAAGACATTTTATCATCTGTATCCTTGAAATTGATAATGACATTGAGATTACTCAGATTAAATGATGTTTGGACAAAAGTCTTTTATTACATTTAAGGAATAAAGTTCATCACCCGTATTGAAGGCTTCATTTCCATTTCTTCCAACCCTCCTTGACTGATGCAGGTATTTTATAAGACAGTATGAACATTTCCTTCTAACTTTTCTTATAGCCCAGACCCCAAGTCAGCCTGTTTGATCTTTGCTCTTTAAAGGGTATCTCTGAGTTTCTTCTCTTCCAGCTCAGAATATTACCTTCAAAGTTAAATTTTATATTAATAGAAAGACAGAACACACATAGCCCTTTCCATAAAAGAAGGCATTTCTGAATGGTATAAAGTGACAGAGTTGACTTATTAACTGAAACTTGAACCCTATTCTTACCACCCCTTCCTGTTAGTAAATAAATGGATTAGGATTAATACTTCAGAGACCTTCTACAATCTGACACCATCATTCATGATACCCTGACACCTTGCTTCTGAAATTGCAGTGCAGTGTGTGTGTGTGTGTGTGTGTGTGTGTGTGTGTGTGTGTGTATTCTTCATTTTGAGAACTGTTAATTTTTTTTTTTTTTGGTTTTTCGAGACAGGGTTTCTCTGTGTAGCTTTGCGCCTTTCCTGGAACTCACTTGGTAGCCCAGGCTGGCCTTGAACTCACAGAGATCCGCCTGCCTCTGCCTCCCGAGTGCTGGGATTAAAGGTGTGCGCCACCAATGCCCGGCGAGAACTGTTAATTTGACCCAGTAGAAGTTGTGTTCGGCTCTACCACCCAGGTAATGGAGAAAGCAACCTCCCGACCTTCACATCTTCCTTCTTGCCTTTTATCAAGCTTAATGGAGTCATACCTTCCCTACCTGATCTTTCCATGTTCCTTTTTGTGAATTGCTTGCACAGAGACTTATTTTCTGAAATTTGGGGTTTCTTTTTTTCTTAAGATTTTTTAAAATTCATTTTACATATCAATCACAGATCCCCCTCTTCCCTCCTCCCACCCTTCAGCCTCCTCACCCCAACCTACCCTCCCATTCCCTCCTACAAGATGGTAAGACCTCCCGTGGGGAGTCAGTGGAGCCTGGTACATTCAATAGAGGCAAGTCCAAGCCCCTCTTGGGGTTTCTTTTCATTCAGTCCTGTGTTTAAGAGTTCTCTTCTCCTCCCCACAGTATGAATAACAGTTCTGGGAGAAGCTACACTGTCTCTACAAAATTGATGCTAAAGCTTGAAGTCTCTATGACAACAATAGAAAAGGGAAATTGGAAGTAAAGCACAGGAACATAGGAACAATCAGATACATACAAAGTGCACTGGAATAATCCTTCTGTACACTGTGAATATGTATTACTCTCATTGACAGACTGGTACCCAGGAAGGAAGTACAGGCAGGACAGCCAGAAACAGAGGACTCTGGAAGAAGAAGGCAGAGTCAGGAGATGCAAGCCAGTAGGTGAGCAAGTAGGACATGTAGAAAATGAGATAACATACCACGAGCCATGTGTCAAAGCACAAATAAAAATATGTGTAGTGGGTAGCTGTTCCAGCTTTGACCTGGAGGTACTACTGATAACGGTCATGCCTATGAGATAGAGCCCAGATAAGAGTCCTTAAGACCTGAGATCTGGATGTGCCAGCTCTCTTGGTTCCTGGATACTGGATGCTGGAGGTAGACTAAGCAGAGTTCTCCAGAGAACACCGCTGGACTGCACTTCACGTCTCCCTGACCCTGTAACCTATCCCTTTACTTGTAAGTTACCCCACAAAATAAACTTCCCTTTTAACTATGTGGAGTTGCTTTAATACTTCAACCAATAAATATGGGTTAATTTAAATGTAAGAGTTATCTAGTAACAAGCCTGAGCTATTGGCCAAATATTTATAAATAATATTAAGTCTCTGTGTGGTAGATTACAAGCAGTTACCTGAATGAGGAGCAGGGGTCCAGGACAGGAAAACTTTTGCTTACATGTGGTAGTCCAATGTTGGGCAGGAATTTCTACATAAAACCTAAAAAAGCTTAAAAAGGGATTCTAAACACATAACAATGGAGTCATATGCAGCTTCTTAGTAACTGCCTTTTCTCTGGTAGGGTCTGTTTGCTGACAGCAAGCAAGATGTGGCTCTTTTAAAAGACCGCTTCCTGGCTCAGTACTAGTAGAAAAAACACAGAGAGTTTGGGTTATGGATGTTACTGTGTTGGCTTTAAATTTTTTGACTGCCAAGAGACCTTGGATTAAGGAAACTGCTAGATTAAACCAATCTATGTATTTTTAAATTATTTTGATTCCAAAGTTTATGTCAAAAGATATGTCACTTTGGGAGAGAGGTTATGCTTTTGTTTTCATAGGAAATGAGAGATTATGGATTCATTCTGGGTTAAGGAAAATCAGGTTTCATTGAGAAAGACCACCTGAAACCCTGGTTATAGCCATAAAAAATAAACCTATGAAAACTACAAAGCACATAACATATATTTTACCTGCTTAAACATATAACAAAAAATCATCTTTGGCTGACTTGTGTGCAATGAACAGTCTATAATTGTATTAATACAGGTATGTATTTTGCCTTCAAATGTTTGTGTGTTTTCAGAGCAAGAAAACCAGACACCAATAAAAACTGGGTGACCCTGATGATCCAACGTCCAGAACAACTTCAAAGCTGCTGACTGAGATGATCCAGCCTCACAGACTACTCCAGTCAGGACTTGACAATAATCCTGAATTTTCTCAGGTCCCTCAAAGATTAGCAGTGCTCCCAATCAACAGGAAGTATTCTAGTGAACTGTGCTCACATTCCCCCAAAAAATATATTATAGAAGTTTGCCTTTGTTTAGGGGAGTTGATGGCAAATTATTATTAGTCATGTTAAAAAAAAAAAACTAACCAAAGGATTTAAATTCAGAGACCTCTTTCTAAAGGAAAAAAAAAGGATAGGATATAGAAATGATAAGATAAAAGAGTAGATTAATAAATCTACTTTAATCCAAAAAAACAACTATTAATGTTAAATATTTTACATTTATATGGATTTTGGCTTATTGATACAAAGTTAAAGTTAATTTTGTTATACTCTACGTATATTTTTATTCTTGTTTAGATTATTGTGTTTATTTAGCTACTTTAAAATGTATAATTAAGAAATACAGGTCAATGGTCATTTATAATAGTCAGACATGTAGTTATGTTAGGTATGTTTTCAAGGTTAAACAGATAAACAGATTTAGATAGAGATATGGTCTTCAAACCCTTCAAAGACCTACAGAATATGGCATTTAATATGTTTAATAACTTAAGGCTTTTTATGACAGTAAGATGTGCTTGCTCTTGACAGCTCCAACTCACTTCAGAGAAGACGAAACTTCATATGCAGTTGTTTTTTTTTTTTTTCAAAATCTAGTCATTTGGGCAAAGAAACTTCCCTTGCCTCCTTGCTGACAGTTACTGTTCAAACTGGACCAGGTGGACACAAGAAAGATGACTTCTAAACTTTGCCAAAACAAGATGGGACAGTCCTTCAAAATTCCTTGCTTCACAGGAAAATCTGTTAGATATGCCAGGCCTGTAGGCCAGAATTGGATGCTCCAATGTTACAGAGGAACTTTGGATTACTGTCCAAACAGTCTGAGGTTCCTGTCATTAGGCAACATTTCACCCATTTGTTATCTTTGGTAGAGTTAAGGACTGGATAGTTATAGTTTTCTTTCATCATGATAAAAAGTAAATTAGATGTAAAACTTTGAACTTACCAAGATAAGATAGATAATAGAGTATTTTCTCTAATTTTGCCAACTACAAATGGACAGGACATTGTAACTATAATTCTGACTGGATGACTGTTTTTGTTGTATATAATTTTGCTAAAAGTTAAAAACCTTCCTTTTCAATTAGACAAAAATGCGGAAATGTAGTGGAGTAATCACTCTGTGTACTGTGAATATGTATTACTCTCATTGGTTAAATAAAAGCAGACAAACCTGTGGCCAGGCAGAAAGTATAGGTGGGACATCCAGAAATAGAGGACTCTGGGAAGAAGAAGGCAGATTCAGAGGAGATGCCAGCCAGCCACTGAGCAAACAGGACATGTAGAAATTGAGGTAACACACCATGAGCCATGCAGCAAAGCATAAATAGATATATGGGTTAAATTAAATGTAAGAGTTAGCTAATAACAAGCCTGATCTATTGGCAGAGCATTTATAAATAATATTAAGTCTTTCTATGGTAAATTGGAAGCAGCTATTGGGACAGGGAAATGGCAGTCAGGACTGGAAAATTTCTGACTACACAAAGAGTCTAGACAAACTCATGAAGCTTGCCTGAATCCTGTTTTTGCTAATATTCTGAGAGTCTTGTAGAGGCTAGCACTCTTCGTCATAGAACTAATCACTCATACTAGTATAGGGCTGTAAGAAGCCAAAGCAGGATTCACAAAGTAAAACAAAGGAGTGTAGCATGCACTGTAGTCTCCTCAAATCTCACATACAAAATGCTTTTCCCATGTTTTAAAAAAGTTTACTTATTATTCAAGAATTTTATATAGGCACAGAGTGTATTATCATATTCACTCCTCATTTTTCTCTCCAGCTCTCCCAAGATTCCCCACTCCAAACATGCCTCTTTCACACTAAAAGGAGCATATTGCATCCATCAGATGTCAATCTGGAGATAGTCAACTTCAAAACATTGAAAAATGGTGGAACTTTCCCACCAAAGATAGAAAAGGTAGAGAAAACTAGTTTGCACTCACAAACAGAAACAACATACAATAAAGTGATATTTATATTTAAAAAAATAAAGAAGCCAGTCTGTAAAATGGCTTAGATAACCTGTGTGCAACATTAAATGTGAATTCATCATTTAAAAAAAAAAAAGAAACACCTTGTTTATGAATACAGCAAAAACTGGCTGGAATTGAGCACATTGCAGTGATTTGCTTAGGCAGCACTGAGTATCACTGGGTAGCTTTTCTATGATAGCTGAGTTTGTAAAATTCACAGTGGAGACTGCTAGGTCTTTATTGTATTGCCAGGCAGTGTCTTAAGTATTATTTTTTGATACCTCCTGTGAGGTGAATATCATTTCTCTGAATTTTACAGATAAAGAAATGCTCCAGCATGCATAAGGAACTCACTCAAGGCTACAAAGAAAGCAGCTGGTGGAAACAGGACTGAGTTCCAAGCATCTTACCTGTGGACCCGGGAGCTCTGATTCATGCAGAGCTGTCTCCTGGCTGCCACTTTTTGATATAGCTGTCACCTGATCTGCTGTCATGAAAATCATGCACATTTGATATTTTCTCCTAACTGCTAAAACAAGTCTTGGAGTCAGAAATACCAAAGAGACAGTGATATTGCTGGAAGTTGTATCCTTGTTTGTTGATTTTACCCATTAAGATGTTCTACTAAAAAAATCAAAGGTGCAAGTGTTAACAGCATACTAGAAAAATGAGAGATGAACTCTGCAGAAACAGAATAAAACATGCACACAGTGATAATTTGAGTTTTCTCTGAAGACATGACTTCTTAAATAAACATCAGAAGATTATTCTGTGAATGTTTCTTTGTGGAAGGAATTACCAATAGTGACTGTCAATGGCTTAGCTTTTAGAGGTTTGTGATCACTGGTCTATTACTGTTTAGAAACACTGAATGGAGAATTCTACCAGTAAGCTCAGGATAAGTTAATAAAATCTTGTGCTGTTTTGTTGTAACCTGCCCCAAACAGGAATCATCCCTGTGTTCAGGGTATCCCTGCTGTTCACACAACCTGTCTGAGAGCCACTTAGTAGCCTTCTCGGGTTAACAGATTAATTGTGTGTACTAGATTGCTGGGATTCAAGTTGCTCTTATTTTGCTTAATAGTGGCTTCAACACACAAGAGTAGGGAATATGGCAACTCAAGTGTGACAAAAAGAAGCCACTATATGTAGCACAGCACAAAAAGATGCCGTGATTTTAAGCATTCAGTGGGGGCATTTGAAAACATTCCCTATAGATATGGGGCTACTCCATCATAATCCAGGTTTCTGGTTATGTATTCCTTTTTTTTTTTTTAATTTCTGCTTAACAAATACCATGAACTTAGCGTTTTGAATGGATATGCATTTATTCTGTAGGGCATGAGTCCGGGATGGCTCAGATAGATTCTTGATTAGGTTCTTTTAAAGTCAGAATAAAATAATAAATTAACAGGGTGAATTTCTACCTTCAGGCGCTGAGGTAAAGCTGTGCTTATGAGATCATTCATATGGCTGTCAGAACTTATTTCATTGCAGCAGCTTATTTCCTACTTGCTGTCAAGCAAAGTGTCCTTCTCAGCCACTTACTGTCCTTTGCACAAGGCTCCTACCATCTCAGAGGTTACAAACAATGTCTGGATTCTTTCTTTTTTCTAATATTTCCTTTTCCTCATGCCAGAGCAATCTCTGCTTTTAAAAGGCTCATATGTCATGTGAGATAACCTAATCACAACAGTAAGCTTGGCATTAGGGGATGAAGTTCAGGAGAACCATCTTAACTTCAACTAGGCACAGAGTTTGTAACCTATACCAGACAGAATGCAGGCCAATAGGTTGGGAAAGACTGAGACATGTATTTACTTAACTGATTAAATGAAATACAGCTGTGAATAAGATCGCACTTAGTGTGACCATTAAAATGAAATTCATCGACTCTTGCCTTGAGGCTTATCAGAATGAATGACCTACTTTTTGTAATTTGGTCAGGCTCGAAAATGAGTCACTCTTAATTCAGGTAGGCTAAAAATTTCTTAAAGCAAACTCTGTTAAAATTTCATAGACTTGTCAGGAAAGCTTTTGCTAAGTGTTTCACTCTGGTTGCTTCTTGTGGTAGTTTTTCTACTATCCTTTGCTTGTATTAACTTGAAATAATGTGTATCTTCTTAAACCAAATTAGCAGAAAAACACTGGTGTGGAGTTATGACAAAAAGAGAGATAGAATGGTTTCAACTATTCCTTCCTTAAATTCAAACGGAAAAGTGACTGACATTTGGTGGCCAAGTCAGAATCCCTAGGAAGAGGTTGAAGAAGGATGCTTCATCGAAATGGAGGCCAACTCTCCCCATCTCTGTCTTCTCAGATAGACACGTCTTTCTTCTTGTGTTCTCTAGCACTGTGTGGTTTGGAAGTGAAAGGCCCCAAGTCACTGGGAACTTCCTAGACAGCAGCTTCTACAGCACATGGGAAATAGGTCCGATCCAGTTGCAATAAGCAAGTTATGTTTCCAAATTCCCCTTACACACCATCTTCCTTTTGATCCAGATTCTCATCCTAGTACCTAACTGGCCGACTGGTCTCATGTAGCTACTGTGAGGGATCCGTAACCAAGAATAAACATGTCCTTAGCTAAAGCAGCAAGGCTTTCATTTTAAACACTCTTACTACTTAATGACCTCTCCTTAGAGCTCTTAGGGAGTTCAATTACTCCAGCCTAGTGATGCCAGTTGATAATTATCTCAGATATGTATGGACTGGATGCTGTGCTGCAAAGCTGACCTTGGCTTGACCCTGTTTTAATGCCTGTCAATGGTTCGCCTTCCTTTTGGTTTCTCACCTTCCCTTCAAATAAAAATTACTCTCTGCTTCTTTACCTTCACTCAGCGAAAGACAATTTACTTACAAAATTAGGTTACACCCTATCTTGTCAGGTGATCAAGATTCTTTGTCCACACTCCCCAAATGTATAGAAAAGATGGAGGAAATATTACTTTTTCTATGATCATTGAAATAACAAAAGAGCTAAATCATTACATATGAGTGTTAAATGTACTTTGGATTTAATAGTAATATGTTAAATGTTTCCTGAATCAGGATTCTGATATCAAAAGCAATTCTTAGCATTTTACATACTAGTATTAAATTAATTTAATTGTGTGCTTGCTAGAACTTTCTGTATCACATTTTATTTAATTTCCACAACAATTTGCTGAAGAAGAAAAGTATGAAGCAGAAGTTTGAGGAAACAGGGCCCATGTTCCTCTCAGCCCATTTGATCTTTGGACAGGTTATCTCCTTGTCCATGTTCCTCTCAGCCCATCCAGTTTTTGGACAGCTTATCTCATGGCCCTGGGACTCTGACTTTCCTTTCCTTTAGTACTCTGGAAACTAGCAATTACATTTTTTTCTCTGCTCCTTTGAGGTGTTAATTTTCTCTGAGCCTCTTGTCAGTTTTACAACCCAGAAAACGTTTCTCTCAAGGACTTAGGAGCTATGTCTCCAGAATATAATTATTCAGAAAGATAGTGTCTCCAATGGCCAGTCTCTGGGGGACGGCAGGGTTCTAAAGTGCCACTTAGCAAGCAGATGGCCTAATCACGCCGACCTTCCTTCCCACAGAACCCTTCCGTTACTTTTGCATTAGATCCCCAAGCTCTTAAAAACTCTCTTCTACCCAATGCATATTGGAGATTAGTGTTGTATGGGGGGTGCAAATGGGAGGGGAATATCAACAATAGGTAATGGAGTGTATATGGTCTGAAAGGAGAGGGAAGCTAGCTAATTACAGGAGAAAGAGGGAGCAGAGTAGAAAAAATGGGTTTGAAATAAATTATAATGATACATATGCAATATATATATTTGCAAAATACACACACACACACACACACACACACACACACAAGCTGAGTGACTGATTAGAACTGCAGTGGTATCTACACGTTCGATTGGAATGGTGACAGTCCAGACGCTCCTTACCTTATCTCCTGCTAGCTTTATCCCCATTAATAGTCTTTCTTTGCCCACCACTGTGTTGGATCTAACATCCTATGACTAATAGAATAAAACATTTTGGAATCTATTAACTTAATAAACTACTATATTCCACCAACCCAGATCTAGTATTGCCATCAGGTTGCATCTGAGCTTCCTAATAGATTCCCCCATTGTGTTGTAACTCACCTCTCTGGAGTACCTACCAATGTGTGTATTAGGAAGGCTGATTAATAACTCTCCTTGTTTTGTTTCAATAAAACTCCATGAAACCACTTCTACATTGGAACGTTGTATTTGGGGAGATCTAGATGTGTGTTTCAAGGCCATTGTCACTCATATGTGCTCTAGAACAAGCCTTGTCTTCTATTTCTTTGAAATTTGAGTGTCTGTTTTGATAGTATAAAAATTTCCCAATGAAAACAGCTATTTTATATGTAAGGTAAAAATTTAAAAAAAATATCATTCTTATCTTTTATCAATACAGAATTTTGAAAATCTCTCTACAATAGTCCTGATCAATATTTAATAATCTTGAATAAAATGTCACTTGCCTATTTATTTGATTCATAACACTTTTCCCCCTTGACCATGGATAACATTATATAACAACTACACTATAAAGGAAATGAGAAAAAATGTTTATTTTTTAGTAAATGCAAGTGACCTGACCTGGAATCATGAATTTGAGATAGTGTTCAAGATAAGTTCTGTCAAGGAAAGGGTTACATGAAGTCTTATAGATGTGGAACAAAGAAAGCTACAAGCCACCAAAACACTGGACAATGGTGGTTCACTTGGGAGGCAAAGGCAGGCAGATCTCTGTGAGTTCAAGGCTAGTCTGGCCTACAGAGTTTGTTACAGGACAGCCACAGGACAGCCAGGATGATTTCACGGAGAAATCCTGTCTTAAAAAAAAAAAGAAAGAAAGAAAAGAAAAAGAAAGAAAGAAAGCTATAAATCAACACATCTAGTAAATGAACTAATGGCATTAGGTAGGCATAGGAAATTAGAGGATGTTAGAGCAGCTTTAAATCTGAGGTTGCTGTAGGCTAGAATTCTGCTCAGCTTAGTGATATAGCCTAAAACTTTACCTAATAGTTAAAAGGATGTTAGGTCAGACCAAAAGTTTGGAAATAAGTGGTTATTAAAAGGCTTAATATATAGCAAAATAATTTTACTTCTCAACTTGTAACATATTATCTCTCTAGAACCATGGTATTTTAGTCAACCAAAGTTCAAGAGTCTGCAGGAATTTTGAGATAAGGGCTACTAACTTACTGAACTTCAGTAAGTTATATTTCAAGTAAGTGAAATACATTTCCCAAGCTCACATGGCTGCTGTGGGTCCAAACTGTTATTTCAAGACATACTCTTGAGTTCTGTAGCTAAATATCTCAATGATACATTCTGTCTGTTCACATATTCCCCTTAAGAAGGGACAGCAAAAGGAATGCATTGAAAAAAATTGATCAGAGACAGGAAGAAATAAGACTTTCACTTCTAAAAATGGGAGTAAGAGAACTTTATAAATCCACCTTAAACTGGAGGCACAGCAAGAATATACTGAACACTCTCCCAATTCTAGCACAAGACTGAAAGAAGAACACCTTCTCCCTCCACAGATTTCCTTGGTCATGAGTGCCAAAAACTGTGAAGGCTCTGAGATTTATGTTCAAGAAAACAAGTTAGATTACAATGACTTTATGCATGATTATAGAAGGTAAGAAATTCTTGGGTCAAAGACAAAAGAAAGCTTCTAAAGCAATAGGAGTGTACTGAAAATTTATACTGGTTTCTTGGGCCCTCATTTGCCAATACTAAGACAGATGGCATATGTTTCTTTACAACAGAGAAGCTATGAGCTAAGAGCACTCATGACAGCAAATAGGTCCCATGACTCTGGTTCTTTAGGAAGATGTCATTGTTCATGAGATGGAACCAAAGATCTCCTTGGATTCTGAAAGTTTGTATTTCTCAAATAATTTAAAAAGAAGATTTAGAAAAAAATGAAATCAATGCTCCAAAGAAGTATGGAGTAATGAGAAACATATGGACAATAGTTCATAAAATATTCGTGTTTGAAAGAAACAGATATGAACAGGACCCTAAGGTTGTCTATTTGGGAAGACTAATGCAAAAACCCATCCTGATTTACCACTTTTCTTTCAGTAGCTTGTTGTCTCTTTCAAATTTGTTAAGAAGACTGACTTACTCTTCCTTCAAATATAAATTCAGCACTGGTCAAAATGAAAAGAACAACTGACTGTGTAGTAACCAACCTCAACTGAAACATCTATATACAACCCAACATCTACAACCCAACCCAACATCTATAATATATCCCAATGGCTAAGACTCTTGGAACATAATGGAAGATGGACAGACAGATTGTAACAGCTAGAGGACTGTGACATCTTCTCCAAGACTGTGTACCTTCCAATTCTCAACAATATAGTCATCTAAATAATAACTGAATACCAGTTGACAATCCAAGATGAATGGGAGAAATCTCACATGGCTCCACCCATAGATAAAGACCTATACAATCAGTGGCTTCCCAAGAGAGGGAGAATCAAAGTTTCCAGGGGTGATCCCTCTGACAGGTTGCCCAGTCCCAAGTTTTCAACCCTAAATACATAGTCAGATGAGTGAAACTAAATGGCCTCATCAGGCTGTATTCGTGTGTGTGTGTGTGTGTGTGTGTGTGTGTGTGTGTGTGTGTGTGTGTGTTGCTCTTTGTGTGTAACAATTGTTAGAAAGAAAAAGTCATGAATTTAAGAGTGAGTGGAGGGGACAAAGAAGAAGTTGGAGAAGGATGGGGAGAGGTTAGAAATGATATAAATACATCACTCATGTGTGAAATTCTAAAACAAAAATTTTTAAGTCTTTTACTTAAAAAAAATCCACGAAGAATTTTTTTCCATCTACTGGATACCTCAGGCTTTTATTTCTCTCTTGCTCTTTTGTAACAGATTTCTATATTTTCTTTTTTGTTTATTAAAAAATTAAACTCACTTTATTCTAATTAACTTACAAGTAAAAATATCACACAGTGGATTTAAGAAGCCATTCAGGGGACTGGAGAGATGGCTCAATGGTTAAGAGCACTGACTGATCTTCCAGAGGACCCTGGTTCAATTTCCAGCACCCACAGGGCAGCTCACAACTGTTGATAATTCTAGTTCCAGGGGACCTAACACCTAAGGCAAAACACTAATGCACATAAAATAAATAAATTAAAAAGAGAAGCCATTAACACATTTGTGCAGTCCCCAAATCTCTGTGACATACAGCTAGAACAGCTCTTCTAGGGCAATGGAACTTTGCCTAGGGTTTTGCACATTTGTTATCCATTACGTATTTATTTTCCATAGCTATGAGACTTCAATATTCCCAAAATCATACTCATGTTTTCATGGTTGTTAAGTATATTCACGTCTTTGTTTCTTTCTTTCCTCTTTGCAGGCTGTCTCTCTAGCACAGTCAAAGCTACCATTTACAGCCTTCAGTCAGATCATATATCTTCATTAAAAGGGTTTAATAGTTTCTAATTCTGTTCATCAAGAAATCTGACTCCTTCCTACATAGGCCAACCTCACCAAGCTCCTAGCTTGTAGAGTTGGGACTCTTTCTACAGCCTTAACTATATTGCTATCTTTGTTTACACAGATTCTGATTGTTAACAGCTCAGGTAGAAAAGTTTCTCCTCTCCCTTTCCTTGGCATTTTTGCACCATGACAATGACTGTATAGGTTTACTTTGTTCTGTAGGTATATATCATATATTGTATAATTACTTGACCTCTTCCTTAAAATAACAATATCTCCATCTCAGCTTCACTACAGTCTCTTAGATGAGGATGAGGATTTTAAGTCTTTAAATATAATATATTTATTTATATTTATATATATTACTATTATATAAATTATTTATATAATTAAATTTATATAATTTAATTAATTTAATTTAATATATAAATATTCTGTTATATCTAAAGCAATTTCTAACATCAGGAGATGTTTGGTAAAACAGTTTGGGAAAATAGGACACTTAACCTTACCAAGGAGGATTTCCTAGAATATTCTATTCTGTGACTCTCTAAGCCAAGTGAAATCTCATGGGCTATGCATCACTGGCACATATGACTCTTAGAAACAGCCATAATGTATTAATTTTCTGAGTGGAAAATATTTCTGCACAGTCTTTGGGCAATTAGATGAGGAGTACTACCATGGCAACCTGGAAATACGATTTCCATGAGGAATCATTAGAATACAGCAGATGCTAGAAAACCAAGGCCATCTTCCCAGGCAGCAAGAACAACCCACTCTCTTCACACAAATCATAAAAATTCAATTTTAAAAATAGTTCATTTTTTTACAGTAGGTTTACAAAAGTAAACCAAATACAAAAGTATCCAATAGACGGCCAGAGATTTCCCACATGCAACACATTTACACAACTCCATGGCCAATATCCTTCACCAGGGTGCTGTCCTCCTTAGGAATGTTGATCCAGTAATAGCATACCATTGCCACCCAAATTTTTTGATTTACATTAAAGGTCTCTCGTTACATCCTATGGGTCTGCACATCAATCTGCAGGACTCCTTTCTTTCACATAAGGTAACACTGTTTTTAGGTAGGCTTGAATTGTGGGGGAGCTTGTAAATCAACTTCAGATGATAAGAAATGGCAACACAAAATCAGGAGCAGCATAGAGGTGTGGGGAATTTTACTGGTCTTACATAAAATTGATTTGAATGGTATATATTTTAAACTATAGCACAAAATTATGTAAAAAGTTATATACTAGTACAGAAAACAAATATATGCAGCATGTAGTAAATTCTTGAAAAGCAGAGTGATGAAGAGAAAAGTAACCATAGGCTAGTATTTTTTACTTAAGAATAATAAAGGTACATATTAAGAGTTCAACCACTATGCTTTGTTTCAATTTTTTTTTCCTTTCTGGAGTTGTGACATATGTGTTCTGTGGTCAGTAATTGTATCAGTTATTATTCTTGTTGTTGTGACTAAACACCAAGAAAGAAGCATCTGAAAGGAGGAAGTGTTTATTTTGTATTAGAGTCTGAGGAGAAATGCCACATAATGGCAGGAAAGGAGCTTGAAGGGGCTGGTCTCACTGCACCCACAGTGAGGGAGATTAACCAGATGCACATTGGTGCTCATTTTACTTTGTTCTTTCTGGTCAATCTGACACCACAGCCCAGGAGATGGTCCAGCCCTCACTGGGAGTTGGTCTTCCCACCTCAATTAAAGTCTTCTGGAAACACCTCCACAGGCACATCTGCTATGTAACTCTAACTCCAGTATAGTTAAGAATCACCATTAACCATCATAGCACAATCCTAACAAACATTATACTAAACCAAAGCAGACAGGTGACCAGAAAAGTGGTTGCCTTATCCCTGCTAATGCTGAGCTCAATGAGTAGAAAGAGTTTTAGTGTACCATCCAATCCAATAGAAAAACCCAATAAATTTTAGGTAGAAAGTATTTTAAGCAAATGTACTCCTACACACAGCATGTTTTAATAATTGGTAGCTTTCCTCCACACAACACACAATCAGTGGTGTTCAGTAAGTGGGAATGCTAGGCAGACAGTACTTTCACCTTCATACGATTTACAAATGAGGAGCACATAGCAGATAATGATTTGCTATTTATTTGGGTAATCATGGGAGTTTCAAGATTATTTCTATTAGGTCAGTTTGAGTTATCCATAGAAATATAAATCTTAAAAACTCTTAGGATGTATTTTAAAAATATACACATACAACCTCTAGAGAGGAAAAACTGTAAAAAAGAAAAACAAAGCAAAACAACAACACCTCTCTACATTATACCATTACACTATGATAAAAATTTTGGCAAAACATTAATATTTTACCAATGCAGTCATACAAATCAAACTAGTCTCATTCAAAGATGTTGCATGATATTAACCATTAAAGAGATGTGAATTAATACCGCAGTGGTGTATTTTAATGGCTAAAATCATAAAAACTGATAAAACTATGAGCTAATATATACATAGAACAATGATCATAAATTATGAATAGATGCTACAAAATGGTATGGTTGAAAAATAGTCTTCACTTTCTTAAGAAACTAGACTGCTTTTCTAGACTTAATACTTGACAAAAAATTCTGTTTACAGATGTTGATAACAGATTAATGTCTGTACATCCTCATAAAGACTTGAACTTGAATACTAATATACACTTAATTGGTATTAATTTTTGGAAACAAGCTTTTAGATAGGAATGGATAAACTAGAAAATTTTACCAGTTGCTTTTGCCTGCAATAAATATTTGCAAAAAAAAAAAAAAAAAAAGACTTAAAATAGGAAGGGTGTGTGTGTGTTCTCTCTCTCTCTCTCTCTCACTCTCTCTGTGTGCATATGTATACACATACACACATAGAGGCCAGAAGTTGATAGTCTGTCACATATCTTTCTCAGTACTCTTGACTTTACTTATCAAGACAGGATTTGTTTTTTAATCCCAGAGCTCACTGATTCATCTAGTCTACTGAGCCTACCTGCCCTACTATCCCTGCTTTTGACACCATTTCCAAGTGCTGGTGGCCACCATTTATGCACAGCTCTTTTTATGGGTACTGACATCCAAACTGCATTTTTCTTGCTACCTTTTGACAAACTACTTCCGAAGTCCTAAGAGGGTTTATTTTGGCTCGTGGCTCTAAATATTTCAGTCTAGAGTCACCTGGCTCATTGTTTTTAGATATGTGGCAAGGTAGAACCATTATGGAGGAACAACAAAGCAAGGAGAAAACCATTCTCTTCACTGTAGAAAGGAATCAGAGATAAAGTAAACGATGGGAATCCTGGGGCGGGACCTGCAAAGACACACTCCCAGTTACCTCCTTGCTCCAACCTGGCTTCGCTTTCAAAACTGTACCATGTTTTGACACAGCATAACCACATGAACCAACCCTTCAATTCTGCTTTCCTGAGGGGCACATCACAATCTGTACTGCTTCGATGGCTTGCTACTTAAAACAGCACACAGTGCTAATGCGTGCAAGCACTATGCAAAGCAAAGGAGGACAGATAAATGAGACACTACAATCTATTTGATTTAAATATGAGATCCTGTAACAGGAAAATTACAGAGTGAAAAGGCAGATTGATTATTATTCTGAACAGGGAGCAGAGAGATTGATTGTAAAAGCACAAAGAGAAGTCTTAAAGTATTGGGAATATTTTATGCCATTACCAAACTCTATATTTTTGCCCAAACTCATCAAATTGAACAGTAAAACTCAAGAGCTTTATGTAAATGACAACTCAGTAACATAGGCAGGAAAATTAGGAGGATGCTAAATGCTTTTCCCACCATGATGAAGCACTAGAAACTTAAATGACTATTAAGTGTTCCGGTCAGAAGAAATCTGAACTGGTTTGTAAGAAAATTGTTCATAAAATAGTAAAAATGTGTGATGTTTTGGTTTTCTTCTGCTTTTTTGATTTTGTTTTAGAAATTCAGACTTAATTCTGTATTGTGTTTCCTGTCTATGAGAGCTAATAGATGTGTATAATAGTGCAGTTGCCCATGGAGGCCATCTGGGGGTGAAGCAGAGGTAGTTACAAACCCTCCAACATGGATACTGGGAACCAAATGTGGCAGACTCAGGTCCTCAGCAAGAGCAGTATGTGCTCTTAACCACTAAATCATCTGTCCAGCCCAGGCCACTTGTTTCTAATGGGACTTTTTTTTTTCTTTGCCATGCAGTTGTGGTCCAGGGTTCTCCATCTTAGAAAACAAAAGCTTAGTTAGGTCTGCCACTCTAATTGTTACTTCTCATCCCCACTGTTCACAAGGAATCCCTTTAAGCAGAAGATGTTTTCATTTTCTGCTTTGATCATTTTATAACTGCAGGAATTAGCCATTGCCTACAAACACAATTCCACAGAAATTCCAGCTCAACAGTTCCACCAGTCTCCCACTTATTCACTTTCAACTCAGGGTCACTGCTTTCCTAATCCCCATCTTCCTCAGTTTCCTTGTAAAATAACAGCCCCCTTTCAAGTGTGATGGCATCGCCTGGTCATGGCATCTATCATTTATCACTGTACGCATTTGATTTGTATTAATTCCTTTTCTTGTCTATGTGGCAAAAATAACTTAAGAAGGGGTTTATTTTATGCTCGTGGTTTGAAGGGATGATGGGAGGGCCAGTTTCTGGCTGGTTATTTTGTGTTGGAAGCCTGAATATAGAGCTGAAAGGGGTTATCAGGATTCCCCTGACCTCTTTTCTAAAGGCCCCTCATACAATTTGTGACCATGCTGCCCTCAGGACTCAATCCCTCCTGGACCTCTTAATACTGCATTGAGACTAGGACTCGAAATCTGAATTTGTAGATGGGCACAGCTATATCGGATCAATTTTATATGCACACTCAAAAGAATAAGGATAGCGCAGAAAGTGAGGTGGAGGTTAAAAAGCAATATATGAGCAACTGCAGGAAATGCAGGTGAGCTTCAGAGAAAAGAGCTGCTTAGCTGGAGTATTTTGGGTGGAAGCAGGGGCAGGAGATGGAGGAGGTCAGGTCACTGGACACTATTTGGTGCAGAGCAGAGCATCATTAATGATTTATGTTCAGACAGAAGACATGGCCAGAATCACATTCTAGGCAATATCCTGAGAATCAGCGAGATGGTTTATTAGAGTGAATATAAAGAAGGCAAGAAGTTATACCAAGAGACTTTTAAAATATTGCAAGAAATAATGAGAAATACTCCAGGAAAACGATCAGTAGAAATAGAAATATGAAGTGAGATGTAATAAAAACATTAAAAATGAGCACATTAAGGGTAAATGTGATGTGATGCACAAATAAAATATCTTTACAAACACAGCAGTATAAATGTACGGGTGTCCATGTAGTGCAAGTAGAGATGATCTGATGTTCTTACAACCTTTGGCTTAAGAAATGAGCTAAAATTTTAACTATTGATACACTTGTGTCAGTGAAATGGCTCAGGGGGTAAAGTCACTTGCTGCCAAGCCTGGTTATCTGAACATTACCCTAGGATGTGTATGCTCTCTCCCTCCCTCACTCTCTCTCTTTCCCTCCATCTCTCTCTCTCTTTCTCTCTCTCTCTCTCTCTCTCTCTCTCTCTCTCTCTTTTTCACACACACACACACACACACACACACACACACACGTTACATAAATATAAGAAAAGTACTTTAAAAAGAAATAATGACCTTTAGTTTTAAAACCATTTGTTATGTATTTGTAATTATGGGTGGTTTTACTTTAATACAACACCCTTTGAATATATATCATGAAATCAAATAAACCAAGTCATAATAGCTGTATGTTGAAGTATTTCAGCTATATGATATTCTGGAAAGACTAGAATTATGGAGATAATAAAAAGGAAATTTTTTTACCAGAGGTTTGAGAGGAACAAGGTACCATGGTCACGCTGCTCCCTGGGTTCAGGTCCTGAGACTGGGAAGGGGCATAGTGCAGAGAAGTGAATTTTCCAAAACCAGATGTGTTTTACACAAGTGGCCATCATGAATAGCTCCAGTTGTCTTTATTTTTACATGAAAAACAAGCAGGTTTTTTTTTTTTTCCATACTAACAAGTTTTACCAATCCTCCAATGTTAACCTCTGGCCAATAAAAATATGTCAAATATGTTTTTCCCCAACTTTTACATCAAAACATCCTTAAACCACAAACAACATTTATCATTTTGCTAGCTTGGTCAGTTATCGAGCCACGTAATCCTGTCTTTAAAAAACTAAAAGGTGATTGACATAGGCACATATTTTCAAGAACAACAATCCCTTTAAAACACATTTACAGGAATAGGGGTGATCTGCCTCCAATCCTGTCAGTACTGAATTGGAACAGCTCCCAGGGTCTGAAGTGACAGCTGGCATCCCAAGACAAGAGACCTGAGAAGCATCACTTCCCAAAGAATTTCAGAGGAAAATATTTGAGAAAAAAAATGGGTTTCCAGGATTGATCACATCTGTCCCATGCATGAATGATAAAATGACACTAAAACTACCAAGAGAATCATCAGTTTTACAAGGGAGAAGACAGAATGTAGGCTGCATGGTCCCAGCAGTATTCTATGCTGTCCCTAAGTTTACTGGTCCTTGCCAGGTGAGACGGTCCCCGTGGGCTTTTGCCTTATCTGGAGTCCACTTGGAGGAGCACTCATATACTGGTTGGAAACTAGGCCACATGGCTCCCAATGACAAGGAACACAGATACGTGACCATTCCTGGTCAGTGAAAAGTCTGTGTGGTACTCTAATTACCAAACAAGTTATCTAGCACATAGGAAATACAGTATAAAGAATAAAAACCTAATGCAACTTCTCACATGGCTTATGCAGTGATGTTAGCTAGAAAGTTTCAATATTCACTTGTATCGATGAGCCTTGTTAATGTGATAATTTGATGAGTGATTGTGAGGAAATGTGTGGAAACTTGTAATTTGGGCCCAATTTCTTCTTAATCCTGACTGTTTTAATATTTCAGTCTACTGGCAAAGGCTGTCTTTCTATGTTCATCTAATAGGCAATGTAGTATTGATATAATATTTAGTCTTAAGAAGTCACTAGCACAATTTGGACATGTGCTTTTCCTTTCCTTCTAAGGATACACAAGTGTCAGCTGGTGACCAATTTTGAGCCTAGAAGAAGGAAAATCCAACATCATTTCATTTTCATCAGAGGGAAGGAGAGAAACAAAGAATCCCACCCTGACTCTGAGAGATGGCGCCTGTAGAGCCTGGGACCTCTGCTCACACTTCATATAACCAGCCCTACGGTAGGGACTTATATCAAGGGGAGAAGACACTTCCCAAGAATGGTATGTGTAGGTAATCAATGAATAATAATAATAATAATAATAATAATAATAATAATAATGTATAGATAATCAACGAATAGAACAATGGCCTTCTTAAACCACCTTGTATTCTCTGAGCATTTTGCTTACTCTCTTTGCCATTTGTAAAAATATTTGCTTTCCTGCCCCCAGGAAAGCAACCAAACATTTTAGTCCTATCAATCGCTAGGTAAAGGATCTTAGATGACATGCAGAGGTCTCTTTTCTAAGAGGCAATGTGATAAGCAACTACCCTTGCATTAGGTGAAAATGTCATTTCTTATAATATAGTCACTTTGACATAAAAGAAGAGATTCAAATTAAGTGACAAGGAAACAAATATAAGATTTCAAAGGAATAAAGGGAAAAGTAGGACCCACAACTGTTAGATGTTAGAAACATTGAATTCACTGTGGGCAGGATCTCTCTCTCTCTGACAGTGGGACATGCTCTTTGATGGCCCGGGCTCTTTTCACAGAAAAAGTGCTTAAGATACTTTATTACATAGGGGTAGAAAGTCTTTACTTTCACCCCATTTCCCTTGAGCTCTATTCTAAGGGGTCTGTGAACACTATCTGCATAGGTAGCACAGCAGCTTTCCAACCTCCTTCTTGTCCATAGAGTGAAGGCCTAAGATTTTCATTCGAATTCAAATGGTATGACTGTATGGACTTCTGAAACATCTGATAATGTGATGCTTGGTACATCAACCAACTCCTGATCTATTCCACTGTATCAGGTCAATATGCAGGATCTATACTTATAGTCCTTTTGTCCATTTATATAGATTAATTACATGCATTTGTTTTCTGGTTCTCTCTCATTGGATAACAACGACCAAACAATGCTCCAGGGATTTCACCTCTTGTGATCCTTAAGAGGCTGTTACTGGTGTGTTTGAAAGCAAAGCTGCTAAAATGAAAACCAAAGAGAGAATCCTCAGTGGAGTAAGGGAATGGAAGTCTATCACATACAAGGGAGCTTATGTAAGACTATCGTGTTGTAGAATATAGTTTAAGATTTGTTGCATTCATTTATACTGTAGAATACTTGTGTAATGATGCAAAGATATGCTGCATTCTTTTATGTTGCATTTGTTTGACACTGTGAAGCTATGTTACTTTGCCTGTCTAAAACACCTGATTGGGTTAATAAAGAGCTGAATAGCCAATAACTATGTAGGACTGAAGGATAGATGGGGCTGCCAGGCACAGAGAATAAATAGAATAGAAAAAAAGGGAGAATCAAGGAAAGGAAAAGGAGGGGATGAAGCCAGGGACCAGTTACCCGGCCACACAACCAGCCATGGAGTAAGAAGGAAAGAAAGGTATGTAGAATAGAGAAAGGTAAAAAAAAAAAAAAAGTCAGGAGGCAAAAGATAGTTGGGATAATTTAATTTAAGAGAAGCTAGCTAGAAACAAGCCAAGCTAAGGCCAGGCTCCATAAGTAAGAAGAAGTCTCTATGTATTTATTTGGGAGGTGTTGGTGGACCCCCAAAAGAGTTTAAAAAAATCCCAACTACAACTCTCAGTGGATTTCTCAACAGCAACCCTATATGCTAGAAAGGAGTGGTCTGGTACAGTCAAAGTTTTAGCAGAACACTTTTTTTTTTTTTTTTTTTTTTTTTTTTTTTTTACCCAAACCAGTATCTGGTGAAACTAGCTTTCAAAAATGAAGGACAAATGAAGACTTTCAAGAAAATAAAAATGGAGTGAATTGATAACAAGAAGATAAAACTTACAAGAAACACAACAGAGATGCTATGAGTTAGAAGCACATGGACATTTGAGAATCTTTAAATGCAAAACATAGACAACACAAAGGCATATGAAATATAAAGATGACTTATAAAGACCATGGATAAACAAAACCCCTCAAGTAATATTCCAGTGCCATCTCTGTAGTCCAGTGTGATTTTTCTTATATGAGGTATCCATACATGTAGCCAGGCTTTCACAGAATTCCTTCCATAGCTCAAGATGGCCTCATACTCGTGGTAATCCTCTTGCTTCAGTCTTCTGAGTGCTGGGATTACAGGAGTGTATGTGTAAGTACTTCTAGACAAAACTGAGAAAGAAAGTATAATGATGTTCTCCAGGAGCTAAGGGGCTGGGTAGGGACTGTTGCTGTTCAGTGGATATAGAACCTGAGTTTTCTGAAAGGAAATAGGTTCAAGACAGGAAGCAAAGCCCTAGGGTTAGCACTACCACACTGTGCATCTAGAGCTGCTTAGGATTTGAAATCTTGTGACTATCACAAAAACTCTTTTCTAGTGAATATTTTTATGCTGTGGAATAATCCTATTGTATACTGTAAAGATTTGTCACTTGAATTGGGTTAATAAAATGCTGATTGGCCTGTAGCCAGGCAGGCAGTATAGGAGGAATTACCAAACTAAGGATGATGTGATGAAGAAGGGCAGAGTCAAAGGAGTTTCCAGCCAGACACAGAGGGAGCAAGAGATGAATGTGCCATGCTAATAAAGCTCCTGTCATGTGGCAGAGCATATATAAGGAATATGGGTTAACTTATTATGTGAGAGCAAGTTAGTAATAAGCCTGAGCTATTGACCAAGCATTTATAATTAATATAAGCCTCTGTATGGTAATTTGGGAAGTAGTTTCTGGGTATTTGGTAACTGTTAAAAATTACATTTTTATTTATTGTATTTTTTTTCCTGAGATGAATATGGTTTACAATGAATCCAGTTTTCTGCACTATTTTATTAGTCAGTGATTGTAAATTTGTCAACTTGAATTGGATTGAACCCAACTGACATGAATAAGAAAAAAAATCTAAGTTTTCTTATGATTATTTTTGTTTGATAGTAATTTTTAAACTGCAGGTCTTTTTTCTACCCACTTTTCTACCTTTATCTTCCCTACAAGGAGAAAAGTCAATGATCTAACAACTGATTATATCATACAATGATAGTGATCTGCAGGTAATAAACATTCATTTGCTTCTGGAATTTGAGGCAATAAGATAGACCCACACCCATGTGCATTTTTTCAGAACTCTCACATTGAGTTGAGCTAGACTTTGAACATCATTACTATTCTGTGGATGGCCAAGTATTAGATTCTGCCTATGTTTGCATAAAATTGCTCTTATATAGACCATTTTCCTTCTAATTTAATTTTAGATGCTCTTTAAAACTGCAAACCCAACATATTTTGACTTCAATTTAGAAATCCTACAATATGCTTATGAAAATTAATACTATCCTAACAATTTTTACTTGTAGTATAATGAAATTATATAATTTCCCATAAAATGAGCTATCGTCTTGGTTATTTTAATGGCATTTCTTTGCAACATTTTGCTAATATTTATGAATTACTTGTAACATAAATTGCACATTTCTAACAACATTGTGAACTGAACTGGGTAACAATAGTAAAATAAATAACTAAAATGGACTAACAACTCAGAGATCATCTTTTAGAGTCCAAGTTCCTTGGCTGCAGATGCCATTAAACAGAAACCTTTCTGTAGCAACAAAAACTGCAGTCATGTATTTGAGACAATACTTTAAGTGTTATAACAATAGACTTAATTATTTTTAAATATGTCTTACCTTCACTTTAATGAATATATATTTTAATATGTTATATTAAAATGTTATGCTAAATTAAGTTTATTTCTTATTTGCCTCCAAAGTTTGCCTTTGGTATAAATATGAAGATCACAGCTTTGCCCATAAGGAGTTCATTTTTTGCATAAAAATTTGAAGATGAAAGCACTGAAACATCATTTCTTTTCCTCTGAAAATCATGTATGCATATATGTACATATGTATATACATATATGTATATGCAAGTCATATATCTACTTCAACATTTGTGAAAGATTTCTATCCATTTAGTCCTTATCATCATAGGAGAAAATTATCAAAAGCTGATGATGTTATTACTTAAGGGGCATTCTCTTTGCTAGGTTTCATTTATTCAAGACAAATTGGCTTGCCAGATTAATTTTTACTTGTTCCATTTTCTGCACAGTTTTTAATATTTAATTGTATCCTTCTCAGTCTTCTTGTTTGCTGGGTGAAAGGTCTAATTACAAAAGAGACCACTAGCTGTCTTAGCACTTTTAATCCCTGAGAAAATTTAGGAGATTGTTACAGCCAATTTATAGCCTTATTTATAGCCCTTATTATTTTCTCCCCCATATAGTGAGAATGCACAAGCATGGAAAACATGCATAAATAACATCAGTCATTCAACTCACCTGAAGGCTAGCATTGGAACTATCATACTTTTATCTGATAGCTTTTTGAAATCACTTAATGAAATCACTTAGAATGACTTCTAAGATTCAAAAATACCTTTCAAAAATTCCACTGACTAGAGTTGGTGGTCTTGGTGCAGCTCCTCTGTGGTCTGCCTTATCCAGAGATCAGGGCAATGAGGAAAAATCCCAAAGACGGTTTTCCAGTTATTCCACATGACATTATATTCTCCACTCTTTTAGTAACTTGATAACCAGTTAAATTAATTTAAATCTGTTTGGGTAATTATGGAGTGAAGGGCCAAAATACCTGAGTTCCCTATTGACATGTTCTCAGCAGAGACTCAGCCATGTGCCTGTTTTCTGAGTATCTCTTTGTTAGAAACTCTCTTGGAAGGGAATGATTGGAAGCCTTTATCAGAAGATTCTTCAAGGCAATTTTTTTGCCATGATTGTATGAATCTACCATTTTTCTAAGCCCTCACTTTTGCAAAGTTGTTAACATCCTGCATTTATTTGGAACCTGCAAAAAATTTAAATTTAAATGAATTGTTGCAAGAGTTCCTGGGTATGCTGATGTTTGCATTAGTTTTTGACTCTACAGAAATAAATTTTCCTAAACAAAATGATTGAGACATGAAAGGAAACTTAATGAAAGGATATTTCTGTGATATTGAACAAACCTCCACAGTCTCAGCTAGAACGTATCAGATGTTCTCATATATATTGAACTACTAAAATTTTCCATTCAATATTATTTTGATCATATTTTGCCCTCCCTGAATTGGTCACTTTTCTATTGCTATGAAGAGAAACCATGACCATGGCAACTCTCATAAGAGAAAACATTTAATTAAGGTTGCTGACAGGTTCAGAGGTTTAGTTCATTATCATCATGACAGGAAGCGTGGTGGCATGTAGGCAGACACAGTGCTGCAGAAGAGTTGTGCATCTGGATCTTCAGAGTTGTGCATCTGGATCTTCAGAGTTGTGCATCTGGATCTTCAGAGTTGTGCATCTGGATCTTCAGAGTTGTGCATCTGGATCTTCAGAGTTGTGCATCTGGATCTTCAGAGTTGTGCATCTGGATCTTCAGGCAATAGGAAAAGGGAGACCCCGGGCTTGGAATGGGATTTTGCAATCCTCAAATCCCATCCCCAGTGACATACTTCCTCCAACAAGGCTACATCTGCTAATCCTTTCAAATAGTGCCACTCTCTGATGACCAAGTATTCAAATCCATGAGCCTATGGGTGCCACTCCCATTCCAGCCACCATACTCCCCCAAAGCCCCCAAGACCCTTCTCACTTCTGTACCCATAAAACTTCATAGTCTCTGTCTCTCTCAACAACAACTGCTGTGGAATAATCCTTTTGTACACTGTGAAGATTTGTCACTATGATTGGTTTAATAAAGAAGCTGACTGGCCAATAGATGAACAAAATAAAGTTAGGTGGGAAGCAAAATTGAGAATACTGGAAAGGAGAAGGGTAGAGTCAGGAGCCATCAGTTAAATGCAGAGGGAGCAGGAGATGAATATGCCATGCTGATAAATGTACTGCCACAAGGCAGAGCATAAGTCATGAATATGGGTTAACTTAAAATGTAGGAGCTGATAGTAATAACCTGAGCTATTGGCTGAGCATTTATAATTAATATTAGGGCTCAGCGTGTTTACTTGAGTGTGGCTGCAGGATAGGAATACTCCTCCTACAAACAACAACAAAACAGAAGAAATAATTAAACAAAAATAGCCATTTGATATGCAGGTGCATGCGTTTGTGTGTGTGTGTGTGTGTGTGTGTGTGTGTGTGTGTGTGTGTGTGTGTCTACTTCTTCTTCTCCAACCTGGGATTTGTCTGGTTTGAACCTATGAAGGTTTGTGCCTGATGACACAGTCTATTTGAGTTCATATGTATATCAGTCTTACTATGTATGGAAAATACTGTATACATCACCTCAGGCTCTTATAATCTTTCCTCCTTCTCTTAGGCATGGATCCCTGAGGTTTGAAAGGAGAGTTTGATAAAGACATCCTGTTTAGAGTTGAGTGCACTAAAGTCTTTCATGTTCTGCATGCTTTCCAGATGTGGGGTTCTGTGTTAATTACCATTTACTGCAAGAAGAAACTTCTCTGTTGAGAGCTGGGTGATCCACTGCTCTATGGGTACATCAATACATCATCGGGGGTCATTTTATTGCTGTTTCTTTAACAGAATGATAGTAATAGGTTTTACCCTAGGCCCATAGGTTATGGAGTCTCAGATTCATGACTAATTTATCAATGCCAGGTATTGGTTGCATCTCATGGAGTAGGCTTCAAATGTAATTTAAAAAGAGGTTAGTCACTTCAATAACATTCCTACCACTATTGTACCAATATATCTTTCAGGCAGACTGCTGCTGTAGGTCACAAAGTTTGTAGCTAAGTGATATGATTGATTAAATTTCTCCCTAGTAGCGTGCAAACTACCTTTCAGCATCATAAATAATAATTAGGAGCAGTGAAACTTCTAGTTAGTATAAACTCAATTTCTCCATGTTTCATGATAAAAGTGGTGTCTTCAGCAATAGGGCCTTACCATTAGGCTGTAGAGAGTAACCAATAGTCTGTGATACTTGAAGGGGTCTATGTGACTCCCGCATTGTCTCCCACATTATACACTGACTCCACTTACATTTCGTTGATATATGTATGTATTTTAGGAAGCTTCTGTAGTAGTAGGTTTACATGTGGCTTTTCAAAATGCCTTTGGTGTTAGCTGTCCTTCCCCAAATTCTTTTATTTACTTTCTTCTCTCAAACTCCTCCCCATTTAATCATCCTGTTAGTTTCCCTTTACATCTTTATAATACTATGTTCTTTTTTCCCTTCCTTGGAAAAATGCTCTCCTCACTCTCCTGCTGCCATCCTCACTAACCTCTGTGATTATTTGAATTATACACAAATATCTAAAGCTTCAGCTAACATGCATATGTAAATGACAACTTGAAATAGTTGTCTTTTTACATCTGTGGTACCTCAACTCAGATGATTGCTTATAGCACTGCCCACTTACCTGCAAATTTCATGATTTCATTTCTCTTAACAACTGAATAATAATTCATTGTGTTAATATGCCACAATTTCATTATCCATTCCTCTGATGGTTGATATCTAAGTGTCTATTATGAGTAGAATAGCAATGAACATGGCTGAGCAAGTATCTTTGTAGTGGGATATACAGTCTTTTACCAATATGCCTAAGAGTAGTAAAGCTGGTTCTGGAAGTAGACTGATTTTCAGCTTTTTGCGAGACTTCCATACCATTTCCACAATGTTTGTACCAGTTTTCATTCCCATCAGCAATAAGTAAGCATTCTGCTTTCTCTATATCCTTCCCAACATGTGTTCTTATTTGTTTTTATTTATTTATTTATTTATTTATTTATTTATTTATTTATTTATTTATTTTTGGTTTTTGGAGACAGGGTTTCTCTGTGTAGCTTTGTGCCTTTCCTGGAGCTCACTTGGTAGCCCAGGCTGGCCTCGAACTCACAGAGATCTGACTGGCTCTGCCTCCTGAGTGCTGGGATTAAAGGCTTCTTGTTTGTTTTATTGATCTTGACCATTTTAACTTGGATAAGATGAAGTTTAGCTTTGTAATTTTGTGTTTCCTTGATGGCTAAGGATGTTGAAAAACTTTAAAAAGTGATTCTTAGATATTTGTGTTTCCTCTTTTGAGAACTCTCTAGTTCTACAACTCTTTTGTTCATTCGATTACTTGTTTTCTTGGTATTCAGTTTTAACAAATTTTTCTTTATTTTTAGGATATTAATCCTCTAACACACGAATAATTGGTCATGGTTTGTCCCATTCTGTAGGTTGTTTTGCTTGAATGGTGGTGTCCTTTGCTGTGCAGATTTTTAGCCTCAAGAAGTCCACTTTATTAATTGTGCTAATGAATGTCTGTGCTATTGCCGTTTTGTACAGAAATTCCTTTCCTGTGACAATGAATGAAAGCCTATCCTTACTTCCTCTTCTATCAGATTCAGAGTATTTGGCTTTAAGTTGAGTACTTTGATCCATTTGTAAGATTTCCTTCTTCACGGTATTTATTAGAAGCTAGATAATTCAAAGAAGGTCAAAACACACAGAAACAGAGACCTGAAGACAATATGTTAACTGGTGAGCTAGCCCTAAGCCACTACTTAGAACTGTAGACACTCATCTCCTCAGTGCCCTCCCTGTATAATTAAAGTGCTTAGATAAATGTACATGACAATTTCATCCAACTTAGGTATCTTTTGATTTTTCTAAACGGTTTGCAAAATTAAAAGACATTTAACTTTTTCTGCATTTTTTAGATTAAATCTTAGGACTATTAAATTAAGTAGTTCATCCCTAGACTCTATGGATTGCAGTCAACAGGGTATTTATAAAATAAAGTTAGTGGAGAGCTTCTTCTTTCACAAATATTTATTAATTTGACTTGCTTAATTGCATGAACTAGTGACTATCAGGCCTTCTAACTTACTGCCTTCTTCTCTTAAGGAGTTTCTCTCAGTCACACAACTGTGCTTCTTCATCATGTTGTATTAATCTTTATCTACCTGACAGCCCTTTCAGCTACTATCGCAAAAGTATTTATCTTTTCTTCTCTCTCTCTCTCTTTCTCCTCTCTCTCTCTCTCTCTTACTTTGTAGACAAGCCTGTTGTTATGCAGTTCCTCTTTTTGATCTTCTCAGTAAAACTGATTAAAAATAAAAATGAAAGTTAAGCAAGAACAGAAGCCAAGGCATTTTAATTGAAGTCCGTGATAAACTACAATCACATGGCTTGGTAGAAGATTTGATATTGAAAGCCAATGTTGAAAGATACGCTATGGAAAGCCAATGTCTTTCCCCTCCCACTATTTCTGGCAATAGTGGCAACCCTTCCCACTGCTATGCCTAACTGCCTGACAGAAACAACAAATGGGTGAAGGGTGTAACCTTGCTCACAGCTGGAGGGGAACCTAAACAAAATGCCCAGGAAAGCCTGGCACCTGAGGCTGGCTTGGTGTGGCACAGCAGGAGCTCATGGCACAGCTTCCTCACATTTTGTGAGTAGGAGTGGGAAGAAGAGACCAGGCGGTAACCCCCAAGTCCTGATTTTTATGGTGATATATTTTCCAAATATTCTCTGTGCCCAAAGGTCTCAAAACCTTGTAAAATGGTGCTATCACCTGAGATCAAGTATTCAGACACATGAGCCAGTAGGGGACATTTTACACTCAAAATATAACCGAGTTACTTTAAAGGGGTCCATTCTTCCATTTTATAATGCATCTCCATGTCATATAGCAAGAGGTTTTGATGTTTTAATTTGTTCCCTAATTGAGAGCTAGAGAATTTTGAATGGGCAACTTAACATCGACACTGGATTGCTAAGTTTGCTGATGTGTAAGTGAGAAAGCCCTGTCCTCTGGATGTGTCCTTTAAGAGTGACACCATATTATAATTGAATAGCTACACACTTATTCTCTCAACTATCTGATGATGGCCTTTCATGAAATGAACTTGCAATGATTAAAACTAAGCGGCTTAAATAAAATGTAAAAATTGGTTCTTTCTTGATAGGATTAATAACTGCTTCTGTGAAGACTAAAATTATATTCCCAATAAATATAATAACATTAAATTATAAAATTTTAGAAGTAGTACTTCATTCAATGCTCTGTGTGAAATAATAAGGTGTAAAATAAGTACAATTTATTTGCTTCTAGAGAAGCATTCTAAAAACCCTTTGAAGCCAGGAATCCCATCTGTACTTCATAGATATGCAATAATTTATTCCAGAATTGTGTTCATGAAAATAAATGCAAATATCTACTTCACAGTACATTTTAACCTTGACACAAAAGAAATAAAACACCTTGCTTCATCTTAACTACAGAACTGGCTGTTGGCTTTAACAATACACTTTATATCAAACAATGATAAGACATTTTAAATGCTATAACTCATTTAAAATTCAAATAATCTCTTATAACTAAAAACAGGAAGAAAAATGGGGATTTATGCAACTCCTATAAAGGTATGAATTCCTAAAGTAATAATTTTGGGAGAGTGTAAACTAGGAGCCTTCCTTTCTTTTTATAAATCAAAGCTTGTTAGGTTCACATATTACTTCTAGAATAATTCAAACCACTCAAAATAAAACTAGTGTTTATCAAAGGAAGATTCCAAAAGCATGAAGTCTATGTTCCCAAGAACAAGGTAATAGTGGCACTCATATCTTGCCAAGGCATTTGGCCATGTTTTCTGAATGATTTGCATGACAATCTGGTTCTTTCCATCTGCCAGGACCCAACATTATACCTCCCCTCTGCAGTGATTTAGGCGCACACAAATAGGTGAGAAACAATGAATTAAACACTAGCTCCAACAAAGAGCTGTACAGTGTCATCGCTTGAGTCTGGCTATTCTAGTAGCTCACAGTTACTATTAGTTAAAAGAGTAAGACGTGAAAATATTTTTATACACCATGCATTAAGTAATTGGAAAGCAGGAGTAAGGAAAAGGGAATAGATGGTAACCCCCAAGTCCTTACAAAATAAAGACATATTGGAAAGACCTACATATTTTGCAATAGCTAGTTTTACAGAGCATCTACCAATTCAATTGTTTCATGTGGTTAGTATTAAAATTTACATGCTGTAAAAGCCTGAAATTCTTCACATTCCAAATTCACAGGAGTATTCACGAGGGCAAAATTAATTGAAGATATAAAATAGACTAAGAAAAAAATAGCATCATCCTATTTTGTATTGAGAAAATTAAATCCTCTCCAAGATAATTTAAGGGCTTAATCCTGCTAGCAGAAGAAAATGGCTTCTCCCAATTAGAGAAACAACTGGCCTGAGTCATGCCTGCCCTGCTGGTTGCTACCTACTGGCCCAAGAATACTTTCTTTTTAAAAATTATTTCTTTGACATTTTGAGACCTTAATATAATTACATCACTTCCTCCTTCTCTTTCCTCCCTCCAAACATTCGCATATATCCCACCTTGAGCTCTTTCAAATCCATGGCTTCCTTTTTCATTAATTGTTCTCTCTCTCTCTCTCTCTCTCTCTCTCTCTCTCTCTCTCTCTCTCTCTCTCTCTCTCTCTCTCTCTCACACACACACACACACACACACACACATATTTCTAAAGATATAAATATAACTCATTCTGCATAGTGCTACTTGTAGATGATTACCTTTCTTTCTCTCAACATTCCTTAGTTGCCTGTAGTTCTTTGCAGGGTTGAGATCTCTTAGATTTTCCTCCTACCAATGTTGTTATTGTCCCTTTTTATTATTATTTATTTATTTTTATTATTATTTATTTTACAATACTATTCAGCTCTACACAACAGTCACAGATTCCCCTGCTCTCTCCCCTCCCTCCCCCCTCCCCCTCCCCCCAGCACACCTCCCATTCCCACCTCCTCCAGATCAAGGTCTTCCCCAAGGACTGGGATAGACCCGATAGACTCAGTCCAGGCAGGTCCAGTCCCCTCCTCCCAGATTGAGCCAAGCGTCCCTGCACAAGTCCTAGGCCTCAAACAGCTAACTCATGCAACGAGCTCAGGACCTGGCACCACTGCCCAGATGCCTCCCAAACAGATCAAGCCAATCAACTGTCTCACCCATTCAGAGGGCCTGATCCAGCTGGGGGCCCCTCAGCCTTTGGTTCACAGATCATGTGTCTCCATTCATCCGGCCATCTGTCCCTGTGCTCTATCCAACCCCGGCTTCAACAATTCTCGATCATATAAACCCTCCTCTTTCTCACTAACTAGACTCCCAGCGCTCCACCCGGGGCCTAGCTGTGGATGTCTGCATCCAGATTCCTCAGTCCTTGGATGGGGTTTATGACACAACTATTAGGGTGTTTGGCCATCCCATCACCAGAGAAGGTCAGTCCCGGCTGTCTCTCGGCCATTGCCAGCAGTCTTTTGTGGGGGTATCTTTGTTGATTTCTGTGGGCCTCTTTAGCTCTTTGTTTCTTCCTTTTCTCATGTGGTCTTCATTTACCATGGTCTCCAATTCCTTGTTCTCCCTCCCTTTTCTTGATCCAGCTAGGATCTCCCGCTCTCTTTCCCTGGACCCTCGCCCTTCATTGCTCCCACTCATGTCCAGGCTGTTCATGTAGATCTCATCCATTTCTCCGTGTCTTCCTTGGGGTCCCGTTTTCCAGGTAGCCTCACTGGTGATATGAGTAGCAGTCCAGTCATCCTTGTTCCACATCTAGCATCTTTCTATGTCCCTTTTTAGCTCATGCTTAGGTAGTCATGTTGGTGAGACTGTATGATTTTTTCTTCAAGTTCTTCAAGAATGGATGGTCCCTCATAAAAAATACTTATACTTTAAGATATTAATGCAGGTACGACAAATAATTTTAGTGATGTGGGATGGAATTGAAACAAAAGTGAAATGAGAGGAAAATGGCTATCTAAGGAAGGAGTTTTGAAGAAATTGTGGCTAGGACTTTAAATACCAGCATAGTTATTTTGTAGGTCCATGAAATGTGGGTTTTAGCAAAAACTACTTTTCTCAGTTAGGGTTTCTACTGCTGTGGTAAACCAGCATGGCCACAAAGCAGCTGGGGAGGGAAGGCTTTTTTCCACTTCTACTTCCACAACACAGTCCATCCTAGAAGGAAGTCAGGGAAGGAACTAAAGACAGGAAAATAGAGGCAGCAACTGAAGCAGAAGTCATGGGGGGTGATGCTTATTTGCTTTCTCCTAATGGCTTTCTCACGCTGTTTTCTTATACACTCCAGTCAATCATGTCACCACCCCAATGGGGTGACTACACTTAATTAGTGACTACACCAGTCACTAATTAAGAAAACATCCCACAGATTTGACTACAGTCAGTCTTACAGAGGCATTTTCTCAGTCGCTGTTTTCTCTTTTTAGACAACTCTAACTTGTGTCAGGTTGACAGTAAACTACCAGGGATACCATGGCATTCTCCCTTGACCAGTGTTTCTCCAAGAAAGTTGGAGGGTGGCAAGATGTTTTGATTCTTAAGCAAGATGCATTGTTTACTGTCAAGATGAATTGATTCTTAATCAAGAGTTTAGGACCAGTTACATAGCTCAATAAGTAGTCACGTGCCAACAAATATGATGACCTGAGTAGGATCCCTGAAACTACAAAATGGAAAGAGAGAAATGACTCCCCCAAGTTGTCCTCAGACTTTCACATATACCGTGGTGTATAAACACACACACACACACACACACACACACACACACACACACACACACACACACACACGTAAGTTTTCTTCAGAAATATACTACATAAAAGGCTAACTATGGTATAATAGATGATGATCTTAGACTATCTACATACAGGCAACACTAAGTAAACTCAGTTTATTTTATTTATTTTTGGGAGCACATGAAGTTGAAGGGGAAAAGGATAGAGGAGCAATTGGAACACATGGGATAGGCATTGGATTTGATCAAAGACACATTATAAGCTGTATATCCATTTAATAATGCTGAGACATGCCAAAGACATTCAGTGTACCTGTTTTCTGGAGCAGATTAAAATGGTTTCTGGTGTTGAACTTCTTTCTCAAGTGTTTGTATTACAAGCGCTGAAGTTGTTGCACACAGCAAGATCTTATTACTGTGTGAGGTACTTTCTGGTGTGTTTGCCATTTCTGGCTAGACAATATATTAAAATACATAAAAGCCAGACTTTACTTTCATCAGAAGACCATTTAAATTAAACTGTAATATTATGGACTGTGTCTCTGAATCTGGTTGCTGCTGTTAGAGGAAATAGAGAATTCTGAAATATATTTGCGTCAATTTGAAAGAAAAATAAACACAAATGTTCGGTACTAAAATTGCTTTAAAATAGTTTCCTGCTTTTCAGTGTATTTCTACATAACTGAATTCTTTAGAGACGAGGTTGCACTTCAACCAAGCAAAGCCAAACCAGACCAAATTTAGTACTCCCTACTTAAATCCTGATTAACTATGACTACATCATTAAAAAAGCATTATATGAAACATCTGTCAAGTCTGTCTCAATCAGATTCATTTTACATAGGTTAAGATTTAAACTACTTCCTCTTTGCGTGTGTTATGCTTGTTTTACATATAGTAAATCCACCTCCCATGAATTATCTTAAAATGATTGGAGGTTTTTTTTATATATGTTATTGTTTAAAAAATCTGAAACTTCATTGGGTTTCTTGTCACACATCATTAATACAAAAACAAGACTCAGGAGAGAGGCAGGTGGAGTTGAGATCAGGCTGGTCTACATAGCAAGTTCCAAGCCAGACAGGGCTATGAAGCAAGACCCTGTCAAAAAGAAAATCAAACACTAATTGTACTTTGTAATTCATGCTTTATATTCTATAAACCATTGGTCCACATTAGAAACTAAAAGCAAACGGGCATGCCAGGGAACTTAGTAGTGGCTACTGGCCTGATAACCTAGACAGAGGACAGCCAAACTTTGTGAACTCACTAATTCCATTAGTTGTTTGTGTAGCCACAATCAGCATATATGATTAAATTGGATTTCCAGTGATTGCCTCACCTGCTGTATGTGCATAGTGCATGCATACCTTGAGGAGATTAATTATTGTGTTTCACAGACACTTTTGTACATTGAGGACAAATTAAATGTGTGACCACTAGTGGAATTTGGAGAGTGTTTAAATACTATAAAGGAGTGTGCTGAAATGAAATTTTCAGCTGTAGAAAATTAGATCATCCAGCGATGGTTTGGTATTTTTGATTATTTAGCTTCACTCAGTGCATAAAACCAATGAATTCCTCTGTGCAAAGGACAGAGAATGGTGACATGAAGCAACTGAATCTATTATTCTATACATTTAGTTACCTTCAACCTGGTGTTCTAACTACAAAGCCATAGAGTTGCCTCCAGGTAACTGGGTTTTCTCTTTATATCATCTACATGTGGAAAATTCAAAGTGGCAAATGAATAAGAGTAGCTAAACTTTTGCTCAAAAGAGAAGAAAAATACAGGGAAGCATATCATGAATTAAAGAATTAAACTGAATTTGCTTTAATAAAATATAGAACATTGACTATGGTTTGAGGACATACTTTTTTTTTTTCAAATTGTGAAGGAAACAAGAGATGCCTGCTCATATTAGAGTATTTGGGAGGGGATATTGCACGTTTGTATATCATTTGTGATTGTCCAAGGGTTACAGCCTAGCGTTACTAAGTTTATGCTCTTTTAATTGTGAAGTCAGGACAGTCATATATCCCCAAATCTTATGAAGATTAACTTATGTGGAATTTAAATTGACCATGCTATAAGTGGTCCAGGAAGGAATATACTCACTGTGCTATACCTTGTCCAGGTTTCCTCAGGATATTTATGGTACCCATTCATCTATTCACTGTCTCCAGAAATGTAGCACATGATTCAGGAATACTACCCATTGCAAGTAACAAGAAACCCAAATGTGTATACATTAATCAAATAGGAATATCTTACTCACAGAACATTAAATATAGGACAGAGTTTTTCAGATTAATTTAGATACTTCATGGTTCAACAAGGCAATGCAACTCTTGCTGCTTGTTTCAACTACTGTTCTTCATTCCCTGAATTTTACCAAGATGCTTGTTGACTTATATTTGAGAAATTTTTATGCATCTCTGAATATTACAGAGAAATACAAGGACAAATGAAAGGGAAAGGAATGAACAGGCTTCTTGGAAGAATCTTTTTATGAAGGATGCAGTACTTTTGAGAGACAATTTCCCATGATTATTTCAAGTTCACAATGTTGTGTTTTCTGAGAAAAAGGTATGCTCTCTAAGCAAAGTTAGGTATTGTCTTCTTTCTCTATTTATCTGGGCATGCTGGCTTATATTCTGAGGGACTGATCTAAAGACAGTTTTCAACCCTGAGCAGAGAGTGTGAGCTTAAAGTCCATCGCTCTGTTCTGGAATTAGGATAAGATTCATCCACCTTTTCCCTCTCTTCTTGATTAGGAAACTGCAGATTGTCCTTTAAAAACTTCAAGTATCTTAATTATTCTCATAATTAGCAGAAAGCATTCAGATAGCTTTCTAGACAGCTAACATTCTTATCATTTGCTTAATCACATACATTAGCCATAACTATGGTAACTGATCTACTAAAGTTATACAATAGGTTTAGTTTCTGATGTACATGCCTGTAAACATCTGGGCCTCACAACACTGCCCTGAGACAAACTGAACTCAGTACCAAGTTTTTCTTTGGTTATTGCATTTGGACATGAGTATTGAATAATGTGTTTATTGCACTAGAGGTCTTATGTTCTCTTGTTGGAAAAATATAGGAAATGGAGAAGGTAAACTAGGTAGCCTGAAAATAAAGTTTCCTAGTCTTCGTGGTTTACTGTTTAACAGGAGCCATGGGACTTCAGAATAATTTTTCACTTTCATTTTGTTAGCCAGAAAAGAAACATATCCACACTCTCTATGGCAAAAACAAAAAAATGACAACCAAGAATGAGACTGTACAATTAGCTTTGACTAATTAATTTTTTGATTTGTCTTGAGGTTGCAACTTCTGTCCTGATCAAAGTACCTTTCCCAATTTGGGAACAACCTTTTTAAGGAAGTAAATGCCCAGATCCAACAGATTTTGTCTTGTCTGTGTTTGGAAATTTTTTCAAAGTTTAGAATAGAGTCTTTTATGTGGTTGATGAATATAGGTTAATTCATTAGATGGATTTATATTAGCAATTATGTCTGATTTCTAAATAATAACACACGGTGAATTAGTTGAAATGAATCCACTATGTACAGAAGAGAAGACACACATGTATATCTGAGTTCTTGACTGAGAATGAATTCAGTTTGCTAATATTGATTATGAATGTCTTGCATGTTAGACGTGGGTTTCCATGAATTAGGAAAATGCCAATATACATAACAAAACATTTCTGTCGTCTCGAGGACTGTTTGGGTGTTCTATTTCTTTTGCAAGCTACACAAGTACTTTAATATTGTTACTCTACTAACTTCCTATTTGATTTATAACGTGATACTAAAACATCAAGGATGCTTCCAAGGAAAACGTTCTATATTGGTTAAAAATGTATTTGTAGGCAGGATAAATATGGGGACATGCACTTATTCATGGTGATGTCCTTATCAGGATATATAGGGATTATTTGTCAGATGAACCTTAATCATAGTCTCTGTCCTATAAAATCATCTTGTCATTAGAAAAAGCTGTGTTCTTATGGTCATTAATAATTATGAGTGGAATATAATTTGAAATGCAAAATTATGGGTCATATTCTTAATTAACTCAATGAGTCAATGTAAAACAATCCAGCTACAATAACTCTTCAAGATGGATCTACTTAGATCATGGAATAAATTAATATTGTTAGCTACCACAATGGAAATTCAATACAGAAAGAAGAAAATTGCAATGAATTGTTGTCATTTATGTAGTTCATAGACAAAAACATCCTTTGTATTATTTTTCATAAGGCATATTAAATACAGTTTTGTTAAATGACCCATTGAGGCCAAGTAGTAGGATACTTTCACTTTTGGTCCTGGGGTATGAACACGTAGGGTACTCTACCTGCTTCATAAAGATGTTTTCATTTGTGTGCTTGGTTGTTGCTGAAATGAAGAATTCCTGAAACTTATGTGTTTATTATGCTGTTCATTCATTCCTAAGAAATTGATTTCTCAAGAAACTGATTCAAAAGAACTGCTTCCAGAGAGTTTCAGACCAGGCCTTACTTACTTTGGTATTTTGTGATCAGAGAGAAGATGCTTCTCTTCTTATAACAGAACCTGTCATTGCTAAACAAGTCTGAATGTCACTGAGCAAACCTCAGGCCAACTGACAATGAGTAACAAATTTAATTGGACCAATGATTGACCAAGATTCAAAGTAAAGTTTTTAATCTTTCCTCTACCTACTAATGGAAGAAAGTACTTTGAAATTTATTTCCTTTTTGAAAAAATACATTTTACCTTTTATTCTTGAGGTTTACATGATTATAAGACATGAATAGGTGGTCACATTGTTGGTGTGGCAAAGCAAATCAACATCTTGCTCACCTCATAAAGCTGCTCATTTGTGATAAAAACAGGGGTTTTTTTTTTGTAGAAATTATTTTACTAAATGCTGACTGTGATCCTTTGAGACTGACATTTTCATGACTACCTGAATAAGAAAACACATTTAGAGATGTTTGAGCAAGCTTTCTAAGGTTCTGCAATCTAGATAGCAGGACGTACATAGAAATTAAAATCCAAAATTTAATTTACTTGTCTGGTTTACTCTGTAGATTAAACCTCCTCTGTGTACTTACTTTCCTTATTGCTGTGGCAAGACACCCAAAAGAACAGCTTAAGTGGGGGAGATGTCTTTTGTCTCACATCTTCAGAGTGTACAGTCCATTATAATTTAGAAGGTAGGGCGAGGTCCAATGCTCTGTCCATGGTGGTGAGAGTGTGAAGGGGTTGCTTATTCATATTACAATGTGCAGAAACAGAGAACAATCAGGCAGGAAGACAAGACATGTACAACCTTCAAAGCCCACCCTCAGTGAATCACGTCATCAGCTACTTCCCTTGTCCTTAGAGCTCTAAAAATTCTCCAAATAGTGCCACCAACTGGGGACCATGTATTCAAACATAGAAGCTAGTCAGGACATTTCATAGCCAACCCATGACAATGCCTTGGCACCAAAAATTTTCAAAGTGGAGAGGACCTCTGTTTTATATATTGTTGCTTATGTTTCCTCTGTCTAGGAGAAATTGTTGCAAGAATACCAAAGTAACATGCATCTTACAAATATATATGTAATATATATATATAATTACATATATATATAATTACATATACATAATATATATATAGTTACATATATATATTATATATATGTATTACATATATATTTGGATGCCAATGTAAGAGAAACAAAACATTAACCTTGGCATAGAGAATGAGTCAGGGAGGAATAGAATGGTGCCTGATACTGAGAGTGTGTAAAAATGAACACATTATCCAAATATTTTCAAAATATGGACAATGGGGGTCATGTCGGGGTAACTTAACATCTGGTATTATGAAAAATAATATAAAATATAAAATATTTAGCAGCAACGTCATCACTAAGTAGACTGATATCACTTACCCGTTTCTGGATAAACGTTGGTTTATTTTATCTGGTGGCACTCTGTTCACTGGCAGCATAGACTTACGTATGCTGTGTTTACTATGATTGTGGCTGCTGGCCTCTACACTTTGTTGACCAAATGTGGCTTCCCTTCTGAGGCTGCCCTTTGTGGAGATGTTTTTTTCTGACATAAGCACTCCTGCTCTGCGGAAAACAGAAGAAAAACCTCTGAAATGCCAAACACCTTTGATCACTGCTGGCTTGGTGCATATTAGGATTGGTGACCTGGAGCTAACAGGTTTGGGTTTCCCTGACCAATTTCCCTCCCGAGCTATCTACTATCCTATATACCCATGATTACTAGCCTCCCTTCACCTGACAGGGCTCTGACTCTAAAGGAAGGTTAAAGAGTTTGTTTTCAAACTATACCCCGAAAACCCAATATCACTCTGTAAAATGCTTCATGCATGAAGGGCGATCACAGTTCCACTCATTGGAAAAAAGCAGAGTCTCAGAAGCTTGACACACGCACACGAAAATAGCGCATTCCATCTTTAGAGAAGAGTTACACTCACCCTCTGGTGTCAGAGCTCCCAACACAAAGCTGCAAGCAACATTTACACACTATTGCTTGTGGCTGTTAATTGACTGGACAGTCAAAATTACATGCACCCGGGAAAATGTCAACTTTAATCTTCCCAGAACTGCTTCAGAAGAGAAATAAGTAGAAAGCAATTTCTGCCAGAATTAAGCTGATGGTATAGTTTCGAATGGGGAAAAAACAAGTTAAGGTGGCAGGAGAATTGAATCAGATGAGCCCCCTTTAAAAGGTGTTCTGCATACCAGCCACTGTTGATGCTCCAAGTTCCAATGAATTGTATCTAATTGCTAAGGCATATCTATTTACTCAATTGTTATAACAAGTAATTTTGAATTGTCTCTTATTTTCGCTTTATAAATAAGGAAACTAAGTCCCCAAACAATCAAATGTGTTTCATTCCCACAGTAGCATAGCCTAGCTTTTTTATGCATAAAATTTAGAAACTTTTTTATTATTTCTCTAATTTTTGAGATTATAATTACATCATTCCCCCTTCTCTCACCTCCCTCCAAACCCTCATATATTTCCCTCTTTGCTCTCTTTTAAATTATGTCCTCTTTTTCCCTTAATTGTTGTTACATGAGTCCATGTATATACATACATATTCGTAAATACAATCTGCTCAATCTGTATAATGTCTGTTGTATGTATGTGTTCAGGGAATGGCCATTTGATATTCGCTTTGTGTGTGTGCATGGTTTTATTTTTTCTATTTATTTATTTGTTTATTGCTGAATTTTTTCATATCATAATTATGGTTTTCCCTTCCCCAACTCATCCCAGATCCTCTCCAATTCGGTACTCACTTGAAATCCACACTTTTTTCTTTCTCTCTTTCATGAATAAACAACTACAAATAAAAATAACGGTAATAAAATAATATAAAAACAAACTAGAATAGTACAAAACAAATAAGCATACAGAAAAAATGAACCAAAGTAATAAAGTACAAGAAACACACACAGATGCAGACACACTCACATATTTATACACACAGAAATACCATAAAAACACAAATCAGAAACCATAATATATAAGCCAAAGCCCTGTAACGGGGAAAAAAATCCCATGCTAAACATTATGAAACAAAAATCCTCTAAAAATACCACTGAGTTCATTTTGTGTTGGCCATCTACTGCTGGGCATGGGACTTGCCCTGAGGTGTGGCTTTATACCAATGAAACTCCATTGGAGAAAACTAATTTTTCCTCTGAAGCAGTTGCCAATTGGATATAGATTCTGGGTTAAGAATGGGGCTCATGTCCATCTCCCCTCTCAGTAATGGGGCCCCATCTAGCTTAGACCCGTGCAGGCTCTGTACATTTTGACAAATGAATTTTATGTGTGTTGGTCTTGCTGTGTTTAGAAGGCTTTGTTTCCTTGGTATCTTCCATTCCAACTGGCTCTTACAGTCCTTCTGCTTCCTTGTTCTCAAAATTCCTTGAGCATTAAGAAGAGGGATTTGGTGGAGACTTCTCATTTAGGATTGATTGTTTCAAGGTATTTCACTTGTCCACTTGTGAGTCTCTGTATTTGTTCCCATCTACTGTAGGAGGAAGCCTCTCTGATGATGACTGAGCAAGGCCTTGATAAGTGAGTATAGCAGGATGTCACCAGAGATCATGTCATTGCTGTATTCCTTTAGCACAATAGTAGTATTTGGTTTTCCCCCAAATCTGTGGCCTTCCTAGTCTCAGTGTGGGGAATGGGTTTCATCTCATGGAGTGAACCTTAAATCCCATCAGATAGTGATTGGTTACTCACAAATTTTATATATTTTTCTACCAGTATATTGTATATTGAAGGGTTTGTAGCTGGTTAGGTGTTGACCTTTCTCCTCTGGTAGCAAGCAGAGAACCTTCTAGTACCATGAACACTAGTCAATAATTGTGAAGGCTCTATATAAGCACCAGCTCAACTGCTCAATGTCCAATGAGTTATATAGGTTTTGTCTTCAGAAATAGAGCCTTACCATCAGTAGTGGAGAGCAATAAATAACTTTGGCAATAATCTTGGTTGTTTAGTGATTCCATGGGGCCCATTTGGCCAACAACTCATTTAAAGCAACATATTCCCGGCACTGGACATTTCATTTGGTAGTAAGAGGTGTCTAGATGAGAATTTGTCTCCTCCATTATTTGGTGATGCTTTTTAGATTTCCTTCATATGTGTATGTATTTTAGGAAGTCTCTACTGCTGTATCTTTCCATAAGAGCCCTAACATGGCCTTTGGGTTTAGCTGATACTTCCTGTGTTCCTTTTCTTCTCTCTATTTCCCTCCCCATTTCCATTTGATCTTTACATTTCAGTCACCCTCCCACATTCATCCAAAATAACCTATTCTATTTCCCCTTTCTAGAGAGACCCTTCCTTCACCCTCAGTCCCTTACTCTATACCTAAACTCTGAGGTTATTTGGAATTCAGCCTGCTTATAGAAGACTTAGCAGCTAACACCCACATATTAGCAAATACATACCAAATTTGTCTTTTTGAATCTGCATTACCTCATTCAGTATAATTGTTTTCTAGCTCCATTCATTTACAAGCAAATTTCATAAACACACTTTAAGTGAGGAATATTCCACTGTGTAATTGTACCATATTTTCTAAATCCATTTATCCATTGACAGACATCTAGGTTGTTTCGAATTTTTAACTATTATGAATAGAGCAACAATTAACATGGTTGAGCAAGTATCTCTGCGGTAGGATATAGAGTCCTTTGGGTATTCTACAAAGAGCAGTGTACCTGGATCTTGAAGTAGATGTATTCCCACCTTCCTGTAGAACTATTAATGATTTCCACAGTGGCTGTAAAGATTACACTTCCACCAGCAATGGATGAATGTTCCCTTTATCCCACCAGCATAAGCTGATACTTGTTTTGTTGATTTTGGATATTCAGACTTGTATAAGATGAAATCTCAAAGTAATTTTGATTTGCATTACCATGGTGACAAAGGATTTTGAACATTTCTTTAAGTGTTTCTCAGATGTTTGTGTTTCACCTTGCTGAGTTTTAAAACCAGATCTTTTTGACACTAGATTCTATGAATTTTAATTTTTCTAATGCAACAAAGTGGCTGATAGTAATTTATACATTATCAACTTTGAGGATGCCAAACTGTAGCGTAAAGGTGTCTGAGTCTCTGGCTCTTCACAAGCTCTATTCCTTCCTCAATCCAGAGGACATCTATCATTACCCATCAGCTTTCTTCAGAACTTGGCATGGCCCAGACTTTGGTTTCTATGTTTTCTAATCTTCTGAAGTGTAAAAACACAGCTTTATCACCTGTGTGAGAGAACTTTGAATCAGATTCTCTGGGTCCTGTTTTTGTGCTTAGTGAGGTTCTCGGGTAACAGAAATATAGGCTTAGGGAGCCAGTTTTCACTGTAATGTGAGTATGTAGTCGAATGGATGAGGCACACTCTTTCTTATAGGGGGACCTGTACACTTAATTGTGTCCTTTTAAAGCTCCTATGGTGTTGATACATTCTCTTAACACATAGGTGAGCCACTGAGAGTGTTACTGAATGATCACAATGTTCCTTCTAAGCATGTTTTTATACTTGAAAATGTTAAGATATCTTTTTCTCTGACCAGTGAACTCATACAGTTATATACAATAATTGTTGTCATTATTTTTATTATTTCATTTGAACTTAAAGATTCAATTCCCATCTGCCAATATTAGCCAACCCATCTCCTTTACCATGCTGTATATAATGAACATATTGAGTATTTGGGCTTCTGGTGTGTCTACATCCAAGCACACACGGCCAACCAAAACCAGCTTTATGTGACATGTGTCTCTTCTCAATCTCCTGTCATTCTCAATCAGGTTTCAAGGAGCTAGCCAAATGGTTCACAGCAGATGGCAGCATATCATGACCAATTTTGAGTTCTTCAAGGTTTTATCTGGAGAGTTCCCACCTCAAGCCTGCTACACTCAAGATTTCCACTAGCGTATATTCTCTGACAATAGTGTTGTTTATTTCCTGAAATAAGTAGTAGAAAATAATGAGCATATGATGTATTTAACTATGTTTAAATAATGTGCTATTATGTTACATAATTTATGTGAATTAAAAACATACTTTTACAACTCATTTAACTGAAAGAATATGAACATTTTTATATAAGTATGTTTTCTCAGCACTTTGAACATTTTCTTTACTTTTGCGCATGAATGCATATGGTGTATATATGCGTTTGTACATATATGTATGTGTGAGTGCATGTGTGCGTACGTGCATTCCTGTGTGTGTGTGTGTGTGTGTGTGTGTGTGTGTGTGCGCGCGTGTGTAGGCCAGAGGTCAATATCAAGTGTCTGTCTCAATCACTCCATATATTAATAATTTTTGAGAGAGTGTCTCTCATTGAATGCTTGACATTTCAGCTAGACTGACTGACTACTGGTCAGTGAGCTCCTGGGATGTGCTAGCTTTTATCACCTTAGTGCTTTGATTATGGGTACCCATGGCTACTCCCTGAATTTTATGTTGATTCTGGGGATAAGAACTCAGGTCCTCGCATTTGTACAGTAAGTAATTTACTGAATGTATCATATCCCAATTCCCATAAATATCTTTTACATTGGCATGTTCTAGGAATCAAATCTGGGCCCTCTGCAAGGACAGCCAGCAATCTTAAACACTGACACATCTCTCCAGTCTCCATTATACAAGTTTAAATGTCCAGTTTCTTCATAGTTTTATACAGTAGATGTTGAGAGGCTTCTTATTTGCATTAGTTGGTATCACTAGACTAAATTACTGGTTATGTAAATATTTAGCACCATTGCCCATGAATGGCTTTACAGAATTTATTGGCTATAACAGGCATTTTCATGGGTGGTTTATGTTAGATTTTGTAGCCACACTAAATGTAAGTTGTTATGTGAATCCAGATGAAACATACCTGATAAAGAAGGAAGGAAAGTTTTGCATTGAAGGATATGAAGAAAAATAAGATAGATGATGAAAAAGTATTTGAGGTATTCACAGAGAAACAGAAATTAAGGTCAAGTGTGAAATTTTCTTCTCACTAAACTTTGGTTAGGGGCATTTTCCTGCAAGGACAGAACACACGTGTTTCTCACTTTTGTAGACAAGAAGCCAAAGTTATTAAGACAATCAGTATCTTTCTCCTTTCACTGAGTTAGTTATGCCAAGTTCAGTTAGGCTGTAGTAACAGAAAACTCCCAAACTTCAGTGTCTTGAAAGATTTGTGTTTAATGTCTCATCCACAGCACACATTCATTCTGGGTTGCTCTTACATTTTTACTTGGGGAATCAGGGCCAGGGACCCTTCATTCCCTAGCACTTAGCAGGATTCTGCTACACAGAAGTGTGATCACAGTCAAGTGGTAGCAAAAACTGAACATGATGTAAAGTTTATTTATTCTTAAAAGTCATGGCCAGAATTGGTTATGTAATCTGGCTGCCAATTATGAGACAGTTAAAGAAATGCTAACCCCCATTCCCATTTTTTTTATTATATGCACATGTGAAGTGCATATGTGTGTAAGTGACTATATGCTTGTGGATGTGCAGATATGGGAAAGCCAAAGTTCAACATGGAGTATCTTCTAGTATTCCTCTCCACATTATCCTTTGAGACAGTCTCTCACTCTATCAGGAACACAGTGATTGGCTTAACTGGCTGTCCAGGATTCTCCGCTGATCCACCTGTCTTACCTCCCAGTGCAAGATTTAAAGTTTTCAAGGACTCAATCTGCTTTTATGTAGGTCCTGGAGAGTCAGACTTAGCTTTCATATTTTCCTGCTGGAATTTACCCACCGAGGTATTTCTCAACTGAGGCATTTCTCAAACCCACCACCATGTTTTAGGAAGGGAGGATTATATATATATATATCATATATCATAAATATCAGAATACTTGATTCATGTTTTTGCATTCTAAGAACTCAGGGCCATTGAATTATGATGATACCAGTTGATTAGACAGATAAGTTTTAGTTATTGAATTTAATTTGAGTAGAGTTTCTAGAGTACAAGTTTAAAATGTACATCATATCACAGAAAACTTTTGAAAAGAAAGAAAATGAGCTGCAAGCCACAGATATCTAAAGGAAAATCAATGACCTTCAGAAATCTTCAAAGAAAGTCCTACCATAGGAGAGCACCATGCAAAGTAAGTAGGCATAGATGGGTCTATCCATGCTGGAGTTGTGGGGTAGTTTTTCACAAGAGTGGCAATCTACATGATTTCTCACTTATGGCCAAAAAGTTATTTCCAAAGAATTGAAAGTAATAATTGGCCATTGGCTTTAGGAATTCTATTTTCCCCAAACTATTCTATGTAACAAGGGTTCTACTTATTTGTCCAAATTCAGAAGTTGAGTATGGCAGTGAAACATTTAATGCAACAACATTGGGGAAATTTTCTTTCAGGGAGTCTACTTTTTAATACCAAAATTTATTTCATATTCTTTGTCTTTAGCAGTTTTACTTATTTTAGATAAAATATTACACTCACATAGAAAAGACATGTTTACCTGAATAGAGAGTGACAGAGCATGGAGGAGAAAAAAAGAAAAGGGAATAATAAGGAAAGATCTAATAACAGATCGAAATACTCAAGCAGTAGATTATAATTTATAATAATTTACCAGCAAGCATCTGGCTTTACACAATGTATACATTGAATTATCATTTTCTGTATAAAATATATAATTATGAGACTCAAGAAGGGTCCGATATGGAAACATGGATAATCTCAAAACACCATGCCAAAGTCAGCTGGCAGCAATGGTAACTGGACTGTGAATTAATGCAAAAGCTCAAATCAGATGACTGGACAAGGATCAATTAGCCATATTTGTCTTGCACACATAACAAAAATGTCATATAGGAGTGTGAGATGTCAGAAATTATACATAATCAACACAATGACTTGTTTGCTGACTCTTCAGGGAAGCATGATATCTTGGCAATCCTCCCAGATTCTCCAGCCTGTCTGGACTTATTTTCTGGATGAGAAGGGAAAAGAATGATGAAGAAATACATTTGTTAACTGTGAATTTTTACTTTTAACTATTTTATACAAATCAATTTAGTATATGGTTCTTTAAAAAATCATAACTATCTCTTTCAACGTATATAATTAAGATAATTGTTATTTTGTGTTTGTCATACATGCTTTATTTTAAAATTGGATAGTCTGCAAGCTGCTTGGAAAGAAAAATCATCAGTGTTCTTACTGAGCTGTGGACTCACCTACTTACAATAGTCACCTCCCTAGCAAGATGTGTCCATGGGGATAACCAATCACTTTCTCATTGGATTTGAGACTTGTTTCACCAGAAGGAACTAACACCTGATGCTGTAAACCTGGTTAAGAGCACATGGCTAGGGAGATTTTATGCCTTAGCAATGTACCTACTATTGTTGCTTGGCTGAATGGACATGGAATCAAACTTCCTTCCAAATACTTACGTTTATGCCTATAGTTTAGTACTGAACAACCTTCCTCAGAGAAGATGCTTTGAGTATTGGGTAATGACTAATATAGAGACTCACACACAAAGAATAAGTGATGTTGGAGTGCTTGTTCTTAAATGAACATCTCTATCACCCTCTCTAAGACTGAGGGAGCGTTGTTGAAGAAGGGACTGAAGGGATGTCATAGGTAGATGTTGGGAAGCAGTGCTGTCAAACACTATCCTCTGGAATGGACTAGATCATTGCACGCTTGAACTCACTTCTCCTGTGATCACCTGCACGAGATGCAGCCTTCACCATTTCATCAAGAACTGGGGAGGACTCATTGGGCTTTATCACTCACAAAGGGAACATGGGCAATCAGTGAATGCTAGGGAGGGGTGCAAGTTCCTTCAGTGCTGTGGCCACTGGTGAACTGCCAATTCTCCAGTAAATAATCATCTTATTTACACTTATGTAAGCAGCCATGGCAAACTGAATGAGTGCCAAAGAGAGACATCAAAGTAGGATGGGGCTTATTAGAAAGAAGAAAGGTTTAAGTGGAAAAGAGGGTTATGGGGCTGAAAATAATTAAAGTCCCATAAATATTGTATATACTGAAGTTGTCAAAGGATAAAAAGTAAGCAAAATTTTTAAAAGATACTCATAGAATTGCACTCTGAAATGTCCAAATTAATTTCACCTTAATAAGTGACTATTACTAAAAAAAAAATCATGCTTCACATAAAAAGGAAGACCAATGTCTACATGATATATAAGTTGTGCAAAATCAAGTTCCAAACTAATATCAAATAAATAATATATTCTTTCCTAGAAATGGTGATATAATACAGGAACCCTCAAAATTGAATTATAAGGAATTTTCTAATTAGAATATTTCTGAATGTCTGTGGAGCTAGAGAAAAATTGGAATATTTGTCATCTAATATAGCTGACAATTTGATGGAAAAAGTAGAAAAGAAGTCTATTCAGGGCATTGTTGAGTTGTGTGTTCAGTGCTTTGGTTTATGTAGACATGGAGACAGAGAGCTGTAAGGTTGAGACAGAGATAAAAATTGGCTAAAACTGTTCATACTGATCTCTGCATTCCTAAAACTAGTATATTTTTAGCTGAATGAAGATGGGGACCACTCACTTTTTGTTTATGGGCCCATGGCCATTGTATTTTATATTACCCACTGGATTCTCAAAACACCCATGACTCAGCTGCATTTTCTAACTTGACACTTGCTTCATAATTTGTTGAACTCCTAAGAAATGAAGAGTACGTATAATGATTATATGAAAGATAGATTGATGCTGAGGAGCTAGGAACTGGGAATAACTTTTATAATGCATAAGAGATGTTTTGAATAGAAATGATACAACGAAGTAGATAGGATTCTTTGTTTACTACAGTTAGGTGAAAGAGCTTCTAGTCAAAAGAATTATCTAAAATTGCACTAAACTAAACAGTGTTGAAAATTCTACTTCTTTGCCACACAGAACAATTTTAAGGGCTCAATAGCCTTACATGGTAAATAGCTGGCAAGCAATGCATAAGATATATCCACCATCCAAGTGAATTTTGCTTGGCAAAATTACTCTGAGAAACACAAGGATAAAATAACCCCATTCTAAGATAACCCATTACCCACACTGCACTTTTGCTAGAAAAATTAAAAATGCAAAATCCATGGAAAACAGCTGTCAAAAACACATGAAAATAAACACATAAAAGACAGAGAATAGTCTTTTAAAATATTTTTTAAAAATATCAGCTCAGTAATGCTGACTTAACCTGAGCTGGTATCTTTATGATGACACTCATAAATGCATCTCTATAATTCTCTATTGAACTGCAAATTTCAAAGAACAAGAAAACTTTGTTTGTTTTATATACCCAACTCTTGAAGGTTGTCACCAATTTCTACTGTGTCTTTTGTTTGGATCATTGCACATCATTAGATTCTTTTCTCAAAACTTTATTCCATCATCTAATAGGAAAGAGTTATCAATCTATAAATGAGTGCAATTTCACATACCACAAGAGGAATTTTAAGTGGGATATCCACATACAATATGATCATCCTGAGATGCATTTATGAGTGTAAATATTTTTGTTTTCATTTCAGCCTGTGGTAGATTGAGATGTAACTTTTATTTTTAGTTATTTTGATACTTAAGTAAAGTTACTTAAGACTTTCCCTATTTCACCACATTAAATCTTGTCACAGAATAAAGGAGAAGGCCACTATTCAGTTGTGGATATATAAAACTTGGTTGAAAACAAATAGCCATTAGACAATAGGACTGTAGTATCTATCTCGAAACAAATACTGCCTCATTTTTATGACCATTTACAATACATGGAAAGAGATTGAAAAGTAGAGTGTTAGCTACAAATTATTTTTCCCAGTTTACTTCTAGACTATATCTTCTCCATGATAGAATCACCCTCCAACTAATGTGTGAACTACTATCTTTATTCTTTTCTGTTTATTGAGAAAGACATTCACATTGGTGTACAATTGGAGAAGTGATTTTAAAATAAAAATTATAAATAGTTTGTGAAATTTATATTCAGCCCAAAGGGATACCCAGAGGGATTTTCAAGTTTTCTTGAGTGTAAGGATTGCATTTCCCTTATCACTTTGAGAGACAGACAAGGTACTCTTTTATGCTCACTGCTATTTACCTTGTTGGAAACTACAATCCAATTTACAAGCATAGTAAATCAAAACACAATGTATAAATCCACTTTATTATTAAAATAACATCTCTGTGGCCCATATGTGTGCTGTAGTGAGATGAATTCAAAATTTACACAGCTAGGAATTGGTAGAATAGAGATATAGATTCTAATGGGGAGCTCTCAATCTCCACTCAGCACTGCCTGTTTGTTTCATCATGATGCTGAAGTGTCAGAGAAATCTGGGCATCACAAACTATTTCCTGGTTTTTGGAGACTAAGATAAGTCTCACTTTCTTGTGAAGATTCAGATTTTTCATATGTAGAGTTGTGGTGAGTATAGCTCCCACATCACAATGTTTTTGTTTGAATTAATAGGGTTGCACAGTGAAAAGATGTCATAAATACCATCTGTTACAGTTTATTTACATCTGGGAAAACCCAAATGGAGAGTAGTAGAGAAGTTACTCAATATTTTTCCTTTTAAAATTATTGCTTTTCAATATTTTATTGTATATGGTTTTAATGGGCTGTGGTGTCACGCTTGGATATCTCTCTTCAACTCATAGCCAAGAAAATATGACCCTTTGCTAGTTACTGTGGTAAAATACCTAAGCACACTATTTAAAAGAGGAAAGACTGGTAGATCTTGGCCTTTCTGTTTCAGTCTGTGTTTGTCGGTATCCTTTGCCTTGAGCATGTTTCAGGGAAGAAACACCAAAGAACATGAGTCTCAAAGAGGAAAGCAGTTTACCGAGGCGGCATTCAGGAATCAGACCACAAGAGAGGAAAAGTCCTGCAACAAGACTGCAAGGACTTCCCCAGTGACCCATTCCTATGGCTGGTCCAACCTTCCCAATACATCATTCAATTGTGATCTCATCAAAGGATTAACCCATTGCTTTGATTTAGCAATCATCACCATGATCCAATCACATCTTCAACAGTGCTACAAGCTGGGGACTGGCTTCAGGTGGCAGTTGTATCTGCGATGGTTAGTGTTAATTGCTAACTTACAGGACTCTCTCTCTCTCCCTCTCAGTGTGTGTGTGTGTGTGTGTGTGTGTGTGTGTGTGTGTGTGTGTGCACGCGCGCGTGTGAGCGTGCGTGCGGTAGATTAGCTTAGCATCTGGCCCATGTGTGAAAGATTACCTTGACAGATTGACTGAGCTGGGAATATCTACTTTAAAGGGGACAGCACTCTTTCTTGGGTTTGAGCCCTTGTCTTTGGAAAAATAAGAAACCTCTCCAAGTGTTGATAGTCACTGCAATCAGCAACTTCAAGTTCTTGCTGTCCTGACACCCACAACATGATAAATGTGATAGACTACTTGAACTGTGAGCCAAAATGACCCTTTTCTATCTTAAATTGTTTCATTAGAATATTTCGTTACAGCAACAGGAAAAGTAACTAAAACAACATTCAAACCACAACAGGCCATGACAACAACAGGACTTCATGTATCTAGAAGTTGTATTCAGAAAGAGTGAGCCTATGATTAAAGTAAGGAAAACATAAATGTATTTAAGTAAATATTAATTATGCAAGTATAAATGTTATTAAGCCTTTTCATAAATGGAGATTCTATCTTTCTTATGTAGGATTGTGTGTGAATGAGGAGCTGCATTACTTCCTAAGTATAGGTGCCCTAATCATATTGAATCTGCATTCAGATTCTCAAGTTATGTTTACTTCAGTACTTATAACAGTTCATCACAAATACACAGACTAATTCAGCTTCATCTTAATGTATTCTGTGTTCCTACAGTTGAAAGGTAGTTGAAACCTATTCAGAATCTGATTTCAGTAGCTTCAAATAGACTAAATTACTAATACATACTACAATGCAGAGTTATTTAAACAGTACTAGCATAAGGAATCAGTCTGTGATTTGGATTATTGGCAATTTGGGTTAAATGATATCAAAATTAAGTTGTTACTCTTATCTTTGAACTTGAAACATATATCACCCAAAGGTGATTTGTTAGAGGACTTGGGTGAAACCATAAAGGAATGTGAATTGTTTTCTTAAATACATTACCAAAACCTCAAGTAAGAGAATAGGCTTTGAGCAGATTATTATTTAAAGTAATATAATATATAACACAGAGTTTTAAAATGAGAGAACTTTTTGAGTCTGTAGGAACTTATTCAAAATGGCTAGATGTCCAATCATTCCTGGACTTCCATGTGCACAACTCCAGTGACCACTGCAGGATGAGCCACGGTGGAGCACCTGCAGCAGGTCGCTCAGCAAGTCTGCCTCACACTCCAGCTTGTGTGCAAAGGCCAACATGGAAAATTTAAGATAAGGGTAACAATTAAGAGACTTACAGCATACTAGGAAGAGTAAGTAAACAATAATCAAGATATCTGTCTCAATGAACTCAAGAAGTATCATATATCATAATTACACTATGGTATTTTGAAAGTATTTTGCTAAAGCCAAAAATTTGTTGTATGAGTATTACTTTTCTATTGCTCTGATAAAACATCACAACCAAAGTAACTTATAAAAAAAGGTACTTAGTTTGGATTATGGTTTCAGAATGTTAAAGTTCATGATGGTGGACTGAGGAGTGAAGGAACAGCTGAGAACTCACATCTTATTCTACAATCAGGAGTCAGAGAGGGAGAGTACACTGGGAATCATGTGAATCTTTGTAATACTCAAAGATCCCCACTCCCACCTGTCATACATCTTCTCCAAAAAGGCCACAACTCCTAATCCTTCCCAAACAGTCCTACCAACCTGAGACCAAATATTCAAAGTTACGAGTCTATGGAATTTATTCTCTTTTGAATCACAGTGTGGGTGCACATGAATGCTTGTGTGTGTGTGTGTGTGTGTGTGTGTGTGTGTGTGTGTGTGTGTGTTCTTTTAATATCCCTTTAGTAGGAAATCTTCTGACCCTGATGAAGCTCTCTTCTCTAACCTGAGTTCATTTATGTCACAAAAGTATTCAACACCAGGAAACCCCACTCACTAGCAGGAGATCTTGGGCTGGTAGTGTGTTGGTATTATGTTCTCCAAAATATAGTGCACCCTAAAAAACTTATCTGGGGTCAGAGAACAGAACAGCCACTAGATATAGAAGCTAGAAAAGGGTGACACTCACGCCTTTAATCCTAGCTTTCCAGAGGCAGAAATCCTCTGGATCTCTGTGAGTTCAAGGCCACACTGGAAACAACCAGGCATAGTGACTCACGCCTTTAATGCCATAAAGTGAGACTTTAATCCCAGGAAGTGATGTCAGAAAGCAGAAAGGTATATAAGGCATGAAGACAAGGAACTAGAAGCTTTTGGCCTGGTTAAGCTTTTCGGCTTTTGAGCAGCACAGTTCAGCTGAGAGGCATCCAGTCTGAGGAAACAGGATCAGCTGAGCAATTGGCAAGGTAAGGTGGCTGTGGCCTGTTCTGCTTCTCTGATCTTCCAGCGTTCACTCCAATACCTGACTCCAGGTTTGTTTTTATTAATAAAGCCCTGTAAGATTCCTGCTACACTGGTAGTGTCATGAATACTCTAAAGGGATTATCTAAAGACTCTCTTACAGTGCTGTTAGTCTCATCCCTGCTATGTGAGGAGAGATCATCTGTGGTGTTCAGCCACATGGAGGAGGTTCTGCCTACTACTCAGTCTGCTCACTACTCAGGACGGATAGGCTATCTGGTGCCAGAAACCTCCCATCTATCACCTTAAACCAGCAACTCTGAGTGATTCCACCTTAGTAGAAGTGTCAGTACTGTCTTCACGAATCGCCATGAACATTGTCATACCTACTTAACTCTTGGATAGAAAGTGAGAGTTGGCAAGAAACTCCTGACACAGTCACACCTTCATCTCAGTCAAGGGATTGTGTGAAATGTCTTATTTCCTTCAGTGAAGGAAAGAACCATGAGGGTACACAGCTGTTTAATGTGGCACCAAGGGATGCAGGAGGCAGATCCTGCTTTGGAACGCACCACAGACAAGACTACCAGTGAGCTAGAGTGACCCCTTGGAAGACAGTGGTAGCTGACATTTTGTCAGGCATTATCATTTATAAGACAGTATATACAAATTTCATTGTTAAGTAAATTTCTATTACTTATTTATTCACGGGTCACTTTAGATGTGTATCCAAAGCATTTTGGTCATATTGATGCCTGGTTTCTCCCAGACATCTTTTTCTTCTTTACAATTTCATTTCCTATTCTTTTTTTCTTTATAACCCAGTGAGTCCAATTAGACCTGGCAGTATTTGCTTGGGTATAGGAACAGGATCACCTATCACCTATAGGATTCCACACTCTTGAAGAAAATTAACTCTTCTCCCTCTAGCAGCCGTTAACTTCCAGTAGTTCTCAGCTAGAGGTGAGTTCTAAATGCCTACCACTTGTCTTTATATAAACAGATTAGTGAAGTTCTCACCCCGCCTCAGACCAGCTTCTTCTTACAGTGTTTATCACGGAATCTCACTACTAGTCACAGTGCAGATATTAAGCAACTGTGCGTTTTTAAGCACCAGACATGCATACCACACCTTGCCCAAAAGACTATGGGCATTGCAGAAGAGGAAGGAGGACGATTATAATAGACAGAGATCGTGAAGGACTGCTGCAAAATAGTGGCTACTGGACAAGACAGGGGCATGGCATTCATGATGTCACAGCAGCTGTGGCCTCCTGCGTAAGAGCTTGGCCAGACTGAATCAGTCAATAATTCAAATTTTCATTTTTAACGTTTATGCTTACACAACTTCACAATAAGACTGGGTGTCCTTGGGTTTAATGTCGTGAACTCCGTACACCTCGGTATCCGTAAATAATTCCTAATTACAAGGCTCTTGATGAGGTCAAAGGTCTAAGTATAATGTTTGGAGAACAGAGGAAAAGGAAAAGAATGATGATTATCTGAATATATAGCCCCATTGTGAAAGGCTATGGTAGATTATCTGTCTGATTTAACACCTAGTTCCTAGGAGTGTGAAGGGGCCTCCAGAGGAAGACAACACGATAAAAAGATGAGACGCAGGGGTGCCTGTTTTGTTTCCTGCATGTTCAGTTTGGCAGCACACGATTCAAGTCTGCTGCCGCACATATGTTTGCTCTCAGTTGTTGCTTTGTCACGGTTAACATGAGGCATGCACCAACATCAGAGAGTCAGAGGTGAGAGCAGGAACATAGCATGAAACCAATTCATCCAGTAATTTCGGGTTTGAGTGTGCCTACCTGCTGACCAAGATTTCCTGTGGGAAACACTAGGGATAAAATGATCAAGTGATGAACTGATATTATTTCTCTCCCAGAAGAAATTCTTAAATAGTGTGCACACATGATGATGCTTGCCATTTGCTAAGTGGTCACTACCTACCGTGTACTGTGCATGCTGTAAGAACTCTGCAATGTAGATATTTTGTGTCTATGTTATATAAAAAGGAACACAGTGGTCAATACATTTATGCAAATCCAAATAATTAAAAGCTCCCAAACTGGAATGTGTTGTTTCCATTATTATAACAAAGTCCCCTAGATAACTAACCCAAAAAGAAGAAAGTTTCACTTTGATGCATTGTCACAGAGGTTCCTATCACTTGGCCTTGTTGTTTTCACATTATGAGGAAAATACTTTTTGACAAATGGGAGAGGAGGCCTGCTTTGCTCAAGGTTACAGGGAAAGCAAAAATAAGACCAGAACCCTGGTGTCTTCTGCAAGGGCATGCCTCTAATGCCAATTTCCTCCTAGCAGACCTCACCTCTAAAGGATTCCCCCAGATGTTAGTATAGTCTGGCAATGATCTCCTTAATATATAGGACATATAGGATTTTTTCCAATCCAAAATATAGCATTAGAATCAAACCTCTTTCCTCCTAGCCTTGGGTAAGATTTAAGAAATAGTTTTGAAAATGTCACTGGAAAGATTTGCTGCTGACCTGGATTAGGGTTTTGAAGGAATAAGGAACATGAAAATGAACAGAAGATAACTTAGTACATGATCAAGAACCATAGTTGCCACTTCCTGAGATGGAGAAAATTTGATGGCGTGCCTTAAAGGAAATGCAGAGTTTCTATAATGTATTGTATTTCAGGTGCCTGGTTAATACTGAATTAAGATGATAAACAGGAACTTGGTTTTATAACTTGTATATTTCAGCAAGAGTTCAACGCTGAAGCTGAAGCTACAGATTTTACTGTCATCAGTTAAAAAATGTTATTTGTAACAGAAGACTTTGTTCAGTGATCAAAGGAGCAGATGACAATAGACACAGGCCAGAGGTCTGAGTTTGTCGTGTTTATGTATGTTTTATACGGTGTGTGTGTGTGTGTGTGTGTGTGTGTGTGTGTGTCTGTGTGTGTGTCTGTGTAAAATGTATGTATATGTATGTGTATGTGTGTGTATATGGTGTATGTATATGTGTGGGTGTGTGGTATGTGGTGTGTGCATTTGTGTGTGTTGAATGTGTGTGTGTGTGTGTGTGTGTGTGTATGTGTGTGTTTGGTCTTGAAAAATCATGTGAGTGTGCAAATGCATGAGCCAGTGTGTAGTGTACATTCATGTTGATGCCAGAGTGGAACACCAGGTGTCTTCCTCTACTGCTCTCAGCTGGTCTGATAGACTGAGGCTCTCTCTGTAGATCAGCCTGCTCCAGCTTCCACAGGAAAACCTCATAAACTGAGGCATCAACAGCCAAAGCTTATTTGACTCATAGCTCTGAAGTGGGACATACAGACCCAGGTCAGTAGACAGAAGTTTCTGTCCGGCCTGGTCCCACAGTCTGGATGAATTTCTCCCACCCAGGTCCCAGAGGTTTAATATTAATTATAAACTGTATAATGTAGTTGGAAGTTTTCCTGTGTCCTGACTGGCTAGTGGTCAGGGCAAATCTCTCCAAGTAAACACACAGAGGCTTAATATTAATTGTAACTGCTCGGCCATTAGCTCAGGCTTATTACTGACTAGCTCTTACACTTAAATTAACCCATAATTCTTATCTATGTTTAGCCATGTGACTTGGTACTTTTTCTCAGTTCTGCCTTCACATCTTGCTTCCTCTGTGTTAGCTAGTGACTCCTGACTCAGCCTTCCTCTCTTTCTAGTTGGAATGTCCCGCCCAATCTTATTCTGCCTCACCATTGGCCAAACAGCTTTATTTATCAACCAATCAGAGCAATACAATATTCACAGCATACAGAAGGACATCACCCATCACTGTATAGCCTGTCTTACTAACCAGCTCTTACAACTTAACTCAACCCATTACTATTAATCTGTGTTTTGCCATGTGGCTCCATGGCATTACCTGTTCTCTCACATCTTGTTTCTCTTAGTTGGGGCTCGCAGAGGCTCCCGGACTCTGCTTTCCTGTTCCATGTATCTTTGCTTGGATTCCCCGCCTGGTTCTACAATGCCTTGCCATAGGCCATAGCAGCTTATTTATTCACCAATGGTAGCAACACATATTCACACTGTACAGAAAGACCATCCCACAGAACAGGTCTTTGCAGGTTGGTTTCCCATGGGGACTCTCTTTGGGACTTGTCATCTTGCCACATCCTCACATGTCCTTTCTTCTGTGAGCTGAATCTCTGGTACTTCTTTTCTTATGAAAACATAGCTCTCACTGGATTGGGACCCCATCTTTATGATTCCATTTAATTTTTGTAGAATCCTTGTCTCCAAATGCAATCACATGCAGGGCTAAGTCTTTCAGAAAAATGAATTTAGTAAGGATGACATAACTTAGATAACTTTGTAGCTAGAGTTTTCCTGCCCGGCCCACAGTCAGGACAAACCTCTCTCACCTGCCAGTCCCACAGCTGCTCAGACCCAACCAAGTACACACAGAGACTTATATTGCTTAGAAACTGTATGGCCATGGCAGGCTTCTTGCTAACTGTTCTTATAGCTTAAATTAATCCATTTCTACAAATCTATGCCCTGCCACGTGGTTCGTGGCTTACCAGCATCTTTTCATGCTGCTTGTCAGGGTGGCACCTGTCAGTGACTCCTTCTGCCTTCCTGTTCTTTTATTTCTCCTTTCTGTTAGTCCTGCCTATACTTCCTGCCTAGCCATGGGCCAATCAGTGTTTTATTTATTGACCAATCAGAGCAACTTGACATACAGACCATCCCACAGCACAGCCAAGTGCAGACTATCTCAGACACCTGCACTCAGGCCCATGGTCCTAATCATCCTCTATGCAGACCTGCTGGGTAAAGCCACGAGGAACCAGAGAACAGGATCCCACAGGACATACAGAACATCCCACAGCATAACTTAGGTCATGAAACTGTGACCTCAAAAAGACACTGCCTTCATTAATGGGGAGCATGAGTCAAGTAAGGCAGTTCTTACAGACTTGTGTAACCAGCTGGGACAAACGCTGCTGAAGGACTGACCACAGGGCCTGAAGTCAAGTCTCTACTAGCTTAATCCAGTGTTCAAAGTTTCTCCCACTTTTGGTTTCAGCAGAATATAATTCATATTTTCATTTTGGCCTTTACTGTATTGAAATATTTCTGAGTAGAGGTATTCCTGCCTATTTAACTTCTAGGGTGATTTATAAGACTAATTGCTAAGCAGTCTTATTAATAGAAAAACCTGAAGCCAAATATTGGGGTGACTTCTGAAAGGTCAGAGAAACAGAACAAGCCACAGCTAACCCCACCTCGCCAACTTTGCAGCTGACCCTGTTTCCTCAAACTGGAAGCCTCTGAGTCTTCATCCAAATTAATCTCAGCTGAACTGCAGCTAAAATGCCCAAAAGCTTAAAAGTCTCTAGTTCCTGGTCCTTGTGCCTTATATACTTTTCTGCTTCCTGCCATCACTTCCTGGGATTAAAAGTATGTGTCTTTCCCAAGCAAGACATGAGATTTCAAGTCCTGGGATTAAAGGTGTGTGCCACCACTTTCTGACTTCTATTTCCATCTTGTGGCTCTTCTGTTCTCTGATCCCAGATAAGTTTATTAGGGTACACAATATATTGGGAAATACAATATCAACACAGTGATTTTTGTATTTATAAGACCAATAAGACAAGGGCATAATACTGACCACAGGGCTTACCAACCTATAGCATTGGTGGCCAGGGGCTAAAATATCACAAAATTCATGCATATAATCTTTAAAATTCCAGTAAATTGGTTGATATGCAAAGGGTAATTCACTGCTTTACATACCAATGTCTACTCCAGTTTAAGATTGATTAATGACTCATTTAGCAGACAATAACTTGTTTTGGATCCACTTACAGATCCTAAGTATTTGACCATTGTAAAAGTAATACTCCTAGACATTCAAATACATTAGTTCTAGGCTCTGCATATTTTGTTTACCCTCTTCCCCGTTCATGCTGACTATTAAATCTCCACATAACATTGAAAAGCCTTACCTGTGGGGAGGGACTGAGTCCAGGGATTATGTGCCTTACTAAAATGTTTAAGACAAGAAACCGTATCCCTGCAAGTCTGCTGTGGGATGTTCTGTATGTCCTGTGGGAGCCCTTCTTGGGTTCCTCGTGGCTTTATCCAGCAGGTCCGCATAGAGGATGATTAGGACCATGGGCCTGAGTGCAGGTGTCTGAGATGGTCTGCACTTGGCTGTGCTGGGGGATGGTCTGTATGTCAAGTTGCTCTGATTGGTCAATAAATAAAACCTGATTGGTCGTGGCTAGGCAGGATGTATGGGCGGGACTAACAGAGAAGAGAAATAAAAGAACAGGAAAGCAGAAGGCTGGGGGGGGAGAGACACTGCAGCCGCCACCATGACCAGCAGCATGTGAAGATGCCGGTAAGCCACCAGTCACGTGGCAAGGCATAGATTTATGGAAATGGATTAATTTAAGCTATAAGAACAGTTAGCAAGAAGCCTGCCACGGCCATACAGTTTATAAGTGATATAAAGCGTCTGAGTGATTATTTTATAAGTGGATTGTGGGACTGCGGGGGCTTGGGGAACCTGGAGAGAAGCCCTCCAGCAACACAAGTCTCCTTCTTTCTTCACGTCATTACACATTTTACCCTTCAAGGGTGCATTGTGAAAGATACGATCTTAAGAGTAACACTCACAAGGCACTGAATCCACCCATACAATGCTGCAAGAGTTTTCAGTCTACAGAACCATAAGCAATCAGTCTGTGATACCTTGCTAGTAGTACAAAATGAACTAATACATCTCTTGGAATTTAAACCTGAGTAACTGAACTTTAACTTATAAACCCAAGGGCAGAAATCTATTGAAATAAATTGTTTAGACCATGCCGCCTGGTAAGAAGGACAATAAATAGAACTACCCATATGACAACTTGGCAGTATTTTCTGAGTCATCTCTTTTCAAACGGAAAGGGAGAGGCTAGAGGGATGATTAAGTGGGTAAGGGTACCTGCCATCAAGGCTCAGGACCTGAGTTCTATACCTAAGACCCACAGAGTGGAAGAGATAACTAACTGAAGAGTTGTATTCTGACTTTCACGTATGTGCAGTGGGTCCTGGACCTTCATATACACACACACTCATAGACATAGTACACCCATACCCCCATACACATTTATAAAAAGAAATGATAAAGTTAGAGAGAAATCCGTTTTCTTCCTCATGTTCTTCTCAGTGCTTATTTTCTCATATGGTTATTTTATGTAAATTCTCCTAGCTGATGAAAAATTAAGGCAAAATCTAACCATTGGTGTCAAAGAAAGGATTCCAAACACAATACTCAGCTCAGGGATTTGCAAACAAAGCATCAAGCAGTACCTAAAATTACCTTTGCAGCCTGGAAAATAACTGTTAATTTATACTACACACAGAAGTGACAATTACTAATTATGTTGAAATATTTCAACTTAATGAAGTAAGAACAAGCTGAATTCCATAGCTTAATATCTCACCTCCACTGGCTTGATCTACTGAGAATGTTCACACTTCTTTCTAGACAGAAATAGCCCAATGAATATGTATTAGAACACTCTCCAGGAGGTGTATAAATGAAACATCTACAACTTATTTTCCCTTGGGATTAAGATTTTAAACCCACTCTATTTCCTCTCTTGACAGATGTATGCTATCAAGAAAAGTCTGAACATACATAATAATCAGGAAAAGCAAAGCAGATTTGTTTGCATGTACCCAGGCAAGGAAGTGCTACTGTGTTCAACATCACTGGAAAAAGAACTCAATATCCTATCTCCTTGCTCAAGTGTACAATGATGATGATTAAAGATGAAAAGAGGATACCAGAGGAGACACACATCTGCACCATCTCTCTTTAATGGAAAGTATGTAAAGCTGCTGTTCTGGAGCTAGAGGAACTGGAATCCCAGCAGGCCATGGTAGCACCAAGTGTCACCTTCTTGGCAAATTGAGGGTGAGAGTCCCCTTGAGATCAGAAGGTCGGTTTCTTAGCGAAATAAAAAGGGAGCACCTCAAGGTTAAAGTGTGTGGGAGAGACATAATAAGAGGGCCACATTTTTTTTTTTTTGAGACAGGGTTTCTCTGTGTAGCTTTGCGCCTTTCCTGGAACTCACTTGGTAGCCCAGGCTGGCCTCGAACTCACAGAGATCCGCCTGGCTCTGTCTCCCGAGTGCTGGGATTAAAGGCGTGCGCCACCACCGCCCGGCCCGAGGGCCACATATTTAATATGAGCTGCTCACTGACTTCATGATAAAACTGTGTGCTCACTTGTATCAAATGACAAAAGCCCTCAGTTATTCTACATAGAGGTGAACATAGACAGATCAATAAGCAATACTACAATTAAAAAATATATTCTCTTTATATAAATTTGCTAAGTTGATAGACTCTAAGCTGAGCAAAAATCTATTGTTAAAAAAGGAAGATTTTTAGGAATCAGCACAGAATCTACCAAAAGTGTGAATACACACACAGATATGAATACACTTAACTTTATGAAAACATACACCATAATACTTCTCAGAAAAGATACTGTTATTATACAGGGTGACAAAATAGAAAAGTCTGAAAGTTTCAAAATACGTAAAGTTAAAATTCTTAAGGAAGAGAAGATATGGCATAGAGTGGATGTTTGCTAGAATGTGGAACTGTTTATTCCTTTTTAGAAAAAAATAACAGATAAGCTATAAAAATGGGCTGGGCGATGGTGGTGCACACTTTTAATCCCAGAACTTGGGAGGCAGAGGCAGTCAGATTTCTGTGAGTTTAAGGCCAGCCTGGTCTACAGAGAGAGTTTCAGGAACAGAGCAAAGCTACACAGAAAAACCCTGTCTCAAAAAAAAGCTATAAAAATGCTACACACACACACACACATACACACACACACACACACACACATACACACACACCTATGTCATTATGCATTTAAATTATATATAAAGTGGTGTGTGTGTGTGTGTGTGTGTGTGTGTGTGTGTGTAAAACTTTAAAAAATTTGTTGCTGATAAAACTGAATGAAAAAATTCAGAACAGATCCATGAGTCATGGGTACACCTCACAGGTAGGGTTTTTCCCCTGCAGGAGGTCCTAAGTCCTGAATTCAACCTCTTGACCCCTTCTGTTTTCTGACTGTGAAAGGTCCACAACATCATCAACCACTTATTCCCTAATATTCTAATTTCATCCCCAAAGCAATGTAGCCAGACAACCACTGACTGAAACATCTGAAAGCATGAAACAAAACAACTCTTTCCACCTTTTAAATTGCTTCTCTGAAGTGCTTGTCACATTGACAAGAAACAGAGAAACATGTTCGTATGTGATAACATAGAATAGTATTTTCATATATCTATACACATCTTTCTGTGGCCTGTATACTTTGCCCTATTCTAAGTGACTTAGAACACCTAATGCAACATAAGTGTGAAAATAGTTGTCACACAATATTAAATAGCAAATACTGTCAAGACAAAGTCAGTGTGTATTTAGTGCAGACACATTTTAAGAACTGCGTTTTTTGTATGATTTGTAGAATTCATGCATGTGAGGTCCACATACTTTGAGAGATGGATGAAGCTACTAAATAAGTAGGCATTTGAGGGGAGGGCACACTAGAAACATTTCAGAAGCAGGTGACTAAGACTGTCATTCACGAAAGCAAGCGGTTTTTTTGAAGAAAGAGAATCCTGGTCCAGTCCTCTAGTTTCATGGTGATCTGTGGTCCGCTGCAGCACCACCACTCTGACACCAAGCATGTACTTATCATTAGTCCCCATGTTCCATTCTCATTTTGTCTGGGATTGTTAGATCTTCCCAGCTGCAATTTTACTTTATGGTCCAATGCCAATGAACATGTTCTGACTTACTAAAAATAATTTCAGTTGACAGTTTGATCATGACAAATTTGATTGTCCAAGTCTACTCATATGCAAAGGATTTTGTTCAGATTGTGATGCTTGGAAAAAACTTTCATTTGGCTGTAAAGCTCAGTAATCTAAATAAAGTTAGAAATACCATATATCTTATAGATACATATATATGAAAATATGTGTAAAATACCATCATGTCATGCCATAAAGAATCTAACACTATAGAGTACATAATATAAAACTTATCAAAATTTATAGACATAGATACAAATGGTACAGTAAGTTACTGTAAAGGTTTAGTATTAAATGATATCTTCACAGATAAACTATGGCAGACACTCTACCCAGCTTCATCTGTGTCTCTTGTTGCTTTTACAGTCAGATCAAGTGTTGCAAGTGTCTTCTTAGAACACACTATGAGATCATCATCTCCATATGGACAGCTGGACTGATCAAAAATTATATATCTGTTAAAAGTGCTCTGAACTGTTGTCTTGGTGTATCATCTATCTTATGTAATACACACAACATGTGAATGTATGTTATTTGATTTATGTCACTGGGAAAGCTTGCAGTTTATAGTATGCAATAGTAATTAAGTTTTTAGGGTCTGTGATGCTTTATTTAATTTTTGATAGTACAAAGTAATTGGTACCCCTAATCCTGCATTGTTAAAAGGTTAAATGTACTGTATAAATATCACATTTACATTAACTACATTTAAAAAAAAGACTGAGATATCCAGACTACAGAAAATTATTATGCCTTACAAAGAAATGCACTACTAGAAAAACATGGAAGCAAATTGAATGTATAATACTATAGGAAAGGATCTCAACATGATAAAGCTCTGTGAGGTTCCCACTGTGTGGCATTCTGAGGAGGAGAAAACTGTAGGACAATGATAGGATTATTGGTTATCAAGGTTAATAATAAAGGAGATTGTTTTAATTAGGGCTTTATTGCTGTGAAGAGGCACCATGACTACAACAACTCTTATAAAGTAAAACATTTAATTGGGTAGCTTGCTTACAGTTTCAGAGGTTCAGTTCATTATCATCATGGCAGGGAGCATGGCAGCATGTAGGCAAATGTGTTACTTGAGAGGTAGCTGAAAGTTCTACATCTTGCTGATAACAAGAAGTCAACTGAGACATGGGGTGGCATACTGAACATAGGAAACCTCAAAGCCCACCCCTACAGTGACACACTTCCTCCAACAAGGCCATACCCAAAAAAGCCACATCTCCTAATGCCACTCCCTATGAGACTATGGGGGCCAATTACATTCAAACTACCAGAGAGGATAAAGGGAAATCTATAAATGATAAAATGTAAAACATTTTAATTGAGGATACATGTCACTATAAGTTTATCCAAAATCATGGAAAGTGTATCAAGAATGAGCCCTAATTTAAACTACAAAAGGCATTACGGTTGTCTCAATGCAGGGTTATGTATTATCATGGATGTTCCCACTGTGGTGTGGGATATTGATAAAGGAGGATACTCATGCATGGGATTAGGTATAAATGGAAAATTGCTCTGCAGTCCTTTTAAGTTTGGTGGGAATCTAAAAATTTCCCTTGCTATTTAAGACAGAAAAGGAATGAGATTTCTGTTGCAATATTTTTCCTTTACTATTTGTATTGTTATAATTTATTTTTCTTCTGCTTGCTTAATTAATACAATAAGACTTTACGTTAAGTGTATCTTGCCTTTTGCAATTTCTGAATTTTTAATCTATTATTGACCTTATAATTTGAATGATTATCTAGACTCAATGATTTATATGACTATTAAAGTTCTTGTATGAGATAACTATTTTGTTATAATAAGAAAGATTCAAGTCTATAACTCTACTCTGAGGATAGCTATTACTAGATATACCTCAGTCTGGAATCCATAATTCAGCAGTGAAGAGTGAACCTTAGAAGTTGAATTTTCAAGATTGTTAAAGAAATTTATCAATGTGTGTAGCATGAATCTTAAAGGTTCTTATTAATAAAATCAAACCCGAGGCAAGTTATGGGGTCCATGCTGGTAGATCAGAGAGACAGAACAAGCCACAGCTATCTCACCTCGCCGGATCCTCAGCTGGTCTTGTCTCCTCAGACTGGAGGCCTCTGAGTCCTCATCCGGAATGGGTCTCAGCTGAATTACTGCTCAAACGTCTGAATGCTTAACCAGCCACATGCTTAACCATCCAAATGCTTCTAGTTTCTGGTCCTCACGCCTTATATATCTTTTTGCTTTCTACCACCACTCCCTGGGATTAAAGGCTGGCTTTCTGGGATTAAAGGCGTGTCACCATGCTTGGCTATTTCCAATGTGGCCTTGAACTCACAGAGATCCAGAGGGATTTCTATCTCTGGAATGCTAGGATTAAAGGTGTGAGTGCCACCATTTTCTAGCCTTTGTATCTAGTGGCTGTCTGTTCTCTGACCCCAGATAAATTTATTAGAGTACACAATATTTTGGGGAACACAATACCACCACAATTGTGGACTGTTGCTCCTAACTTGAGTGGAGTCCAAGTATGAAGTCTGAAAAGAGTGTAGTCAACTTCCTCTATTGTGGTGGAGTCCAGGTATGAAGTCTGACTAGAGTGTAGTCAGCTTCCTCTATTGTGGTGGAGTCCAGGTATGAAGTCTGAAAAGAGTGTAGTCAGCTTCCTCTATTGTGCGAAGCCAGCGAGAACTCACAAATCCCAATCCAGAGACGTCTGTGTTTTGAAACTACTGTCACCCAACCTGATGGGAGGCCCGAACGATCCTATTATTATCAATGTTGTGTTCCTCCATCTTAAAATAAGCCTTCCTCTCAGCACCGTAGTTTTTGGCCCATTTTCAAAGAGCAGATTTGAATACTAATTTTGTACCTTCTTGCTGAAAAAAATGTTTTTCCTGAATTGTATTTTATCATAGTACATTATCGGGTGATGTTATAGCCAGGAAGAGAAAAGAAGGCTTGAAGACTTTATCTAATACTAATTACTGAAAGTATACAAAGAATTTAACCTTGTTTTATAATTAAATCCAAGGTTAGATGGGAAATACCATGATACCAGGTTAACTGAGTCAGGATTCACCAGAAAAACTGACCAGCAATACACATTTCTTTGAGGCTATGTCTATCTGTATCTGTGCCTACATGTACTGGAAGAAGGCTTAGATTTTGGCAAGTTGCCATGTAAGATTATGACTGTGAGGAACTAGCAAGTCTAAAATTCACAGGATAGGCAGTCAGACTACACATTCAGGCAAAGCTTTTTATCTTGCAATCTTGAAAGCAGCATGCCTTTCCTTGGCAATTTGAGACATTTTACCTAGGACCTTTAACTGATTACATTATCTACTCACACTATACTGGGAGAAATCCTTTACTTAGTCACATTATATAAGTTAATTACATCTTCAAAACACTTTTACAGTATCTAGATGAGAATTTGGTCAAAAAACTAGATGCTATAATCACACACATACACACAGAAAGGGGGTTTGCGACCATGACATATTCTTCTCCAAATAGAGAGTACCCACTCAGAAGAAATTATAGTATGTAGAGCAGAAGCTCAAAAGATCTCTTCCAAAGAGTTGTCCGACTCAGAAGAATCAGGAGGTGATAAAGATGCCATGTGTCCTCAGGGCCTTTGTCTGAAGGGATGACAAAATTGTCTGTCAATGCCTCAATATGGCGAAAGCAAATGGAGGTATTATTAATAATTATGTCACATAAAACCTAGATGTCCTCAATCAAAATGGAATGATTGTTCACCTATATTTTATACTAATAAATGTCTGGCTTTTGCTAATCTTATGCATCAGGCTATGTAGTCAGGGTATCACTTACCAGTAGGTACTGATAAAAGTCGGAAATTTCTTTTTCAATGTATCACACAGTAGGATGAAGTTACTGTTAGACATTTTCTTCCTTGTGTTTTAAGGTAGACTAGATAAATTGACCACAGAGTTCCTGTAATACAGTAATAGATCAGCAGAGGACACTTTGGTGAACAATGATCAACACAACTTCTATTCACAGAGTGACAAGAAGGGCTTTCTTCCCTGCTTGCCATGTCATGTCTTGATATGACAATTATACTAAGGAAGGCACTAAAGGAGACCCTATGGTATTGCCCACACTCCTTAGAATGCCAGTGTCTAAAAGTCATCTCTCAGGGGGCATAATGTCATGTCACTACTAGTGATCTTAGTGCATCATAGAAATATGGTGTAGTTCTGCTCAGACAATTAAATCATTCTGAGTGGTGGAGGAAATCTCAGTGGATAAAATGTGTAAAATTTAATGCATGTTACATTTACACTTCTAGAAGTCCTGGTGTGTGCTAAATATTTCCCATTTTGGCTTTTTTTATGGTCATATCAGGAATGACTTTTCCATGTCCTGGATGATTGTTGTGGCCATATAAATTCCAACAAACACTGTATAACTCTGCAGAACTAGTCAAACTGATAATACATGATTATTCAGAAACAAAATTCTTCATGATACAGTAGCAAATTATTTGGTAAAACCGTTACCATAATAAACCTAGAGGTCACCTTAGTATGAAATGAATGTGTAGCTTCAGTGGGACTGTTTGGTGAACAAAATGTTTTTACTTATGTTCTCCACTCTATTTGTGAATTCACTACAAGTAAACGAACAGAATTATCTGATATGTGTAATCAGGAATAAAGAAAACAGATACTGTAGTTAGGTAGTGATAGATTTGGAAGAATCACCTCCTTTCCATCCCTAACAGTAAACAAGTGAGTTACTTGAACAGCAAAATCAGATTAAACTTCTGCCTAGAAACAACCATAAAATTAACAGAAAAGCTTTCAAATCTAATGTTCATTCTTTGAATAGTTTAGTTTAAGCAGTTTTAGTTCCTTCAGTTGGGCAAGATAATAGGGGAGGAAAAGACTAGAGTGTTATCAGAAATTATGTTCAGGGAAGGGAGCTACAAGTCTTAAAAGCAGTGGTTAAGATTCGCAAGAGAGGCTACTGATTTGGAATTGCAGACGAGGCTAAGTTTTTAAGAAAACAATATTTTCAGTAAAAGTAAGACACTGGTTTAAGAAGTCTGAATGCTTTACACATTAAGCAAAGGTGAACCATCACTTTTATATTGTAAGCAATATTCCCAGTCCAGAAACGGGTGTGGGTGTGGTGACTTGAAGATGTGCTATTCAGATCATCAAGAACAGAGCACGAGGAATGCATGTTTCAGCTCAGCTGTTGCCTTCTGTGTATGTGCCCACACTCTCAGAATGTCTTACAGTTGCCCTGAATGTTTAGATGCTTCAATGCTTCTCTCTCTTTCTTCTCACCTCCTTCCTTTCTCTCCCTGTTATGGCCAGACCTCCACTGCATTCTGAATGCTCTATAGTTTCCTATAGAACTTCTCTCCTTTCTTTTCACAGGAAGCACTTTTAAAACCTTGATTGTGTATTTAATTCTCTCTTGGAACCTGTTTCTTAGATATCAAATCAACAGAGAAGGAGCACTTTCAATACAGTCTTCACAGGTGACCTACTTGGAAAATGGCTAATTAAGACTTCTGGAGGTCAGAAACAGAGCACCAATGCAAATGATAACCAGTGGATTGCTCTAAGGCACTACAAGAACTCAACTATGTAGCTCTTCCTTAACACTACCTAAATAGATGCATTTATTGATGGTACCTTATTCCTGATCCACAGGTTTTAAAGGGGAGTGTTGGGATTAACAACTGACCTCCTCCTAACCTCCATTCCTCTCTCTGTCCTTCTTTCCTTTCTTCCTTCCCTCCCTCTATTCCTTTCTCCCTCTCTCTCCCTCCCATCTCTAATTTCTTGTTGCTAATAGAGTCACAAATTCATTTCTGATCAATGAGCCGAGACTGGAAATACTGTGTCACATTTCTAGACTGCACGATTCATTTTGATTCAAGGGTCCAACAACATCTTGGATTCTCTATACACTGTAAAATGCCTCTAAGAACTCATCAGCTTAGGTTCTGGGGCATGAAGATGAAGAGCTTCTCCAGTGAATCAAGGGATCATGAAAAGAAAGAAAAGAGCCTTATTCACTGTCCTAGACCACTGAAATTTAAGGCCTGTTTGTCACTTCAACACAATGATTACTCTGGGTGATAATATCTCTTGTTTGCTTCAAGACTACTTTATACTGACAAAATCCCCCCTTAGTAATGTAGTAAATGCAATCTTTTCATGTGTCTTATGAGAATTGGTAGTTTCTATTCATTTATTCCAACATGCTGAAAAGTCACATGAGGATACAGTGGAAAGTAGAGGAAGAAAAAAGAAGAGATAAAGAAGAGGAGTGTGAAGAGGAGGGAGAGGAGGAGGAAAGGATGATGAGGAGGAAGAGAAGACAAAGGAGGAGGAGGGGGTGGTGAAGGAGAACAAAGAGGAGGAAGGGAAGACAGGAGGCGGTGGTGATGGAGGAGGAAAAGAAGATGAAGGAGGAGAAGGTGGAGGAGGAGAAAATGGAAGAGTAGTAGCAGCAGCTAAATGTGTAGCTTTAGTTTTCCTGCCCTGCCCACATTCAGGACAAACCTCTGTCACCCGCCCGTCCCACAGCCGCTCAGACCCAACCAAGTAAACACAGAGACTTATTTTGCTTTCAAACTGTATGGCCGTGGCAGGCTTCTTGCTAACTGTTCCTTTATCTTAAATTAATCCATTTCTACAAATCTATACCTCGCCACGTGGCTGGTGGCTTATTGGTGTCTTCACAGGCTGCTGGTCATGGCGGCGGCTGCAGCATCTCTGGTCATTGCGGCGGCTGCAGCAGCGTCTCTTTCTGCCTTTGTCCTTTTATTTCTCCTCTCTGCTAGTCCCGCCTATCTTTCCTGCCTAGCCACGGCCGATCAGGTTTTATTTATTAACCAATCAGAACAACTTGACAAACAGACCATCCCCCAGCACAGCCAAGTGCAGACCATCTCAAACACCTGCACTCAGGCCCATGGTCCTAATCATCCTCTATACGGACCTGCTGGGTAACGCCACAAGGAACCCAAGAAGGGCTCCCACAGGACATACAGAACATCCCACAGCATAAATGATAACTTTTTAATATGGAAAACAATTTGATTTAAATTTCAGAACTACGTGAATGTCAGAAAAAAATTTTAAAAAATTACTACTTTTTTTTTTTGCCAGAAAACAGGTTTACAAAGTTTAAAGGAATGCAAGTGCATTTGATTCTCTTATTAAGGGCAATATGCAATGTGAAGTCTTGTCAAACTCCAAAAATAACAGTGCCAAGCATAAACAACTGAATAATTAATCACCAAATACAAATGAATATCTTTTGAAATGTAAAATATCCACATTTAAAAGGGGGACCATGGATATAGTTTCAAATCTGTGTCTTCAAAACAGTCAAGAGTAGTATGAACTGTTATTATAAATCATCCTGCAAACTACCAAAGGATCCTTGGAGTCCCACCTTTTATAAAGGTATGCTGAAAGTTTCTCAAGCAAATATCAATTGTAACCTTTCAAAAAGGCAGACTTCTAATTATTAGATTAAAATTGTAGAACTTGCTTTATTATATTATTCTCAATTTCTGCAGGCGCATAGTTTGAATACATGTAGAATGGTCCTTTGTGATAAGTGAGATGTAAAGGCAGAGGCTTTCAAGCCACAATGTCAATCAGGCTTGTTTTTAATTTATGTTTAAACATCTCCAAGTCCCCACTCTCTACAGGGAAAAATTAATAATTGGTCAGTTCCTTTATTCTACACTTGTTAATACCTTAATCTCAGTCTCTTTGAGTGCTTACACATGAAGATCTAAATCTGACTATTTGAATACACAGTTTGCCGCCCAGAGCAGGCCAAATACACTTTATGTAAACCAGTCTCTGGTCTCTGGTGCAACTGGGATAGTACCCATTTAAAGCCAAGAACCATGTGCACATTGTCTAAGGCCAGCTGTCTCACTGATTTCCAAGATCAGGTTTGGTGAGAATGACCTTCTAGGGACCCAGTCCACACATAAGTCCTGGCATTGTTGAAGACCTCAATAGGAGAATGCTTACATTACAAAATGTGACAGAGACAAAACTTATCATCCCCTGCTCCATCCCCACAAATGTGACAGGTGTTTCTCCTTGCTATTTTTGGTTTCCAGTTAGAGAAATGTTGAAGCAAAATTAATGTATGATACAATTACTAATAGCAAATGATCAGAGAAAAATTTCTGCCAGTCACCCCTTTGTGGAAGGTGATGGCTAACTTTCTTATGACATTGAATTTGTACAAGTCAATGAGACTTGTAAAAGCAATTTGGATATTTATTTTCTTTCCCAGAACACAGGAAAGAAATTGCCAGTATTTCATAACATCGATTATTTAAATTAAATTAATAAGACCTGAAAGTTGAAGTTCCCCAAAGAGCCCTTAGTCTTCTGGCACCCAGTATCTGCCCTGCAATACCAAAGGCATCTGGATATCAAATCTTCATTAGGCCATGCACAAGGTGGGCATGGGACTAAAATCCATTATGGTAAGAGCAGCATGGCAACAGAACCTGTATACCTCAGCTCTCCGTGGTGCCTCGTAACTGTGAGCTTCATCTCCTAAGATTTGGGGCACTCACAGTCTTTCATAGTGGAGCATAGGTAAGGACAATCATGTTGAACTCCAGCAGAATAAAGCTGATGTGCTTTTAAATTTGTTTTAACAAAACTCTTTCCTATGCGGAATGAAAATGAAAGGAAATTCTGCCTTGCTCTCTCTAGCTTCCAGGCTGTGTCCTATGCTTGACTCCCACCATACTTCTACCCACAATCCTCCTGACCACCCTCCAGAAGGAAGAGTTTTGCAAGTGCTAAAGTCATACATAGCACAGGCCTAATGGAAGCCGTATGGAAAGCTTGGTGCCAAATGTGCCTTTGGTGGCAAAGGCAAGATGGCCAGAAAAGAGATGAAATGGGTAAGTTGAAAGTCAAGTAAGCCCCAGTTAAAAATTAGCAGCCTAATCTCCACAGAGAAAGAACCATAGGGTCATACCCAAACTTGATGCCACCATTCTTAATCAAGAACAGGCATATGGGTGACCATGTTTGGATACATAATAAATGTATCAGTCAGCAAATCATCTCAAGAAGGTTGAGCTCACATGAAATCTAGAGCTATGCACAACCATCTGAATGTCAAGTCTGTTAACATGGTAAAAAAAAAAAATCTGTGTATACAAAGCCTACAGAGAACTGCAGTGTAATTGGACGGCTAGCAGCATTAGCGTTTTAGTAACACATACTATGCAAAGAGACATGTTTGGGATGCTATACTTTAAGACTTCAGAGATCTCCTACTGTGACCACTTTGGTATGATCTTCCTTTCAAATGCCAGCCTCGCCTTTGATTGCCAACTTCGCTTTGACTTTGAGCCATATTAGTCTATAAAAGCATAAAGGTTAGCTTCCCATTGCAGTACTGCATAAAGCAAGTGCAAGAGCCAGGCTGAGATCATAAAGGGAAGGAATGCCAGTATGTCATGGGATTGCAGAAACTTAAAGGTACAAAATTAATCAGAGAGCTCTTCACCCTATCATCCTGGAGGGCTCAAACAAGAGACAAAGGAAGGAACGCCCTTCATTTCCCCTTTTGCTTGCCCTTTATGAGAGCTACAGTCAGAGTTCTTCAAATGCCACAGACAGAAGGTTATGAGGCCTCTAGTTAAAATGCAAGCCAGCTCTTACCCTGGAGGTGTTCTGTGGTGAAATGATTGAAATCAAGGCGTGAAGAAGTTAATCTTAGAAAAATCTTTTCAGAAAAAGGCAAGAAGGAACCCTTGATTTTCTTCCTTTCAGTTTTCAAATGGAGTGAAATTCAATCACAGAATTCTAAATTGCACTGTTCACTTTCAGGATTTAAGCCCTGATCTCTGAGGAATCCATAGTGGGGTGGAGACTGATGATGCCCTACGCCCACTCCAGGAAAGGATGGCTAGAATATAGTGATAAAACCAGTATGGCCTAGTGTTTAAACACATAATCTTAATTCATTACATTAACACAGCAAATCTGGTTAATTGAGTTCCCTAATACTCAGGCAGATCAACATCTAGTAAGAAACATCCACATTGACCTGGAATAATGGGTTTTGTACTATGTAACAATAAAAACTCCTATTTGTTTACCACTTGTGTAGGGCTTGCTTTCCTGAAACCCCTTTATCCACTCTTCAAAGTGCCCTTTAAAATGAGTCACATTCTTACCTTTATTTATAGATAAGAGATGAAAAAGAAATTAGGTAAATGGCCCAAAGTCATACAAGTGGTGGGAATAAAAAAATGAATTCAAGCAGGTGACCGAAGAGCTGACCTCCTGAACAGCCTCCCCAGGCAGCTTTTATAACTCATGCAACATTTGTGAAATTGTGAAAGCCTCTCTTGCAGAGCAGTGGCTCAGGGGAGGCTCACCTCATTTCATCTCTGATGAACTCAAAGCCAACCTTCCTAGTAAGCCTGATGCTTGTGGATCCCCCTCAATGTCTCCGGCTGTAAATAAAGAGAAGAAGAGTTATATTAATGTTTACAGTTAAGTGTACACACGGTTATTCATTTTTACTCTATTCCCTTTATAAACATGAAAAAGATTGGTGTTTTAGTGTAACACAGGTTAATCATTTTTCTTGGATGGTTGAATTCGCTCACTAAAAGCCAGGTGATTGCTATATTGCCCATTGCATAGATACAAATAGAAAAATCTCCTTAGCTAGCTACTCAGGTACTACCTGTGCTTCAAATGGGATAGGAAGTAGTTATCATAGACTGGCAACACACCATTTCTGATTTCCTGTCATCTAACCTTTGACTCTTGGGTGACAGTGGGCCAAAGTGTTTATTTTAACAAATTCATTTGTATATAAATGTCTAATCATATCTAAGCATCACAAAGAAAATCTGTGATATAAAATACACACATTGAAGAAAAATAATGCTTGAGAACAATAATCCCTAGAAACACAAAGAGATTTTCAAGCCCAGACCCAAGTCCTCTAAAATCAATTCCAGGACTGTCTCCTCTGAGATACTACCAAGGCTTTGAGTCTGCTGGAGCCTCTTGCATAGAAGAGCTCTGACTAGAACTTGTCACTCGCTGGGACCCCACAGTTTACACATGCAGGCCTTAGAGAAGCTACAGCCATGAAAAGTGAAGAGAAACAAATATGGGGAAGTGTTATGAAAACTGTGAACCACAGGGGAACTGTGAATGCTGTCATTAAGGCTGTTACCACTACAGTTAATGACTTAGTAGAAATAGGGCATCTCACTGCATAAGACTTTGTAATACGAAGTTTAAAAGTTCTTATTAACCCAGCGCCAGATATTGGGGTAAATTCTGAAAGATCAGAGAGACAGAACAAACCACAGCCAACTCCTTAGCTGATCCTGTTTCCAAGGATCCTCAGACAGAAAGCCTGAGTCCTTACCCCGAGGGTTTCAGGCTGAACTGCTTAAAAGGCTAAAAGCTTAAAAGCCTCTAGTTCCTGGTCCTCACACCTTATATACCTTTTGATTCCTGCCATCACTTCCTAGGATTAAAGATGTGTGTCTTCCCCAAGTAAAGGCATGAGATCTCAAGTGCTGGGGTTAAAGGTTTGTGCCATCACACCCAGCTCTGTGCCTAGCATTGCCTTGAACTCACAGAGATCCAGATGGATCTCTGCCTCTGGAATGCTAGGATTGCAGACATGTGCCACCACTGTCTTACCTCTATGTCTAATCTAGTGGCTGTTCTTTTCTCTGACCCTAGATAAGTTTTATTAGGGTGCACAATATATTGGGGAACACAATATATCACCAGTGAGACTTATCAGAAATTTATATTTCTTCCTAGCATGCCTGACTTCATACAGGAATTTTTGAGTCACAAAAGGAAAAAAAAAACAGTCTTCATGACGATAGATAATTCGGTATTGTGAGCAGAAGTTTCAGACCTCTTGCCACATCTGACTGTATTTAACTCCCAATGCTCTGCCCTCCTCTCTCTCCTCAGCTTCCTAAACTGCTCTCTGTTCAGTCTATGTCTCCTCAGCAGAGCTGAGTCTGGAAGGCCTGAACCTAAGAAAAGTATATTCTCTGACATATCTCAGCTTGAACAGAGGTCTGGGATGATCATGAATCTGGACACGGTACCAAGATCTGGATGATGTTAAAGTCTGCAAGAAGTCCCAAAATAAGACCACCAATCACATATATAGTCAACAAGAGCATTTATTAAAACAACAACAACAACAAAAAAAACAACAAAAAAGGCCAATATTTTTGGGTTGGCAATGTCAACCTTCAAAGAAGGCCACAAGCTTCTTTTAACCAGAGTTAGGGGGATTCCAGGGAGGAGGGATTAATCTGGGGCTGATTGGTGGAAGGAAAGATTTAGCTGGGGACTGATTGATGGGAGGCTCTAGTGGTTAGGGACTTTCCAGTGGCAGGGTGGGGAAAGGTATCTTTTACTAGCAGAAGGCTGGGGTGGGGTACCAGCTTAGCCAGCAGAAGAATGTGAGGTGCTAGCAGAAGGCTTTGGGGTGCCTACTGATTGGTGGCCCTTGAGTTGTGGTTTTCCTGAGGACTGCTTGCTCAGCTCTAGCTCATCCAATAAACCAAAATTAAGCCTGGTCTCTGTCAGGGCCACTAGGAAAGCCTGTTGCGACCCTCGCCTGTCTCCTTGGCCCTCTTAGATGATTAAAAAGGCATTAGGCAAATTGAACACAGAGTAAAACTCTTCCAGCTGATGATGAGATTCATGTATGAACTGATTTGTTCTTTCTGACCCAGATGCTCATTTTTTTTTTAAATCCGAGTCTCTTTAATTCAAATTCCCACTTCATTTCGTTTTTTTTTTTTTTGCTTCCTGCTGTCAACTATAGTATCTGAAAATGGGAATAATTATTTTTATAATCTTACCTAGGTGAATAGTGGGAAATGGTGCAGAGATGGAGAGCTAGGTATGAGGAATGTACTCAAGGTACATTGAGTATTTGAGGGCCCTGGAGCATTTCTTTCTCTATGGTCATTTCCTTTTTCATGTGGTGCTGCTTTATCATTTTACTACAGAGGTAGACACTGTGTTTCATCTCTTTAATCTTAGGAAGCCCTATATAATGATTTGATGAGAACTGTGTGGTTGAAAGCAGTGTAAGTTTACAGGTCCTGGCCCATGTTAGTTGACTTAGCAACTCTATGCCTAAATAGCAGAATCATCTAATATAAAGAGAAAGGCTTATTTTCTTACTGTCTCAGGAATTTCAGACCACAGTCAGACAGACCACATTTGTTTGATCACTAGTAAATGTGGCATGTGGCTGAAATTCACAGTATAAGCATGTGTAGGAACACAAAGTTATACCTCCAAAGGGGGTAGAAAGGGAGATAAGCAGATCTAAGCTCACCTCAAAATAACAGTCTCTTGTAGGAACTGAAGCAGTTGTAGGAGAAAAAGCAAGGGTTTGAATGTGAATCACTGCAAGTGTTCAGTAACTGAGGTTCGAGTAAGCATTCAAGAGTCTCCTTTCATCTCCACTGTTTCTCTTGAATTTCACCCCCTTCCACGAGAACTTACTGTAGGCAGCTCACTGGAAGATGGGAAGCAACGAGGATCAAAGCTGAGTGGCTCAACATCCAGCCAACCATTGAGTGTACAAATTCGACTCTCGATGAGCCACTTGATACGTGTGTTCATAGATGGCTTTCTATGCATGAACTGTAAACACTTATTATTTAAGCCGCTCATGTTTTACATTGTTATCATTAGCTCGGCAATAGGTAAGTGACGCAGCATGAGATTGATAGGGATTTTAATGAGGGCGCAAGGGAAAATTATTCGCCTGCATGGGATGAGGGAGAGGGATAATTAATTGGATCACTCATCTGGCATGTGTGCACATGCTTAGCCAGCTTAATGCCATTGCTAAAAGCAGATTACATCCACATTTGATTTAGTCTTCCTGGAGATTCCAATCTTAACACTGTTCTTGCAAGAGATTACATATTATCAGTTAATTATATCTGTTGGGATTTGTTGCTTGCCTGGAATCTCTCTTTAGTATCAACAAAACATTGTTTTCAAGATATTTTTTTATCCAGTTTCTTAATTGTTTGGAAAGAACCTCTTGATGTCTATTTTTCACTTTCATTAAAATTTACTGACTCTACTTCTCTCCCACATCCCTGGCTATTTCAGTCAGAGTGCCAGAAGAAAAGAGTTTAGATGTTCAAACTAAGATGTTTTAGAGAAGATTTACATGAGCTGTCCACATAGACTCATATATATCCATATATAACCACATATATCACACAGGAACTAACATAGAAGTACCAGGATAGATGCTGCTTAAGGTTCTTGGTTCCTCCTCCATCTTGAGGGAGGTAAGTTATTCAGAGAATGTCTTGCAGGTAGATAACTGTTGGCATGAATATTTAAGCTCACTCCTCTTTCTCCAAACTCCATTACCAAATCTCCATGAACAAAAGCCAATACATGTACAAAAAAGTCCACCTATGTTGATACAAAGAACCTTTTGAGAACAAAGTATAAGGGGCAAGGATTTCAGATGATACTGAAGGGCTTCCCTACTTCAATATTACTGAGATTCATGGGAGATTCATGAGAGTATCAGTGCTGATGGGAAGCCTCTAAGCTGCCAACCAGGGTTGCCATAGTGACCATTGAGAAGTGGTGTTCGTATAGTCCTTACAATAAAAGTCCTGTGGTCACTTCTAGACTCAGGGCATCATTCCTATGAGAATAGCTATAAGATAGGATGAAGGCTGAAAAATGTACATCCAAGAAGGTGGTGGCAGTCTCATGTACTGAACTCATATTTGGGTTGATTCATGGAAATGGAAACCTTTATGAGAGGTTTACATTCATAAACAATGAACTTCTTATTCTAACCAGCCACTCAGTGGTTTACATTTGATGATGACTATAAAGCTAGAAATTATTTTTATTATCAGCATTTTATTAGTGTATACTAATTTATAAAATGTTTCATACAAGATTTCCATATGTGCACAAGATTACTTTCATCATATTAAAACTTTAAATTCTTATTTTGTCTTTTCTTCTTCCCAGTACATACCCATATTTGGTCCTTTTTTTATATTCATCTTCCTTTGTCCTTCTTGGCCCCACATGTGTGATGGGTGTCTGTTAACACAATGATCTCCAGTTCCAGTCATTCTCTAGTAAATTCATGACTTCATTTTTTTAAATGACTGAGTGAAACTCAGTGTTGTATTTATATTACACTTGCTTTATCCATTCTTACTTTGAATTCTTGATATACTATTTTAAATTTAACTCATCTTGAAGAATTCATCCAGATCTAAAGACTTTGTGGTGGTATTTCTTTGACACAGTTTTTAAAGCAGAAGAGATAATGTATTGTTTCTATTACACACACCACAGGATCATTGAACATTCTCTTATTTGTACTTACTTTGTACCCTCTACACACCAAATATTGTCAAAGAATCTTGAAATAAAAATCAAATAGAATATTTTATAGTGCTTTTTATCTCAAAATTTAAAGCAAGTAGAAAAAGGCACAAATTAAGAAAAAATGCAACATATTTTTTATATTAGATTGTGGCAAATACCAATGAAAAAAGTAAAGCATGAAGCAGAAGAGGGAAATCCAGAGTACATGCTTTAAAACTTAGTAGAGTGGACATGATAAATTAAGGAATGATTCCATGTGCCAATCCAAATGAAGGTCATCATAGCTCATGGTCACATGCACACCAGATTAGCTACCGATGTAGTCCTACACAAAATCATGAGCTTAACTCATATCATTGTGGGATTTTTTTAAAAATTTTCTATAACTCAATTGCATGATAGTACAATGTGAACATTGTGGATTATAACACCAAATTGCAATATCAAAGACAAGAAAAAATAATGTTGAGTTCAAAAGTTTTTAACATGGGTATGTGCTTGGCATATCTTGGAATAGCAGGGAACTCTGTGTGTTTCTGATGTTCGTTAAGTATGGACATTTGAACAATTATCCCTAAAGATATTGTCATTCTAGTATCTGAAACTCCTTAATATATAATTAATCTGTCTAAGAAAAAACATACCAGATATCATTAGGTAGCTAGTTTGGAATGGAGAGATTAGTCATGACTATCATTTGTGGATATCCTATCTGTACTCAAAGTGTCTGTATAGAGGGACTGCAAGGAAACTCAGGAAAGAAATAGATGTGATAGTGAAAGAGAGACTGAAATGATCACTTCAAAGATGTGAGGACAGAGGAAAAGCTGAAAAGAAAGATGAACACCATAAAACTAAAAAGACAAAGGAATAAATTCTCCATGAAACCAGTAAAGTGAACCTGAGTTCAGATTTCTCACTTCCAGACCTAGAAGAGAATAAAATAGTTTTGCTTTAAGTAAGCAAGTTTGTGCTGATTTGTTCCAATGGTGGAATGAAAATGGTAGACAGTGAAGGACAAGTAAGTTGTATGGAAAATTACAGATTAAGGTATTTTATACAACACTGTAAAACTAAGATATTTTGCTTTTATCCTGAGAATTACTGTAAATTCTTACAGGATTTTGAGGAAGGGTGGGATTGGATTTGACTTAGGCTTTTGAAATACAGCACTGTTTTCTTGCGTGAAAATAGAATAGAGTAATAGACTACATAGAAATATAATAAAGTACATATGTTATTAAAATAGAGTATTTACATATTATATATGTATATTGATATATTCAATATATATCTTTGTATCTGTCTATGTATCTATGTATGTATCATCTATCTATCTATCTATCTATCATTTATTTATGTATTTATGTGTACAAGTATTTATCATCAATTTGTGTACATATGTATGTATGTATATATGTATGTATCTACCTATGTACCTATCTACCTAACAATCATCTATCTGTCTTTCTGTTTAATCATCTGTCTAGAGAGGAAATAAAGGTTGGACTATGATAACTTAGGATGGATTGAGGAATAAAAAATGGTGAATGGTAATCACCTGTAGATAGTTTTTGAAGGTTGGATGTATATGAGTTGCTGACAGATAACTTATAGGGTATGGAAGGTAGAAAATATCACATATAGCCCATGTTCTGTTCTGAACAATTGGAAAATAAAATTGCAGAGAACAGAAGCTCAAATTTGTGCTATCTAAGCATGAAATGTTTTTTAAAAATTCACATTACCTTGTCTGTCCCTTGTTGATCTACATTCCTTGGTCCAATGTTTACCCTTACCACACCTTCTGCATACTCCAGAAGGAAGGAGCATTCTGTTGCCATTGTTCCTTGAAGAAACATTGTTTCTAGGAATGCCCTGTTTACAGTCCCTTTTCAAATGGCCTTGCTTTCCACATCCAAAACATCTGACATTCCTCAAACCTCTTGAAATTGCTTCTCCTATCCACATATCATCATGGCCATGAGACTCAACATTAATCATGTCTCTAATCCAATCTTTCAAAGGTGCAGATCTTGCCTATAATGGCCTGATTATTCTTTTGCATGCTGCATTTGCGTTCTCAAAAGCCAAAGATTCGATTATTATCTGGCTTGCTTCTAAATTTGGGGCCATTCTATTTACTGCTGAAGACAGTCTTTGTAAGAAATCCGTGGATTCTTTTGGGCCCTGTATAACTTTTGTGAATGACTCAGTTTTCTTTCCTGCTTCAACTCTGTCCCATGCATTCATGGCAGCCATGCAGCACAGAATTAAGGTTTGGTTATCATATAAATATTGTCTTTGCATTTCAGCATATTGGCCTTCTCCAAGAAGCCTATCCTGGGAGATTTCCACACCTCTAGCCCTCCATTGACTTTCTATGGTTTTAGCCTCAGGACAGCATTTACCAGCTCTTTCTAGTCCTGAGGAATAATCCTATTACAAGTTTACCAGGAGTTTAACATTTGCCTTACAAATGAGGAATGCAAGCCATAAGATACTATTGCCTCCTTAAACCTTCTTAAATCTAACATTTCAATTGGAGTCCAATTATTTTGTACATTCATTTGACCAGGAAGCTGCTGTATGGTTACCAGATAAATTAAGTTTGATTGTTTGAAAACAGGCTTTCTTTCTGTAACCTTATAATCCAAATCCTGAAATAATTTCATCCTTAAATTCTTCTGCCTGAGTCTGAATTTCTCTATAATTCATTTTAACAGGTTTTCTAAAGCTTTTATCCTGGCATTTAAATTGACCATCTTTTTAAAATGTAAAATAAGGATAAGTAAAGTAATAATATGCATAATTGGTATAATATACATCCCATCAACATTAATCTTCTCATATAATTATTCTATTTTCAGACTGCCTCAAGTTTTATCAAACAAAGACCAGTTTCCTTCTATTGTACAGATAATACCCATTTTTTTTTAATGTGGAAAAGTTTTTCTCTTTTAAATAGTTTTTCCATTAAAAATATCTGATATCTTAATTGACTTACCAAATCTGTATAGAACAGTAGAAATCTGAGGGAATTTCAAAACAGCTACCTAGCGTCTGAGCTATGAATCCAGAGAGAGAGAGAGAGAGAGAGAGAGAGAGAGAGAGAGAGAGAGAGAGAGAGAGAGAGAGAGAGAGAGAACGAGCACGTGTTCCGGCTTGAGCTGATTCGAGCCTGAACTCTGGCTTCCTTAAGCTTTGAACCACGTGAGTTGGTGATTGGGCCACAAGCAGCTGTAGCTGCAGCTGTGTGTACCTGCTATAGCTGCAGTTGAGTGCAGCTCTGAACGCATGCTGCAGCCAGATGGTAGCTCTGGCCGGGCCTGGGGCCTGTAGACTCTGGTTGAGCCTGGGCCAAGCCAGGCCGAGCTGGGGCCGAGCCAGCGCCGTGCAGGGGCATAACCACCAATGGTTTTTTAATGAATTCTTGCCACATTGGATGCCAAATGTAGATGAAATTCTAAGCAGTCTTATTAAATAAGAAACAGAGCCAAAATAAGAGTTAAAAGCCCAGAGATCAAACAGTAGCCAAGAGCTAAGACCCCCTTATTTTACCATTCGCTACCTTCCTTCCCCTCAGAGAGAGACTTTCCTGTGTCCTGTCTGTTTATGGCCTTTCTGTTCTGCCTTCTTATTGGTTCTAAATCCAACCACATGACTTCCTTGTCACTGCCTGTCTATACAGACCTCCAGGTCTCTATGATTGGTACTGGGATTAAAGGCGTGTGTCATCATGCTGCCTGTGTCCTTGAACACACAGAGACTTTGCCTGCCATGTGAACGGATTAAGGGTGTGTACTACCATTACCAGACTTCTGCTTAATGGCTTGCTCTTAGCTCTGATCCCCAGGCAAATTTATTTATTAACATACAAATAAAAGCACATTTCAGCACAAATAAAATATCACCATAGAAATATAAAGAGCTATTTATTGGATATAATTATATATAAATACCATTGAGCTGGGATATACATCTGTGAGTCAATATGATCCATTTCTTAAGAAAGGCAAGCGCCACTGTAAAACATGATAGCAGCAAAGTAGATGATGATATCAATGCAGTGCGACCATAGTGTAAATCTGGGGATTAACATAAGTGCTTGAGGTTATCTTTTTTAGTCTATTGTTCTCCAGTTCAGAGAATCACTGTCACATGGCAGCAGGCCAGACCCTCTTACTGCTCAGGGGAGCCAAATTGCATCCCATTTATATTTTTTGTTTGTCAGTCTGTGTCGACTTCATGAGACAAGCTTGTCAGTCTGTGTCAACCTTGTGAGACAAGCAAGGAGATAGTTTGCCTTGTCACAGCAGGAAGTCTACTGTGGCTCTAGGATCCTGAAAGCATACATATAAGTAACAATCTCTTTTCTCTCTCTCTCTCTCTTCTCTCTCTCTCTCTCTCTCTCTCTCTCTCTCTCTGTGTGTGTGTGTGTGTGTGTGTTGTGTGTGTGTAAAAATAAACAATATAAAGAAAAAATAAAAAAAAAAAAAAAAAAAAAATGAATTATTAAAAAAAAAATTACAAAAGAATAAAGAGTTTTTCATAGAAAAAAAATGCTAGATGTACTGTAGTTATAGGAATGGTAATTCAGGACATTTTTAAGTAACAGAAAGTACGAATAAAGATGTTTTTCACAGTTTTTTATTTTTTTTTGCTTTTTTTCTGTCTCTTGTTTGTTTTTTTTTTTTTTTTTTTTTTTTTTTTTTTTTTTTAGTTTTTTTTGTAGTGATTAATAAATATGATGATATATAAATAGAAAATTAGAAGAGAAAGAAAAGGAAAGGGAGAAAATGAAGTTATTTTCTTTACTGCTAAATAAAATTCCATCATGTGTATTGGTATTTTCATTATATATTCACTTGTTGATAGACATCTAGGCTAGCTCCATTTCTTTACTACTGGAAACTAGACATGGTTACGAAAGTATCTCTGTGGTTAGATGTGAAGTCCTGTGGGTATACGCTCAGGAATGGCATAGCTGTATAACATTTTAATTCTCTCTTTAATTTTTGAGGTACCTCCATTGTGATTTCCATATATGCCATGCTGCTTTATTCCCAACTGTAGTGGATAAGGGCTCTGCTTTCTTTACAACTAGCGTTTGTCAGATTTCTGGATGACAGCCATTCTGACTGGTGAAGTGATATCTCAAAGTAGTTTTTTTACTTGCTCTTCCTGGATGGGTTTTCTCTTTTGAACCATTTGTTCATTTCATTAGTCCATTTGTTGGTTGGCAAGCAGGTGGATTTTGGGTTTGTTTGTTTAGTTGGTTGATTTGGGTATTTTAAATGCAAAAACATAAGCCAATGAAATGTAATGGAGGAATGAGGACCTAGAAATAAACTGGCAATGTTCTGGCCACCTAGCTTTTGACAATAGTGTCAAAAATATGCAGTGGGGGAAAGACATCACTAGCTTTAACTCTCAGCCAAAAAAGAAAAGAACATTTTCAAAACTACTTAGTTACCCAGAGGAAATTGACAATAAACTACTGAAGAAAATAGTGAAGAGTAGAAAAATATTTTAGAATAAACACTATATAAATAAAAAAAAAAAAAGTAAAAAACTCCACCATTTTCCTACTGTTTCTCTAGAAAAATCTCTGCAAACATTGAGGATCAGAGTAACACGTATTCTCTGCTTTCCAGTTCTGAAGGCTGAAGTTCAAACTTGGATTCACGGAGCTGACATGTTCAGTGCTGGCATGCCTGTGCTTCTGCATGTTCTGGGCTGTCTCTATTAACCTGGGGCTTCTAGAGGCTGTCTATGGTACATGGCTTATGGTGCCTCCTTTGTCTTCAAATCTACCAGCCTAGAGAACTACATCTCTTGGACAAACTTCTTCCTTTCCATTACAAAGATATTCATGATTGTGTTGGGCTCACCTAGGGAATCTAAATTAATTTTATGTCTCAGGGCACTTGATCATATTTTCAAGTTCTATTTCTCATAAAAAGAAACATATTAACAAATCTAGAAATAGAGATGTGGCATGTTTTTCTTAGATATATCCTAAAACAGAGCTTATTAAAAAATTGGGCCAATTTGAAATAATAACAATATAATATATCGACGTTTTAATTTTTTATCTTTTTAAAAAATTTTTATAATTAATTTAATTTTACATATCAGCCACAGATTCCCTTGTCCTCCCTCCTCCTGCCCTCCCCGCAATCCACCCCCCATTCCCACCTTCTCCAGGGCAAGGACGCCCCTGGGGATTCAGCTCAGCCTGGTAGATTCAGTCGAGGCAGGTCCAGTCCCCTCCTCCCTTCATTTCAGAGTTCTAGGTTAGAACCCCATATTTGTTTTTATTTAAAGCATTTCTTTGTCTTAATGTATATATTTTTAGTTATGGAGCATAGCCATGTCTTATGTTCTGTCATTATTGACAAACGATAATTGTTTCATTAATTCTTTGACTTCTGAAAAAGCTCAACTTTTCTGACAAGACCCAGAGTCCAGTTGACTATTGAATTAAATGGCTATGACATTTAATCAGAACCGTGTCAAATCCAAGATTTCGAAACCATTTCTAAGTCATCCAGTTAGCATATCCACAGCCCAATACTGCAATGTCTTTGTTACCATTGCTGTTTTGTTTGTTTTCTTTGGTTATCACTGAGTATAGAACCTAGGGCCTCCATTGGACCTTCTGTCAGTAATAGCTACTTTACAAGTCTTGTTTTTACTTTCTAGTTTTGAGACAGGGTCTTACTGAATTATCCAGACTTTATTATTTATTCTGTATTTATTTATTTATAAATTTATTTGAATTTATTCTGTAGCCCAGGCACAACCTAGGCTCATGCTTGCCATTCTTGTATCTCCTTGTCTCAATGTCTCACAATTTATTTAACAGGATCTGGGCTTTGGATATTTAGGAAATGATGTGCTGAAGACCTTAGGATTGCTAATTTCCAGCAAGTGTATCATATTTCTTTCTGCTGGGAAGCATGAGCTGATTATTATATACGCTCTTAGAGAAGATTTATGAGTATAATGGTCTAAATCATACAATGATGCATGCTTGCTGTTATTTCCTAATATGTAGAAAAAATTTTAGTCTATAGAGTCATGTAGTGATAACAGGGAATTTATCTGATAGCACTATAAATTATAACCAGAATTCTTAGAAGAATACCAACACTTATAATCCTAGATTTATATATTGTCCTCTTCAGGGTCCTCTTCAGTAGTTTACTATTAGATTTGTATAATTTCTGACAGCAGAAATCCATGCATTGCTCATACAAGCCCAGAGATGAAAATCACTCCTAAATAGATATTTTCTGCTTTGATCTAGTTGTACCTGCATCCCAGAAATCAGTTTGTTGGTGTTGTAGATTAACTATGTGATTTCAAAATTCATACTTTAAAATCTTGATGTCTGTATGATATCTATACCATGCTGGCACTGATCTTAGACCTCATGGCCTCCATTGTGCATGGAATAAACATCTTTCGTTTTGCCCACACACACTGTGGCCTTTTGTTATAGCTAGAAGCAGGATGAAATACACAATCCATCTGCAATAATAACAAAGAGCACAAAGGCAAGCGTCTTTCTGGTTTGCTCAAAGGTCATTGCTTACCTAACTGATCAGGCCTTGTTTGGATGAATACATAAGTGAAATAGTCAACTTGCTAGGAATTCAATAAAAATAGATGCAGGAAAAACTGGTCATGTTTCCACATTTGCTCAAGCTGTAGCAACTTACGTTCTTACTATGGTCACGACAATATTGAAATTTTTCAAGTGACATAAAACTGGGAAATGTTTTGAAGGTCACTTGTAAGACTGAAGACAGTGTTTATAGGGACAATCCCACCTCTATTAGTTTTCTGTAACTGATATAACAAATGCCCACAAGCTGGATATTTTTAACACAACAGCAATTACATTTTCCATAGTTCCATAATCTGCAGTCAAGGTGATCATGAGTCACATTTCCTCAGATGTTCCAAGCAAAACTCTTCTTTTAGGTTTTTGATGACTGAAGGTGTTATTTCCCCTTGTGAAAACACGACTCCAGGGTCTGCCTCCCTCTCCCTGGGCCCTCTTCCGTGTGTATTTTATCCAGCTGTCAATAAGAATGCTTACCGGGAGAGATGTTTAAGGGTTTGTTATCCAGACAGGAGCACTGAGCTCCATAACCAGAATCCATATATTGGTCTGTGTTGTGATATCAGTCCTGGAGAGTTTGAAAGTTGAAAACGCTAGCCAACTAGTCTAGCCAACTGCTACACTCCAGGCCAGTGAGAGATAACACTTCAAAAATAATGTGGATGACACCTGAAGAACCACACTTGAAGTTGGCTCATGCCTTCTTTGTCACAGGCACACGTGTGAATGCACAGCTAAGCCTACATGTGCACCACATATGAACAGGAATAAGCTTATAAATAAATAAGGATATTTAATACTGGAACTAGGACCACCGATATGAGCTACCGTGACCTCATCTAGAGAGTCTTAACTTATGTAAACCTGTAGAGACCCTTGTCTTAGCTTATTGTGGCCTCTGCAGTAAAATTCCTGCTACTATTCAATATAACAGACATATTGTGAGTGTGAGATCAAGGTAAGGAAAGATTGAAAGTCTGGTGAGGGCTGTTCCTTTTGGATGTCATCTTGCTGCTCACATGACAGAAACCCCAAGCAACACTGCTAAAAGCCTCAGGGAAGAATGCCTAGGACTTCTAAGGCTCTGATTCTTAGTACATCATATTAGAACCCAGCATATGGATTTTGATGGGACAACAATATGCCGACCATAGTCACCTTTCCCCTTAATAGTCACATTTACAATCTTTAGGTGAAAAAAAAACACATTTAAATGCACATGCACACATGGGTGTGTGTGTGTGTGTGTGTGTGTGTGTGTGTGTGTGTCCATCCACAAGCATAGGCAGTTTGAGTGTAGCACTTCTCATCAAACACTATAATCACAGAGCTGAGAACGTGTTGAATGTGTGGGCAGAGCCAGCTTGCTGCCTTGCCAACTCTGCTGAATTTCTGCATCTCCAAGAACATCGATAGAGACCATTTCTGGGCTTCCTGGAACAGACTGTCACTTCCTGTCACCTCTTAGGTATACAAAGCTTAGGAAAGGCTAAGTTGAGAAAAAAGTTGTGACTATGTATATTATTTCAATAAATGTTGAGCTTTTATTGTTTGCAGACACTCAGCATACAGACCCAAACGGCAGTTTATTGTCATGTTGGGTTATTTGTTTGCAGGCATTGAAGGGTGAGAGTAAACAGAGAGTGTTATATAGATGTGTGAAACTGTCAAAGACAAAAAATAAAAACAAGAAAATGCAAAATGCAGTGCAGCTCAAACCAAACTAAGATGGAATGAGTAACCTAGGATAGTTTTTTTCTGCCAAGAATCTAAAAGATTTGGGGAAACAAATTATAAAATGTTTACTTCATTCTAAATGCATAAGGGCACGTTATGTTTTTACTAACAACAGAAAAGTTACTAAAGGAATTGGAATTCATTACTCATAATTACTAAATTGACTACACAGTTTTGGAAAGTAAAAGAGATATTTCTAATTACCATTTCAGTTTCAGCTCTCTAGGAAGGCTTGTAAGTTAGGAAAAGGCGGAATAAATATTTTTGATATCACAGTATATTCAAACAACAAATCACCAGCAACGTAAATGTACAGCTTTAATGAAACTGATGAAACCTTTGCAGTTCATTACCAGTCTCGTATTCTCTTCAAGCTGTGCTCATGGCAATGCTTTCCAATCTTACTCGTAATATCTCTGCTTGCTCACATATGAAAAAGCGAAGGCAAATGGCAGGATACATGCAACACACAAGATTGCCCCATAACCCGTGGGAGTCTGGGGACGTGAGGTAGTTAGTCACAGTGTCTTCTCTGTAGTGTCAGCACTCACAGCTTTCCTCAAGGCAGGTGGCCTTCAGTGCTCTGGATCTGAAGACAGTCTGTCCCACAGATTGAAACAGCTGATCTGTAATGCCAGTTCCGTATCCCCTTGTCCTGGTGGTTCTGTGTGCTGTCCCACTGCCTTTTCCCAGCACTCCTTCATATGGTCTGAAGACCCAGAAGCTGTAGAAAACTATGATTTCCCTGCATGGAGGATGTGTGAAGCTTTGGTACAGAACTCCAGCAATGATTCACAGAAGCTCTTGGGTGACTACGCCAGCCTTCACTCCTTAGATAGGGATCCGTGGCTCACTGAGATTCCCCACGGGCTCAAGTGGCCATAGTGAACAGTGGCTTTAAATCTCACCCATGGTTCTTTCTCTTTCCTCATCTGATTTTCCTTCACCCAAAGAGATTTTTCCCCATCTCCATACAACTATTATGTTCTCATAATCTCTATCAGATTCAACTTCTGGCTGACGACAAACAGCCTTGAAGCTACCCCAAGTCATTCTTAGAAGACACTCCATGATTTGGATGAAACTTTGTGGATCTTTCTTTTCTTTTTGATTGACAATAGATTGTTTTCACACAGTGTATTCTGATTCTAGTTTCCCCTTCCACAGCTCCTCCTAGATTCTCCCAACTTCTACTCCCATCCAAACTGAAACCCTTTCTTTCTCTCTCTCTCATAAGAAAACAGAAGTATAAAACAACAGCAACAAAAATAACCAAATAAGATTAAATAAAAAAAACAAGCAAATGAACAAAAAGCCAACCAACCCTCACATGAAATGCCTGCAGATACATACATTCACACAAAAAAAAAAAATTTCATAAAATCAGAATCAGAAACCATAATATATAAGCAAAAGATCTGTAAAGTTAAAAGAAAGAAAAAGAATTATGAAACAAAATATTTCAAAAACACCATTAAGTTCATTTTGTGTTGACTGTCTACTATTGGACATGGGGCCAGCCCTTAAGTGTATTTTGTATACCAATATGGTGTCCCTTGGAAATTTTTTTTTTTCTTTTGTGAGCAGTTTTCGAATGTAGACAGATTTTTGGCTTAAGAATGTGGGCTTGTGTCTGCTTCCCCTCTTAGCACTAGGACCCAACTGGTTAGACCTGTGCAGGCCCCATGCATGCTGCCATGGTTTCCCTGAGTAAATTATGTGCACAAATCCTGCTGTGCTTAGAAGGCTTTGTCTCTTTGGTGTCCTCCATCCCCTTTGGCTCTTGAAATCCTTTTGCCTCCTCTTCTCCAGCGTTCCCTGAGCCCTGTGTCGGTGGTGGACTTATCTGGAGACATTCCATACAACACTGAGTGTTCTAAGGTCTTTCACTCTCTGCAAGTTGCCCAGGCTCTGTATTCTGACGGCAGAGCCTGATACACACCTATGAGTGAGCAGAGTGTTGTTAGGAGTCTGCAACATGAATTTTAAAAGGTCTTATTTAAAACAAAACAAAACAAACAAACAACAAAAAGATATTTGGGTGAAATCTGAGAGCTCAGAGAAACAGAACAAGCCCCAGCCAACCTCACTTCACCACCTCATCAGCCGATCCTGTTTCCTTGAATCCTCTGAGTGTTCAACCCTGAGGTCTCAGTTGAACAGCTCTAAAAGGCCTCTAGTTTCTGGTCCTCGTGCCTTATATATCTTTCTGTGTCTTGCCATATTGCTTCCTGGGATTAAAGGCATGTGTCCTTCCCAAGCAAACACAAGAGATCTCAAGTCCTAGGATTAAAGATGTGTGCCACCAATGCCTGGCTCTGTTTCTAGTGTGACCTTGAGCTCACAGAGATCCAGACAGATCTATGCCTCCCAAGTGATAGGATTAAAGGTGTATGCCACCATGCCTGACCTCTATGTCTAATTTGATGGATGGTTTTCTTCTCTGATCCCCAGATAAGTTTTATTGGGGTGCACAAATAAATATCACCACAGAAGTCTGGTTTTTTTTTCTCTGTGTTCCTTTAAGAAAACAGTAGTGTTTGATTTTACCCCCAGATCTTTGGCACAGCTATTCTCACATTCTTGGCCACTTCAGCAGCGTAGAGCATGGGTTCCATGTCATGGAAGGGTCCTTACATCCATTCAGACAGTGGTTGATTTTGATCACAAATTTTGTGCCACTGCTGTACCTGTGTATCATGTAGGCAGATTACCACTCTAGATTGAAGGATTTGTAGCTGGGTGGGAGTTTACTTTTCTCCACTGGTAATGTGCAGAGTAACTTCCAGTACCATTGTCACTACCCCATGGGGGTAAAGGCTCTAGGCAGACATCAGCTTGAATTCTCCCTGTTCAATGAGCTGTGCAGGTGTTTCTATCAGCATTAGTGACTTACCATCAGTTAGAGAGAGGAACTAGTAGCCTTGGTAATAGCTTGGGTTTTATTTATTTATTTTTTTGTGGGAGCCCTTTTGCTAAAACTTTATTAGATACAGCCCATTCCTAGCTCTGGGGGTTCCATTTGGTGTCAAAAGATATCTAGTTTGGGGTTTCTCTCCCCTGATATTTGGTGATTTCATTTAGATTCTTTCATATTTATATGTATTTTAAGAAGCTTCCAGTATTAGGTTTCCATATTATTTCTTAAATGGACCAATGTTTTTAGATGTCTGTGGTGATATTGTGTTCCCTGAAATATTGCGCATGCTAATAAACTTATCTGGGGTCAGAGAACAGGACAGCCACAATATTAAACATAGAGCTTAGGCAGTGGTAGTACATGCCTTTAATACTAGCATTCCAGAGGCACAGATCTACCTGGATGTCTGTGTGTTCAAGGATACAGCCAAGCATGGTGACTCACACCTTTAATCCCAGAAAGTGAGCCTTTAATCCCAGGGAGAGATAGCAGAAAGCAGAAAGTATATAAGGCGTGAGAACCAGAAACTAGAAGCTTTTAGTTGGCTAAGCTTTTAGGGTTTTGAGCAGCAGTTCAGGTGAGACCCATTCGGATGAGGACACAGAGGCTTCCAGTCTGAGGAAACAAGATCAACTGAGGAACTGGTGAGGTGAGGTAGCTGTGGCTTGTTCTGCTTCTCTGATCTTCCAGCATTCACCCCAGTAACTGGCCTCAGGTTTGATTTGATTAATAAGACCTTTTAAAATTCATGCTATAGATGTCCCTCTCTGTACTACCTCCCTTACCCTCTTCTGTTTCCATCACTATTTGATCTTGTATTCCATTTCCCCTTTCCCTAGTACTTCCATAACTATGTTATATTTCCCTGTCCTAGGCAGACAATTCCCTCCTGACTAGTCTCTTATTCTATACCAATATTCTATACCAATTCTTGAGGACTTAGTAGCTAAAATCCACATATAAGAGATCACTTACAATATTTGTCAAGGTTACCTCACTCAGGGTGATGTTTGCTAGCTACATCCATTCACCAGTGGATTTTGTGATTTTGATTTTTTTGTTTCTTTGTTTTTTTAACTGCTGTCATATTCCATTGTATAAATATACCACATTTTCTTTATCCATTCATCTGTTGATAGACATCTAGGTTGTGGCTATTATGAACAATGGGCAGTGTCTCTGTATTATAGTAAAGTGTTCTTTAGGTATATGTCCCAAAATGGTATAGCTGGATATTTAGGTAGATCTATTTGAAAATATCTTAGGTACTGCCCTATTGATTTCCACAATAACTGTATATGTTTTTATTCTCACCAGCAACAGATGAGAGTTCCTCTTACTCTACATCTTTGACAGCATGAGCTGTCATTTTTTATTGATCTTGACCATCCTGACTGCTATAAGATGAAATCTCAAAGTAGTTTTGACTTTGCATTTGGGGACTAAGAATGTAGAATACTTAGAATACTTCTTTTAATGTTTACCAGCCATTTGTGTTTCATTCTTTAAGAATACTCTGTTTAGAACTTGTCTAAGATTTTTATTGCTGTGAAGATACACCATGACCATGACAACTCTTAAAAGGAAAATATTTTATTAGTGTGGGTTACAGTTCATAGGTTTAGTCCATCATCATCATGGCAGGAAATGGCAGTGTGCAGGAAGACATGGTGATGGAGAAGGAGCTGAGAGTCCTGTATCTTGATCAGCAGGCAAAAGGAAATGAACTGTCTTACTGGGTGTAGTTTGAGCATAGGAGTCCTCAAAGCTCACTTCCTACACTGACACACTTAACTCCAACAAGGCCATAATTACTCCAACAAAGCTACCCCTAATAATGTCATTCCCTATGACTTCATGGGGGCCAATTACATTAAAACTACTACAGAGAGGTACCCTCTTTTTAATTGGGCTATTTGTTTTTCTAATGACCATTGTTTTGAGTTTTTTTTTATATTTTAGATATTAGACATCTATCTGATATATAGCTGGTAAATATATTTTCATACTCTGGAGCCTTCTGCTTTAATTGCAAAGGTGGTATCCTTCTTTTTAGTTTCATGAGTTCTCATTTTATTGCCATAAGCACCAGATACCCAAGTATAGTGACCATTTTTGAAAGACAGTAAGGTAATTTAACATCTTTAACAGACTGAAGCAGTCTTGTGACACTCCTGTAATTCATCTTGTGCTAACAGGAATCATCAATGCACCTTTGTTTTATATGCTAACCAAATCTTAATAGTCTCTCTCTCTACATCCCGAATCCCTCTACAACTTCTCATCACTCAGTCAGAAGGAAATTCCTGACCAGAGTGTGGCAAAGCAGCCTGGTTGCAAAAGCGTGGTGAGGGATATTTTTTTTTCTTCTGATTTTGAGATGGTACAAATTTTGCTTTGTTTGCATTCTGTTTATTTAAAGATCCTTTAGGCAGGCTGAGAAAGATGATGTGGAGTGTGACACCTTCATTCAGTGTTTTCTTGGGCCCAGGGGGCTGTGATCAATGCATTGGTGAGATCCTGGTGTGCCTGAGTTCTAACATCTATTCTCTGCTGTGAATCCTGTTCACATTCCTCCTATCGGGTTAAGGCAGTCAGCAAGAATCCTAGAGAATGCTGTTCTCCTGCCTCTCCTCTCTAACTGATTCTGCACCTCAGGATACTTGTATTTGAAGTCATCAAACATCTCGATATTTATATGAAGTCATCATACATCTTTATATTTAGTTACTTAATGTCCTCCTCTTGTTTATCAGATTTATGAAGTGACAGCAAACTCTTCAGCATCAAAGTTGAAGACGTTCTTAGTTTCCTATTTCTTCACCCATATCAAGGTATTATACATAGGTACAGTGCATTGAATAGCTTTAAGTAGAGGATGAAGCAGAAGGACAAAAATAAACCAGGAATAGGGACACATGGGCAATCCCAGCATTCAGGAATCAGATTCAGGAAAATCACAAGCTAAAGGGCTAGCTCCTGCACTACACAAGGGGGGCTCCATGGAAGCACCACTCTTAAAACATGAGATGGCTCACTGAATGCTAACCGAGGTCCTTAAGAAATCTAGTCAGCAAAAGTAACAAAGACAAGTACCTACCAAGCTGTGGGTTGATGATGGAAAGTGTTGATTAGGATAAAGATGTCTGAGTAGAAGCCAAAACATGGTGGACCCTGCACCAGGGTATAGTAATTCCCATTCAGCTTTGGAATTTTTCATCTGCTGTTCAAGGTGGCTGAGAAAACATCCGGCCAACCCTCTTGCTTCATTAATAGAATTCAAAGTTGTTTTTTTTTTTCTGTTCTCAGTTTTCCAGTCAATATTTTCAATCCTTAATACTGATATACAGTTGTAGTTATGAATGTCGTGGCACAAAGGCTTCTATCAACATAAAACTTTGCAATTTTGTAACTTCTTTGTCTTTATTAATGTGAGATTTCCATCCTATTTTAAAGACTACATCCTTGCTCCCATTTTATCAACTGTGAATGTAGATAAAAATAACTATTGACAGTAAAACTGATACATCAGACAATAAAGAGGTGTTCATTTTGGTGGTAAGGAATGGCTGTAGCTGGAGTTTTCTCCAGTCCTGCCTGGTCTATGGTCAGGACAAACCTCTCTCACCTGCCAGTCCCACAGCTGCTCAGACCCAACCGAATAAACACACAGAGACTTATATTGCTTACAAACTGTATGGCCACAGCAAGCTTCTTGTTATCTAGTTTTTATATCTTAAATTAACCCATTTCTATTCATTTATACCTTGCCACAAGCCTTACTGGTATCTTTATGTGTTGCTTGTCATGGTGGTGGCTGGCAGTATCTCTCTGCCTCAGCCTTCAACTTCCCAGAATTCTCCTGTCTCCTTGTCCCACCTATACTTCCTGCCTGGCTACTGGCCAATCAGTGTTTTATTTATTAACCAATCAGAGCAACACATTTAACATACAGAACATCCCACAGCAAATGGCCATGACTTGTTACAAATAAGAGATGGTGCCCATTCATGGTAGAACAGGGAAGAATGTCCATTCCTAATGAAAAGTATCAGTGGCTTTCACCGTGCAACTCTCTGTCCAATATGTTCCTCGTTATATTGCTGATGCTCTGCCTCTGCTCCAAGAAAAGCCCAGTATATTAATTTTTACTGTAGCAGAATTGGCCTTGGGGAATGAAGGGTCAGTTTCTTTTCAAATTATGTGTTTCAGGACTAATTATGTAAAGTAATTGTTATCTGGAAGTGCAGCTGAGCTTCTGAGTTTTCCTAACGTGGCTGTTTGATCTCAGACTTTGTGCAGCTATTTGGAATGTTTTTGTTCTTAATAACAAAGAGTAAAAGCACATATCAGGTGTTACCGTGGTTTGCCAGGGACTGAGGTAAAAAAAAAAAAAAAAAACAATCCCAGATCTTCTGTGGTGTCAGTGCAAAGCAGCTGGAGGCAAGCTAGCAAATTCTATAAATCTGTGACTCGATATGTGATTTGTTTCTCCTGCCGTCATCTGCATTTTAGACTCCCATTGGAGCTTTCAAGTAAGAGGATTCATGACAACTTTTACATGGTTTTTCTTTAAAGTGACAGGAATTACAAAATAAAATGCAATAGTTCCAGGTGATTTTTCCTCCCTAGTCTTTTATCTTCCTAAATTTCACAAGAGTTTTCCACGACTTTATGTCGAAGAGCTTCTGCCACATTCTATTTGGAATTTTGTTTGTTTGGTTTGGTTTTGTATTTTGAGACAAAATCTCACTATGTAGCTTATGTAGCTGGCTGTCCTGGAATTTAACACATAAACAAAGCGGACCTAAAGTACACAATGATTCACATGTGTCTGTCTACTAAGTGCCATGCGTAAAAGTGTGTACCAACATACCAAGTCTTATTCCTGTGTTTTTAAATGGATACCTACTGTCAGCTTTCAAATCTGCCCTATCTATTAGGTTACCTTTTATTATCTTTATACCACCCTGAGCCACAGAGTTGCTTTGTATTAATATTCTGAGAAAGAACCCAGTGGCCATTATCCTGCATTTGCAACGAAAGGAAGAGATGGCAATGACCTCTTAGCTAACACTTTCCCATTGTGTGTTCACGAGTCTTCAGAGAAATGATGTATTAAAATGGCTCTATTACTTACTTGGTGACAAATTCAGAATGTTCCCAAACTAAACTTGAGAAAAATCCCCATGGATTCCTACCAATGGAATACAATTCATGCATAATCAGTAATAAATACAGACTGTAAAGATAAAGACACCAAAGCAGAAAATGAAAATGTGAGTTTGGTAAAATTTTAATAAAATACCCCCAGAATGGTGTTAGATTTTTGTACTTAATTTTTTCCATTAATGAACTAAAAATGCTTATAATTCTTTTTCTTAAGTCTGTTTTTCTTTGTAATATATTTGGATTGAGCTAGAACAGAATTCTCTGTGGATTAGGTGTTTAAAAAACAATTCTAACAGTGTCACAAATGGATTACTGTGTAGGGCTTCCTTTAGGATGTCTCACTGTGAGGACTATACACACATGTACTTTCCTGAGGTTTGTTTGTTTGGTTTTTAGTCCTTTATGACCAGAAAACACAAACTACATTATTTGCAACTTTATTTATGATAGAAATAAATAATTATTTCTATGGCAAGGCAGACATTTTCACGAAGTAAAATGAATTATATGAAATAAGATTGATTTTCATATATGAATTCTCATTTGAAGAAATAAGGTATGAGCCACACAGGATAACTTTCTGTTGGTGAGAGAAAAAGAATGTGAGTGACCTTCATTTACTTTAAGGAAAAATATTGCTTTTGACCTAGGCATTTAAATGATTCAGTAAAAAGTATTTACACCAAAGGAATGTTCCACATGATTTGAGGAAGGAAATGGCTAGCTCTTTTTGTCCATATTCATGTGTGATTGGCCTTGACTGCTTGGTCAGCCCATAGAAAGTCACAGTAGTAGATTTTATGACACAAATCAAGCATGAAGAGTTGCTCACAGCTGAGTGTGGCTGTGGTGTTGAAAGGGGTGTCTTTGAGACACAAGAAAGGAAAGGAGATGTGGAGAGACTGCCTGCCGTTCTCTCAAGCTCTAGTTCTCACAGACTCAAAATGCTCAGCCTCTTCAACAATTCAAAGATGAGAAATTAAAGAATGGCACTTTGTGTTCTTCTTCATTTTCAAATTGAGATAATTTGAATAACAATATGATTAACGTAACTGGATGGAGGTGGAGAGATGGCTCAGTGGTTAAGACACTGGCTGCTCTTGCAGATGACCTTGGTCAGTTCCCAGCACTCTCGTGGCAGCTCACAATGATATGTAATTCCAGTTCCTGAGGAGGACCTGGCACCTCTCCGATCTCTGCAGACACCAGGCATGTGTGTGGAGAAATACCCATGCATGTAAAGAAAAAAAAATTCTAAAAATAACTGTATAAACTAGACTCTGACAGATCTACACTACATAATGTTCCTATTGGAGAGAGATTTATTTTAAAACTTTGTTTATAACTGGGTAGATATTTCATAATTATAAGTAGAATGTTATTGTAAATTTTATTTGTTGAGAATTTGTTCAGTAACAGCTGGAAATTTGTCAAGTTCATTTTTAAAAATAATTTTTAACTTTTTTGAAAAGAAAATAAAATTATTTCATTTTACCAGTTCCCTTTATTTTTACATCTGCCATGTAGCTACCTTGCTCTTTTCAGAATTGATAGCCTCTTTTTCTTTAATTATAGTTACATACACACACACACTCACATATATACTCTCTCTCACACACTACTCAACACGTGCATATATTCTCTCTCTCTCTCTCACACATACACACGCACTACTCACACATACAAAGCACACTCACACATATAAACTCACACATGTTCTTTGGGGATAAGTACTATCACTAAGGTAACATTTCCCTATTACAGTGCACAGCTTAGCAGAATGCCTCTGAAAAGGCTCCTTCCTTCAAAACAGCTTTCTAAACCAATTCTCTGCTTTTCATTTCATTTTACTGTCTATCATTCCAGCTTCAGTTCTCCCTCATTCCTTATCCTCTCATGAATGATTAAACAACACATCAAAAATAAATTTAGACTCAGAACATTTCTTTTCACCATATTACATAATCATGACATGTTGAAATTTCTACTTAGATTTCTCAATTTACTGTTTTCAATCTATTTTTCTATGAACTTTTGAGAGAGTCAGACTATGAACTCCCTTAAACACACCACACAAATATTCCATTTACTTACATAATACCATGCTTAATTCTTGATAACTTAGATGGAATCCCTGCTCTTCCCACTTCTCACTGTATTGTACATTCCTTTCTCCTCAGCTGTAAATAATGAATTATTACATTCTTTCTTCTTATCCAAGGCTCATATTGAATTTCAGCTGTAGATATTTATACACTTATGTACATTGGAGGCTAACTCACTGAATACCCCAGAATTATTATTGATCAAATAGCTTAAACATTCTAATTCCTAATTTTCTTAATTCTTATATATCTAGCAAGACTACTCTAAAGCAGCATCCTTAAAAGAAGACTGGAAAACCTTTTGTTAAACCTACATAATTCAGTTTTATAAACCACAAGTGGAGAATTAATCATTTTTGAAAAATCAAAGAAGAAACATTGGTTTTTCCATCTGCACACAAAGCTGACTTCAGTAGTAAAATATTACCTGCTTCCCTTGACTTGATAAACAAGTTCATTTTTCAAATACTACTTAGATATGTAAAGGCCATTGTAAATGGTGCTCATCTGATCTACTCCATGTGTTATACCAGTGAGAGATGACTTGCTTACCATGGAAATTTGATTGCCAGAACTATAAAATACAGAACAAAAAAACACTAATTGTTTTCCTATAAAAGAGAAAGTTATGATTTCCATTATCTTTATTTTTTCTTTTATTTTCCCACCTTACTTTGAAAATACTATTTCAGGTTATTTTTATAGATTAACTGGATAAGATATGAGTTAAAAGTCATAACTATGTATTCATGTATTCAATTAAACTATTTGTACTATGAAAACATATGCTCACTCTGGATTCTAAAACAGTAAGGAGCCATGTGTTTAATCCCCCTTCTTTCTATTCATCCCCTTATTACTTTGCCATTACACAGTGTAGGGAGCCCTCTGGTTTGCAACGTAATTCCCTCTATCCTTTAGCTACTAGGTCATTAAAAATTAGAGGTCATTGAATTTTTGTTGTGAGACCTTTAATTAGATACTCTGTACATAGTACCTCCTGTAATCTTCAGAAAAAAAATTGTTAAATATGTACAAATTTGAACACATTGCCATTTAACTTGTTACAAATTTCTTAAGTTAGACAGTGTAAAACTCAAATCTTGATTCCTGGTAGAATTTATGCTTTATGGCTGACTTCTGAGTGTAGTAACTAAAAATGGGCCATTTATTCTGTTCTAGATGCCAAGAATTAGGAATTTGTGAAATGGGCTAAGTAGGTGGTTGATCTCTCATTCACAAGATATCACTTTCAGTGACTGGGCCTGGAGGACAAACTGCCAAGATGGCTGCTTCTTCTTCTTCTTCTTCTTCTTCTTCTTCTTCTTCTTCTTCTTCTTCTTCTTCTTCTTCTTCTTCTTCTTCTCCTTCTCCTTCTCCTTCTCTTCTCCTTCTCTTTCTTCTCCTTCTCTTCTTTCTCCTTCTCCTTCTCCTTTCCTTCTCTTCTCCTTCTCCTTCTCTTCTCCTTCTCCTTCTCCTTCTCCTTCTCCTTCTCCTTCTCCTTCTCCTTCTTCTTCTTCTCTTCTCCTCCTCTCTTCTCTCTCTTCTTCTTTCTCCTCTTCTTCTTCTCCTTCTCCTTCTTCTCTTCTTCTCCTCCTTCTTCTTCTTCGGTTTATTTACCTGATTATTTAATTTCTTTTAATTTAAGAAAAATTTTTATATTTATTTTACATACCAAAGATGCCCCTCTTCCCTCCTCCTACCCCTCCAGCCTCCCCCTCCCAACTATCCCACATTCCCTTTTACAAGAAGGTAAGGCCACCCATGGGGAGGTACATTTAGTAGAGGCAGGTCCAAGTCCCTCCCCTGCCTCAAGGCTGTGCTAGGTGTCCCATCATGGAAGTGAGCTCTAAAAGGCCTGCTCATGCACCAGGGAAGGATTCTGATCCTACTGCCTTTATGTCATTCACTTGTGTGTTAGACAGTTGTGTGCTACCTGTAAAACAGCTGCAAACCATGAAAAGAGATAGATTTGCAAATGGGCTGTCATTAAGAGCATCTTAGCCATCCTTACTCCAGCACACCCCATAGCCAGGGTAGACTGTAGGTCAAAGGCTATGCGGCTGGGTTGGTTTTCCACTCCCTTCACTTGAAGTCTTTGCCTAGCCACAGGAGATGGCCAGTTCAGGCTACATATCCGCTGTTGCTAGGGGTCTTAGTTGGGGTCATCCTTGTAGATTCCTGGGAGATTCACTTATGCCAGGTTTTTACCTGATCCTGAAATACCCCCTCGCCTTTCAGTAGACTCTTTCAGTACTCTCCTCTCTTCTCCCCACAATATGAACTCTAATGTTCCCATCTCCACAGACTCGAAGTCCACTAACAAAATCTCTTTTATTTTCCCTTCCCAGGGAGATCAGGGCATTCCCCATTGAGCCCGACTTATTACCTAGTCTCTCTGGGTCTGTGGGTTGTAGCACAGTTATCCTTTATTTTACAACTAATATCCACTTATGACTGAATACATAAAACATTGTCTTTCTGGGTCTGGGTTAGAGATTGAGGAATTGGCCGAATAATGCATGGTCTGCCCTAAAACCCATGCCAAGAGAGTAAGCCCACACTGCCTGGAGCACCAGGACCCATAGGCTGGATGACCCGGAGACCTAGGATAGAATCAAATACACCTGGAGGGGAAAAAGTCAATCTAATGATGCCTAGTGATATTCTGCTATATTCATAGATTGGTGCCTAGCCTAATTGTCATCAGAGAGGCTTTATCCAACAATGATGGAAAGAGACACAGATCCACAGCCAATCATTAGGTGGAACCCCGGGAATCTTGCAAAACAAGAGGAGAAAAGATTGTAGGAGCCAGAGGTGCCAAAGACACCACAAGAAAACCCAAAGAATCAACTAATCTGGATTCACAGGGACTCACAAAGACTGAACAAACAACCACGGTGTCTGCATATATGTTAAGAGTTGTGTACCTTGCTTCTTTTGTGGGACTCCTAATGGTGGGATCAGGGGCTGTCTCTGACATTTTAATTGGCTTTTGGGACCCTGCTCTTCATACTGCATCATCTTGCCCAGGATTACTTAATACATGGTGAGGTGCTTAGTTCTGAAATTTGATATGCTATGTTTTGTTGATATCCATGGGAGACTTGCCCTTTCCTGAACAAAAATGAAGGAGGAGTGGATTGGGGGTGGGAACAGAGGGGATTGTGAGGAAGGACTGGAAGGTGAGGAGAGAAGTGAAACTGCACCTCAGATATAAAATTAATTAATTAATTAATTAAAGAGTATCTTAACATGTTCATTATTATTTTTAACTTTTACAATAGCAAAAAAATACAGACTAAAAATATTTCAAATGTTAAGTATCTAAAGGTTTTCATGACTGTTTATCTTCCATTATGTACTCAATGCTCAAGTGACCCATAGTTTATTATTTACACTCTTGATTTATATAAAATCCATGCTGGAATATGGATATTTGTAGCATGAATCTTAAAGAGTCTTATTAATAAAAACAAACTCAGAGCCAGGTATTGGAGTGAATGCTGGAAGATCAAAGAGACAGAACAAGCCACAGCCACCTCACCTTGCCAATTCCTCACCTGATCCTGTTTCCTTGGACTGGAAACCTCTGTGTCCTTATCCAAGTGGATCTCAGCTGAACTGCTGCTCAAAACCCCAAAATCTTAACCAGCCAAAAGCTTCTAGTTTCTGGTCTTCATGCCTTAAATACATTTCTGCTTTCTGCCCTCACTTCCTGGAATTAAAGGTTCACTTCTTGGGATTAAAGGCATGAGTCACCATGCCTAACTATTTCTAGTGTGGCCTTGAACTCACAGAGATCCATGCCTCCAGAAGGCTAGGATTAAAGGTGTGAGATCCACCATTTTCTAGCCTCTGTATCTAGTGGCTGTTCTGTTCTCTGACCCCAGATAAGTTTATTAGGGTGCACAATATTTTGGGGAAAACAATACCACCACAGATATTAGTAAAAATGACTACACTTTTACAAACACATCTTTTAGGAGGACTTTCATGCAGGATAATCCCATTTTCTAGTGTCCTTGGTGTTTGGAGTTCTAAGTGTGCAAGTCCCGTGTGTGCACAGGAGGAGGCCAGAGCCAGATGGATGTTTGGTGACTTATCTGTTGGTCATTTTTGCCTTCAGACATAGTCTTTCATTGTACTGGAAGCCTGCTGCTTTGGCTAGTCTGGCTGGCAAAGGAGCTCTTGTAGATTATTTTGTGAATAGAATTTAGTGTGAAGTATAGGTCTAATGCATTCAGTTCTGCTTTGCCTCAAATTATAGTTGTTAAATGCACTAGAAAATACATTCAGAAAATGACAATAACTCTATAAAATTTAACTTTTGACTTTGTAATTGTCCATGTGTTGCTTCATATGAGAATAATATATTAATCATAACAACAAAGCACAGGTCTCAGAATTCATAGTGATCATATGGTTTTCTAACCCTTTTTCTTTCCCAAAGTGCAACATGTCTCTGTACATGGGGCTACATTTCAAAATAGCTTTAAAATAACATATTTTGGCTATTCTTATAGGAGACATTCATACTTAATGTGAATTGTAAAGACAAAAAAAAAATCCCAATATTTTGTTTGGTCTTTGGAGGTTTAATAGCTAGAGAGACATAACTGTACTCAGATGTTCTAAGGAGACAGGTGTGTCATTGTGTGACACTACACAGGTGGGCTGCTTCTACAATAATTATCGCTATGCTATGATTGCATGTTCCTGTCATAAACACACAGCTTAACTGATGGCATGGGTAAATTACTATGATATTATTCCTACATTAGGAAAATTGCCAGACGAGTCTATCCAACTTTATAGTAATTCATTAAACACCATTTTTCTGTGTATTACATTTATCTTGAGCAGACATAATAATCCAAATAATTCAGCACTTTGTTAATGAACAACACATGGATGGTAAAAGGCAGAGATAAATCAAATGGTCAGGGATAATATAGCATGGAGATGCAGTGTGATGAAAAGGTACAGTTTCTTATCTGTCATTCCTCAGGGGTAGAGTTAAGGCTACAATTCAGGATATTTGGACTTGTATGGAAAAATAGTATGTTTTTATTTTTTTATTATCTTTCAGATTTTTTTTCAGAGAAATGTGGTATTTCCTTAGATTATGAACATACATAAAAACCCACACTAACATTGAATGTTTATTTTTGTGGTATTGGAATCAACAGAAATCATGACTATTGTCTTAAGTGTGACGCATGCTGTTATCTTATAAGATTATTTGTATTAACAACTAATATCAAATCAGAGTTATATTGTATACTCTCAATTATAGAATCAATGGCTTGTCAACTTTGGGTAGTTTTATTCTTACTTGCTTTGTAAAATTCAGCTCACAAATCTTTACAGAATTATGTTATATGAAAGATGCCACCATTATCTTAAAAAAAAAAAAAACAAGCAGTTTATGCTTTAATAACAATGGCAGCAATATGTCCTTGGAAACAGGTAATTGCAAGCCTTCTAATATACAAATCACAACTGACTAGCATGTTACTAATATAATCCTGTCTAAATTCATCCCAGAGTTAATGTGATTTAGTATAAGCAGCTGTAGTTTCCCAACAATCTTTTATTTTTAATAAAGTTATTTTTATTCCTACAATTTTACTTGTTATGTCTTGCTATATAGTATGCTAACAGACATACCATTGCTATATCACAAGTAAATATTTATATAGTATTTTAATGAGATTTATGTATAATTGTCTTTGTAAATTTTGTGGGGTTTTTTCAATTGACATATTTCCCTGTGAGTGAGAAGCAGGTGATGGGGAGTATGGGCTGGGCTTCTTTATAAGGATAAACTGAGAGAGCTGAAGAGTAGCTATTTCATGACATGGGTGGGTGACAGGGGTCCAACACTCACTTCAGCAACAACCAAAGGGAAAAAAATGTGGAAAGGGATGGATCTCTGGTTTGTTTTAAAGGGCTCAGTCTCCAGAGGAGGAGTGATCCACTCCCAGGGAGCGCATCTGTAGATATGGAACTGTGTTTAAGGGGGATCCCTGAAAACTTGTGATTACTCTCAGTGCAAGAAAATGTACAATGCAGACAGTGAGAAAAAGGGAAGAGGGAAGGAGGAAAGGAGAGAGAGTTATTGAGAGGGAGGCATGGGGGGCAGTTCAAGGGTAAAGGTCTCATAGCAGCTGCACATAGAGAGAGCAATAGGCACCAAAGGAAAAAGAAACAAAAACTATATGAGTACCATATACATATTCATATATACACATATATTGTACTTATATAATTATATATGTATTGTAGATAATGTATATATATATGTGTGTGTGTGTTTGTGTGTGTGTGTGATATGAAATCAAAAGCAAGACCAGGAAGAAAGGAAAGATTGGAAAGGGGAGGAAGGGGAAGTAAGTACTGTCAGAGTACAGGATATACTTAAGCAGAAATGGCTTCCTGAAGCTCATCACAATGTGCAATAGGTATATACATTAAAAATAGAATCATTCCTAAGAAACCATTTCCTTTAAAGAGTGGTCCCAGAGGTTTCATACAGCATCACACAAATGTGGGGATTTTCTGATACAGAGAAATGAGCTTATTTAAATTTCACAGACATCTATAGTATACCTAGTTTTTACTCTTCAATTGTGTAGCATACTTTTATTGGGTTTTAAATGCTAGTGAAGGTTCAAATCTTTGTACTTCTTTTGCTTTATTATTTACTTTACACTATTTAGCCTAAGCAAGAAGCACATTGTATTTTTCAATGTAAAAGTAAAACTGGCTTCATTCATTTGAGTTGGTTTTTAGTATTTCTTTGCCCACCCTTAACTTGTGGTGAGTGACATTTTATGAATGAACTTCTAAATACTTGAAACTCTCACAGCTGGGAGGCCTCTGATTCTACTGTTGAAACTGGTCTCTACCACTGCCATCATTGTATTTTGTGATATTTATTAGAAATGCATGTATTCATTATTTTCTAGAATCTGAGCTGTTTAAAAATTTAAAACTTTAGCAATGATAGAAATACATAAGAAGATGTTAATTTATTCTCCACGATATCTGAAATTTTAGTTTACTCTGAGCTAAGCAGCACCTGAACATGGCTGCTAATGATGGGTTTGCCACCCCCAACATTACTGAGCTGAAGACCAAGTTTCTAACAGATGAGTCTTTTGGGTATGTACTCAAATAATTTCAGCAATTAATAAAACTTGGTTTGTAAATTAATGTTTGCATTTAACTTTTGAAATACACTGGATAGCATGTTTAATAAAATAATCTGCATAAGATTAACCTACTCTTAAAATTTCGGATAAAATTTCTGTAAAACATTTGTGAGTTTAAAATTTCTCATTTTTTTTCACATTTAAAATTCACTGTCCCTTTTAGTAATGATGTTGAGAACATGCTCAGTTTATTTGGAGTATTGAAATTATACTTTAATTCTGAAGAAACATGTAAAAAATTCTTATAGGCATAAATAATTTATTAAGAAAGGCTTATTTATTTCTTATTCATGGTGTGCAAGATCTCCTTAGCAACAGAATTATGCAAACTGAAGAAAATGTAAACAGTGTTGCTAAAGTATTCCATTGCCCAGGGGAATTTGTTCAACATGTTAAAGCCAGAACCAAGAAAAGCTTTATTCTTTTACCTATGGAAGTTGTTCTTTTTATAATTCATTGAAATTTTTATTTAAAGTATGTTAAGTATTTAGATTAATAACATTCATAGGTATATGTAGCTGGAGAGTTTCTCTCCAGCTCCCGCCAAGTCTTGCCTGTCCCGGGGCTCACTTATAAAACAAACACACCAACTCTTATATTATTTAAACTGCTCGGCCATTAGCTCAGGCCTACCATTGTGTAGCTCTTACTCTTACACTAAGCCTATTTCTGTTAATCTATATGTCACCACGTGTTCCGTGGCTTTACCTTTGCATCTACATTATGCTCCCTGTATGGCAGCTGGTGTCTCCCCCCTCTGCCTTCCTGTCCTTTCCTTTCTCCTCTCTGTTAGTCCTGCCTATACTTCCTGCCTGGCTACTGGCCAGTCAGTGTTTTATTTATCAAACAATCATCCACAGCAGGTATATTTCAGTACATTACATAAGATGGGTATTGATTAAATCCAGCCTTTTTTATACACAATAATGCCCACATCTCTAGCAAAGCTTATTCCAGTTTCAGGTTGAGTTGGTTTTTAAACTCCCACTCATGAGGAAGAGCATGCAGTACTTGCTTTTCTGTGTCTGGCTTGTTTCACTTAACGTAATGTCTGCTGAGTCTATGAAATTTGCAATGAATTAAAGAACAGAGTTATTCTTTGTGGCAGAATATTTTCCCATTGTGTATACATGTGTTTACTTTATCCATTCATCCATTGAAGAACAGCTAACATCATTCCATATCTTAGCTAATGGTGTCACAACAAACACAGACATGGAACACAGATTTATCTCTGAGGCACAATGACTTAACATCTTTGTGTATAAAACCAGAAATGGGATAGCTAAGTCATGTGGTATATAATATATAAGATTTTACTATTTTGAGGACAATGCTTTTCATACTGGTTGCACTAATATACCTTACACCCAACCAACACCAGAGTTCTTTTATTCTCCATATCCTCAATCTTAGTAAATTTTCTCAATATCCTCAACTGTATTAAGAAGATACATAAAATAATTATAATTTTTTTGCTTCCCCGATGGCTAATGATATTGAATTTTTTTTTTACATATTTATGGGCAATTTGTGTTTCCCCTTTTAAGGATAATTATTCAAATAATTTGCCCATTTTTAAATTAGAGATTTTCCTTTTATGTTTAAAGTTTTGAAAAAATGTGAAATCCACAAAGAATCAATTAAAAATGTTTTGATCCCTTATAGATCCTGAATATTTGTATCTTGTCAGCTGAGCAGTTAGTGTATTCTTACGTCTAAGTTTTGTCTTCCATTTGATGATCGAGTCTTTTGCTGAAAGAAGATTTTTAGTTTGATCTCATTAATGCAAATTTGCTTTTGGGAGGGTCATAGAAATCATTGCCTATGCCAACTTCTCAGAGTGTTCACTTTCCTATTTCTAGTACGTTCACATCTTCTATTTTGAGATGCTGTGGGATGTCCCGTATGCTGTGAATATATGTTGCTATGATTGATTGATAAATAAAACACTGATTGGCCAGTAGCTAGGCAGAAAGTATAGGCAGGACAAGGAGAGAAGAAAATTCTGGGAGGTGGAAGGCTGAGACAGAGAGACACTGCCAGCCACCATGAGGAGAAGCATGATGTAAGATACTGGTAATCCACGAGCCATGTGGCAAGGTATAGATTTATAGAAATGGGTTAATTTAAGATATAAGAACAGATAACAAACAGCCTGCTATGGCCATACAGTTTATAAGTAATATGAGCCTCTGTGTGTTTACTTGGGGGATGCAAGTGAGAGAGAATTGTCCCAACTTCCAGCAAGCTGGGACACAGGAAAACTCCAGCTACATTGAGATGATCATTAATATCTTGAGACAGGGACTTTCTATGTTGGCCAGACAGGCCTCAAACTTAAAATCCCACTCCCTATTCTCAGGTCTGTCTGGGATTGTAAGTGTTCATGTCCGTGTCTGGCTTTGAGTTAATTTTTGTGTCTGGTGCAAAGCAGATCAATTTTTTAGTTTTCTTCTATTGAAGGTTCAATATTCCAAGAACCAGAAAAAAAATGAAGAGGGGAGCTGGGCACACAGTCCTACCCTTAGCCCAGGAGTGATTGGCAGTTGTTTGATGCTTAGAGAAGAGTCACTCTCTCTGAGTGTAACACCTATGGCTTTTTTTTTTTTGCAAACTTTTGCTTTATGTTTACTATTTTTTTCATTCAGGGAACTATAGTCAGAAATTATTATATTTAATAAACAAGTACCTCTACTTCAAAACAAACATGACTATCGCAGAAGGAAGTTTCCATAACATAATTTATCAGCCATTGAGCTCTTCCTTGTTGTGCATTAATTATAGCAACATGGATGGATGACTGTACTATCATATCATAGGTCATGTATTAAATACTCACAGCATATCACTGCCTACATACATTGTCATGTAAGCTGGTAAGCCTAATGTCACAGCAAGACAATCTTGCCACTCTCAGATTTATGCATTCATGGCTGTAGTATGAGAGCCTTGGGAAATTCTTATATCCCAAAAGTACTATTAGAGATTTCTTAAGTTCTCCTCATTCCTCCAGAGACGTGCCCTGCAGATTCCAATATTTCAACCAGAGACACTTTTGTCAAAAAAAAAGACTCACTCAGATATCATCACTGCTGTTCCCTGAGAGAAAATCCTGGGTAAGGATTTCCAAATAATGAGTCACCTCTTCCCTTGAGCAAGAAGTGGTATACCTTTCCTTTCAGCTTCATTGTGCTGTGGAACAGAACATTTGATGCAACGTTTCTTCATCTATGCACATTCCCATTCAAGCCTGAGGCTATAGCATTTTGACTGCTACAATCCAGCTGCTTGTCAGTTTGAGCTCACTAATAACTCTATTACAATATTTATAATCCTGTCTGTGAGTTCTGCTTTCCGCACTGACACTAGGAAAATATGCTCCATCTCTAGTTCATGTTCATGCCATCATGCTATCCAAAGACAGGGCAGACCTGTTGACAGGGGGATCATTACTGAAATTCTTTGCCAACATTATGCCCACTGTAGCTAAAAATGTGTCCCATCTGGCTTGTCTTGGATTAAAGCCATAATTGCTATTGATTTCAAAGGCTGTTATATGAGCAGCTGAGTCTTACTTATTGCATCAGCCTAGATAGGTGGGTCTTGTTCTATTTTAAATGAAATCTATTTATTTATTTTAAGCTCTATATGCTGAATTTATTCTTGTTAAAATTTGCAGGGGGATTTGTGCTGCAATACTTACCATATATTATATTCTGAATCTCTCATCTAAAGAAGATATCAGATAACATTGTGACCTTAGCAGAGTAATGACAAGGACAGAATATATTTAAGGAATCTTGACATCAGAAGTGGATTCTTGAGTTTGTCTCATGCTAAGATAATCTCTGTAAGAATCCTTATAATCAAAACAGACCTGTCTTACAGAAGAAAGAAAATGACTATTGTGGAGAGGATATCTAAGGTCATAAGACACCAGCAGGCATAAGTTCCCAAGAACCCCAAAATCTGATGACCTGTTTACCATCATCATATGGATCATTTTCCAGGACAATGATGACAAGTGCACATCTGGGAAGGACATTACAAAAGTTTTTCTTTTGACAGCAACATCTAGGGGCTGTTCAGAATATGATGGGTTTGATAGATCATGTGAGTCTAGACATACAGATATGCATTGAACATTCATAGCAAAACAAAAACAATAGTTTATAATGTAAGTCAATACTGAATTGATATAACATTTAATTCAGGTGTCTGGGCAACTGCTTTGCTGTGTGTGTGTGTGTGTGTGTGTGTGTGTGTGTGTGTGTGTGTGTGTGCTTATGAAGAAAATGGAAATTATGTGACATAAAGTTTGTAAGTTCCAGAGCAAAACTACAGTCAACACTTTGTCATACAGAGTTGTTGTTGCCTTGTAATTAATTCAGAAAGATAAACTTGGACAGTGTCTTATATTCTTGGGGTATTATATTTGGGCTGCTCTTTGTTACTTAGAGAAAACTGACAAAAATGATGAGAATTACTAGAGGGATAACTATTGAAACAATACCACTGTGAAAGTAAAAATGATGATGAGGGGTATACTCACACAGTGAAGCTGCTCAAGAAACATATGGAGATATCAATCAAATAATTACATTTATATGCCTCTGTTCTTTTATCTGTGCAAGACTGCCTGTGGAAATAAGTTTGTAAGGGGTCATTGATTGAATATGTAATGGAATATTCTCACTGATAAGAAAAGCTTAATTGAAAGTATTTTTCTCTTTTCAAGGATGATAAAATAATAATGCATTTTATAATACATGGTGTCCTACATTTTCTGTACATTATTTTTAGATTACCTGTGCATTAGATTCAGAGCAGAAATGATATAACTCTTTAGTAAGCATAACTATCAAAAGGACAAATAATTGGGCAAAACTTGGAAAAACTGATAGAGCAGAAAGCAATCAGAAACAATATAATTAGAATTGAATTTCACTTTTTGCAAATGGCTTTTATCCTTGGCATGTTTATTCAATGTGAGTATATAATTTACTATCAAGACTTTCTATCTTTTAGTTATTTGTTGACAAGTAGTAAATTAAAAATATATGTTGTAGCCGGGCGGTGGTGGCACACGCCTTTAATTCCAGCACTTGGGAGGCAGAGGTAGGTGGATCTTTGTGAGTTCGAGGCCAGCCTGCTCTACAGAGTGAGATCCAAGAAAGGCACAAAGCTACACAGAGAAACCCTGTCTCTAAAAAACAATATGTATATTGGACAGCTCCAGTAGATGGGCCTAAACCTATACATATACTGAAAACACTAATTGGCCTCAGTGGGTTTTAAAAACTTCTTTGCCAATTATACATCTGATGGAGAGTTAGTATGTAAAATATATAAAGAATTTTTAAAAATCCAAAAATCAAGAAAACAACCATAGACTAGAAATATGGTTCAGTGGTTAAAAATGTATTTTATTCCTACAGAGGACCAAGGTTCAGTTCCCAGAACTCACATGATGGCTCAAACCATCCATTTGCACACACAAGGTACACATACATTCATACAGGCAAAACAATAATAGGTATAAAATAAAATTAGCAAATCTAAAAAAAACATAAAGACATTGAAAAAGAAAATAAAAAACCCAATTAAAATGCCATATAGAATTAAATAGCATTCTCAATGATGAAACACAAATACCTAAGAAGCACTCAAAATATTCAACATATTTAGCCATCGGGGAAATGCAAGTTAACACTTCTTTGATATCAGATATTATCCCATTCAAAATGCCCAAGATCAATAAAATAAATGACATGCTGGTGAGGGAGAGGGGAAAGCAGAATACTTATTCAATACTAGTGCGAATGTAAACTGGGATAGTCACTATAGAAACAATGTGGATCTTCCTCACAAAAGGTGAAAATCAATCAACCACTAGATTCCACTATATACTACTCTAGGGAATATATCCAAAGTCCTCTACACTCTACTACAAAGATATTTGCTTATTCATGTTGATAACTGTGCCATTTAAAAAATCCAGAAATTGGAAACAGGTTAGAAGTCCAACAACTGAGGAATGGATAATTAAAGTGAGGTATATATACACAAAATAATATTCAGCTAATATGAAAAGTAAATTATGAATTTGTAGGTAAATAGATGGAATTATAAATAATTGCCTTGACTGAGGTAACATAGAAGCAAAAGGACAAATATTTCATGTTTTCTTCCACATATGGATATTAGTTTTTAAGCTTTAGATATGTATGTTTCAATCTGATTAACCATAAAGGTTAGGTAGCTATTAAGGGACCAAGAGTGAGGAAGATGGTATAGTGTTATTAAGAGATATAGGGGAACTAGAGGGAGGGTAATAGGAGAAGGGGATAAAAAAGGAACAAATTTGGGGACTACTAACACTGAAAGCCATTTGGAAAGCAATATGGAAACCTACTATTGTAGAAGCTTCATGAAATAGATATACATATGAAAAGAATCTAAATGGAGTCACCAAGTAGTAGGTGAGGAAATGCCCAAATTATACATGTTATGCTACTAAGTAAAACACTCAGACCCAGGAATGGCTTACATCCTGTTGAGTCATTGGCCCAAGGGATTCATAGATCCTGAAAACATCACAGGCTATTTGCCAAGCTTTTGGTTACTCTCCATAACCTGATGATAAGGCCCTACTCCTGACGATACAATTTATTTATGCCATTGGCCACACAGCAATCAAGCTGGCACCCAAGCACTGCCTTCGCTGCTACTGACTAGTGTTCCTGGTACTGGAAGGTACTTCACACACTACCCGAGGAGAAAAGTAATCATTAACATCATCCAGCTACAAATGCTGTGACCTACAACAGCATCCTGCCTGCTAGACACACTGGTACAATAATGGTGCAAATGTAAGAGGAATAACCAGCTACTTTTTGATTGAATTTAAGACCCATGACACAGATGGAACCCATACCTGACACTGTGTGGTTAAGAACATGAGAGCTGATAGGTAGTGGGTCTAAAGGAAAACCTTACTGCTATTATTCTACTATAGGAACATAGTAATAAAGTGACTCCTAATGATATCTTGGCGTACTCATACATCAGTGTACTACCTAACCCTCATCAGAGAACCTTATTCTTGAAGTAGATGGTAATTAACACAGAGATCCACAACAGCAAAAGGTTCAAATGGTAGGAAACTTAGCCCTACATGGGATGTCTTTATCAAATCATCTCCTCAAGGCTTAGGGATCTATATGGAAGAGGAGGCCAGAAAATTGTAAGAGTCTGAGGTGATGGATAAATCCAAGGAAACAGCATCCTCCAGGCACAACAGTACTCATGCACATATGAATGAATGCCCAGAGACTGTGACAGCATGCACAAGACCTACACATCACTGAGAAGGAGAAGAAGACATAAAATAGCATTTTCAATTGATACCTGCTGGTAAAGGGAAAACCAGTTTTATCCACTGATGTATACCAACCACATTCCAGGTCTGGCCCATGCCCAGCAGTAGTTGGCCAACACAAAGCAGACACCATGATTTTTTGTGTTTGATTTTTGTTTTGTTTTATTGCATTATTTTTTGTCTTGTTGATATTTTATCTTTCATTCATCTCTTTTGACTTTTGGATGGTTTTATTTTTTGGTGGTTTTTCTTGTTCTTTTCCTTTTGAGGTAGAGAGAAAAAGAACACAAAATTGGTAGGTAGGGAGATGGGAAGGACCTGGAGGGAGATGGGAGAGGGGAACAAATATAACCAAAGGATATTGCATGAAAAATTTAAATAAAAAGCATTCAAAAAGAGTACATTAAGTCTGGAGGGGAAGTTGGTGTTTGTGTTTCTGTAAAGACTTGTGTGGGAGGGCATGGGGAATGGATTTGTTCACATGTGCAATATTTTCAACTAATAAATAATAAAACATATTAAAATTATGTAAACTCATATTTAGCACTATATATTGCCAATGTCTCCTATAACTAAATAAATAGATGAATTTCTAATATAAAATTACATTTTACTACATGAATATAAGTGCCAGCATGGGCATGTGAGTGGTGACATTATTCTAACAGTGATGGGAAGTCATCAGGATAGATGCGCATTTCAAAAGCTATTGCTTGTATCTGGGAAATACTTCCTTAAAAAGTTACTTTTTTTGATTCCGAAAGTGGTTATGTCTATGATATTCCCAAACCTTCAGAAGCTCACTCCCCAAATGTGACAAATAAATTAGAAATTTTTATTTTTCCCTCTTTTCTCACCAGGTACTTAATTTAGCATCTAGAAAAAAAAATATCGCATTTGAAACTGAACACCAGAGTAGGAGAACTTATTAGAGTTGCAGTGGGAGACTTAGTGAGGCATTTTATCTGACAGTCTGAAGGGAAGTAAATGGCACTGCAAGCCAAGGAGAGGATTAATGGCACTCAGACACACTCAGTGCTGAGAGCCAGCATCTACACCAATAATAGCGCTGTCATCACTTTTGAGACAACCAAATGTCTACATGAGTAAGCAGATGATGGCACAGCCCAGATTTCACACTCAGAGCAGATTGAATCTTCACAGTTCTAATAGACTTACATTAAATTATTTCTCCCTAATTTCTTAATAACTGAACTATTTTTGAAGTTCCTTTCCCAGTCAAATACAATACAAACTTTTTCAAGAAAATCCCATGAAAGAATATATTTAGACTTGTACCAGAAGAAGATCTGAATGTGTTATTTTGTTCTGTGGGTTTGTAAATGTATTGTGCTTATATAGCTTTTACACATATGCATTTCCTCCTCCTGGAGTTTCAAACTATGTAGATCAATTTAAACTAAGTCAAATCAAAGGAACATGAGTTTCAGCCTTGTTCTTAGAGAAAGAATTGATAAAGCAAAAATTAAGTATGTTTCTGAAAATGTCTTGCAGAGCAGGAGAGGGTGTGGTCTTCTCCTTGACACGGCTGACTCAGAGAGGACTGGAACAAAGCCACAGCTGTAGGTGAGGAGAGCATTACATGGAGACATCAACAGTCACTTACTCTCTACATTTATTTATCTCTGTATCACTTGGGGGAGATTTTCTGAACATATACTCTCATGATATAAAGCTTTTCAGGAAAGAGTGAGAAACTCAGTGATAGAAATTTAATAAAACATCGAGCCTCAAGAAATTATGGGTTATGTTCCAGGACAGTACAACTGCCAAAAGTTAATTACAACACAACATCATTAAGTTGCATCATTTGTCCCTTTTTTATTCATCCATTCATCCATCCAGTAATTTATTTGGCTACTTATTATGAATGTTATTGTGTTTCAGGAGTTACAATAGGTTGGGGAGATACAAAGCTAAACAAGTCACATTTCCTTAATAAAAGAGAACAGCTCTAGAGATAAATAATTTGAATGAATTTAATTAAAAAGGTGAACAAAATTATTTGAGTTATTGTTTACAATTGTCACTCATATTTCCAATAAAAAGCTTACTCATCCTTAGCTATTGCCATAGTACACACACTGCCTTGAGTTAAAGTTGACATATCCATGAGGTTGCTTGTTTAATGGTGTGTGACAGGTTCTGATGAAAATTGAATCCAAGACACAATTTAAAATCATGTTTTGTGTTTCTACCATGATATTTTGTTCTTCCTGATTAACACAGAAAAGTAAGTTCAAATAGCATTAAGTCCTTCAGACATTCCATAATGGTTCCATAATGGAGCAGGACACATGGAATATTACAATAAGTAAGACTTCAGCCTATTGCCTCAAAGAGTGCAAGAAATGACATCATGCACAACTGAGAGATTTTTAGTGGTGCCAAAGTAAGACTGTTCTAGTAAATAGCACCTCTCAAATTGTGAAAATTACATATTTAGAAGATTGTAAATAAGCTGCATGTTTTCCAGTAAAGGAAAGAAGGTGACAAGACCATTCTGGAAGTACTCATGAAAGAAGTGTTTGGAGAGATCAGGAAAGGCTGGTGAGATCCAAGTAAAATGAGAGCTGAGACTAGAAAGGTAAACAGGGTTATGTCTTGTATGCTATTCTAAAAAGCTGGCATGCCTCAGGGCATCTAGGACACTAACAGGAGGAGGGTCTTAAAGAAAAGTTTTGATAGTTTTAAAAATAGTGTATGTTTTCAGAACTTAAAATTTTTTGAGGACATACTCATAAGCATATATATATATATGTATATATATATACATATATATAGTATATATATATATATATATGACACAGTCATAAGCATATATATATATATGAAAGAAAGAAAAAGAGATAGATACGGAGGATGGTAGAAGAGATGAGAGAGACAGAGACAGAGATTATTCCATGTTTAAATACAGTACTTCATGTTCTCATCCCCTATCCCCTACCCTCCATCACACACCCCCCATTCCCAGTTTACTCATGGAGATAAGAGAATGGGATGGTTGAGCTGGAATAGGGACAGAGTGGGAGAGCAATGCAAAAGATACCATGATATCAACAGAGAGACATCATGGGGATAGGGAGAAACCTGGACCTAGGAAATTTCCCTGACTCCACAAGGATGACCCCAGCTTAGACAACTAGCAATAGTGGAGAGGGTGCCTGTACTGGCTTACCCCAGTAATCAGATCTGTGAACACCCTGTCATCACAGAGCCTTCATCCAGTAACTGATGGAAGCAGATGCAGAGATCCATAGCCAAGCACCAGGCCAAGCTCTAGGAGTCCAGTCAAAGTGAGAGAAGAGGGACTCTATGAATGAGGGGCATCAGGATCATGACAGAGAAGCCTACAGAGACAACCAAACCAAACTAGTGGGAACTCATGAACTTTAGACCAACTGCTGTGGGGTCCCCATTGCACTGGACTAGGTCCTCTGCATAAGCAAGACAGTTGTGTAACTTGATCTACTTAAGGGGACCCCTGGCAGTAGGATCAGGATCCATCTCTGGTGCATGAGTTGGCTTTTTGGAGTCTACTTCCTGTGGTGGGACAGTGTGCACAGCCTTGATGCAGGGGGAGGGGCTTGGACCTGTCTCTACTGAATGTACCAGGCTTTGCTGACTCCTGTGGGAGGTGGGAGGCATTACCATGTTGGAGGAGGGAATGGGGGATGGGTTGGGGGAGAGGATGGAGGGGCGAGAGGGGAGAAGAGGGGGGATCTGTGATTGGTATGTAAATTGAATACAAATTTTCTATAAATAAATAAATAAATATGGTGCTTCATAGTTATTTGAAGGTATTTTAAAATGTAAACACAATCTGTGCAACATTGTATTGTTGGAACTAGAGATCAATACTAGTCCAGGGAGAACATGGCAATAGTATAAAAACCTGGTGTTAGAGAATTAGAGAGAACACTCCTGAAATTGGAAGTAATTCAAAGTAAGGTTCCTATGAATCACAGTATGAAACAAGGCTAAAAGTTATGTAGATGGCTAGGCCACCAAGAGGCTTACACAGGCCATCCAAAGGCTTCTGGGTTTTATTCATAGAAAATTTAGGTGACATTGAAATAAATTAAGCAGGGTAGTAGCTTGTCTTCACTTAGGTTATGGGATGAGATTTCCTTTGAAAATATGTAGTAGTGAACAAAGGGGAATTCTACTTATTTATAAGAAAGGCTAGCGAAAGTGTTAGCATAGTAGTTCCAGTGGTGATCTATTATTCTAAGCAACCAAACAAATGCAGCGGCAGTCAAGTTTGTGGAACGCTCAGGAAGGTGACTTGACACTGGTTACTGATCATTCGACCAAGGAAACACACAATTAAAGTCGACACAGCAACTGAACCACGCAAATCTGCATGAAATTTATCAAGATCGGGATTCTTGCCATTCTGGTGATTGAAGTCTACGATCATGGTAACAAGGGATCTGATTTGAATGTCCTTTTGCTTCCAAGGCTGTGCCTCTTTGATGAGTCCTCAGGAGTAGGAGGGAGGGTAAGACAACACACGATACTGTGTGAAAATTCTTTAGGACGCGAATTCCAACCCCACAGAAGGAGCTTTCACGGTCCAATCATCTCTTAAACTCACTTCAAAATACTTTCATATTGACAACACCTGAATTTTCTTGGAACACATTGAAACCATAGCAAGTACCATCCAATGGAATTTAAATACAAGGATGAGATGTTGTAATACAACAAAGTTGTGTCCCACCTGTGGCCCAGAGCTTCATGTGCTCCAGGTTATCTGTGAATGTGTTCAAAAACACTTGTAAATAATGATATCACATTGCGATGTCAAGCAGTTAAGCACCCTATGAGAAGAGAATGATGTGTCACAGTCAGATTTACCCAAAAGCCGGTACTGTTTCCAGCATCTCCCTCTGGGGAGAGGATGTGCTTTAACTAAGAAGTCCGTGTTTCACGGGTTTTATGTCACCTTGCCTGTTATCTTGGGCATAGCTGAAAGCAGACATCATGTTTTGAATTATCAGTGGCTTGCTCTAAACACTGAAAATAAGCCCACTGATTTTGTATAACTACGTGAGGATTCAGAGGGAGAAGGTGCAGCCAGCCGGTCCTCCATATTCTTAGATTCTGCATTTGTGAATCCATCCAACAGCAGATTAGGGGTAGCTGAAAATCACTATCTGTCCTTAGCCTGTAGGACTATTTTACTGTTATTTCTTAGGCAGTATCACTACAGCAACTATTGAATTAGGACTTACACTTTATCAGGTATTACAGGGAAATCATCATGACATAAATAATACAAGACAAAGCACACAGGCCATTTGTTGATAATACATCACTTACATAAGGGACTTAGGATTAGGATCTGAAGAATTCATTACCTGTGAAGGGTCCTGAAGTCAACCCCACAGATACTGAGTGAGGGGTGAATATATAATAGGCAAATACTTCTCTGAAATATAAAAATACAAGTGGTGATTTCTTACATAATTTGAAGTTTAGTTTCTCACTGGGATCTGTAAATTGAATGGTAACAGTTAAGGATTGAAACTAGAATGATTTGTGGATTTTTTTTAATTCTTTGAAGTTTTCAAAAGGTACCCCTTAAATTCAAGCTTAGATTGTTCTTTGCAGTAGACAAATATTCTGAATAGTGCTTATCATGTACACAATCTGGTGTGTTTTCTTGGCCAATACTCAAGTTATGTAGTTATTCTAGAATTTCATGATCTAATGAATACTGAGACTACAAAATGATCCACATAGTTATATAATTTGAAGTCATTATAATGTGGTCTTATTATTCTGAGGCTAAAGGTCAGTCTGAGGCTTGTAATTATTGCCAAAAGGCTTATTGATTTTCCTTTAGTGGTCATTAAGTACAGAAAACCATTTACATAATTGTCATATAGCCCATCTACAGTTAAATTTTTTGTCACATATTATCAAAGACCTTTGGATTATATATATATATATATATATATATTCCAAATATGTCCAAACACAGAAGCCAGGATTTTAAAATACACACTTTGTCTGCTCTACAAAATCTGGCTACCTATTGTTCTCTTTGCTTCTTTTACTTCTAGTAAATTATGATGACTTTTTTTTATGATCGTGGTCTATTTATCTTTGCGGGAAGCATTAGTGAACTACATCTACACACTATGGATGCTGTCCTGATCGGCGCTTCTCTGTGCAATGAATTTTTTCACTTCCATAAATAGCAAGAACAATGTTTCCTCCTGGGTGAAATCTATTTCACAGATTAATATCCATCCTTCCATCATTTAAATGGGATGTGGTTAGAGATCCCTGTTTATGATGCTGCTTTGGTGCATCGATAGGTGGATAACACATATTTGCTTCCTTGCAAGGCAACACAGCTATATTATTCACACCACTGCCTTTAATGAGCTGGCTCCAAGCCATCATCATCAATTCTGACATTTACACTCCTTTTGTGCTGTACCAGAGCCTTGCGATGACATAATTGCTGCCTGTTGAATAAGTGATGATGCAAAGTCCATTAGCCATGAAAAACCTAATTTATAATCCATTGGGCCAAACTGACCATTATCTAGAAGAAAAAAAATTAAAGTTATCACAGTTTTGAAATCAATACTACTTCAAGATAGATGAAGTATATGCTTAATATCTCATAACTTGGTGAAGATTGCAGAGTAGATTGAAATGCCTCAAAAAGAACCATGACAGACATGCAGCTGTAATTTATTTCTTTAATATAGTAGCAGTTTGTCATGAGTGTCATAAAAATATGGGCTTGACTTTATTATTGTTTGCACACTGCACAGCATGAATGAATAATTTATTTCAAGCAGAGAAAACAGGAGAATTATTAAGTTATTTAACTTAATCTTTTTATATTTCTAAAAACCATATTATCATTGGGCTATCTAAAGAAAATGCAAATATAAATTTCAGAGAAATAATGAGTTCTTTTTTTAGCATATGCATGTTCCAAATCTGTCATTCCTCATGGTCACTCTGTACTGGGTCTCACAGTACATGTTGTGACAGCTGGGTACAGAGACAAGCATTGTGAGTGTTTATGACCTATATGTAATTTAAATGGAAATTCATTCTGTAGTATCCTACAAGAATTTCTTTTGAGTACACAGAAACAGTCAAGAGAAAAAAACATATACACTTGACTTAAGTTATATTATAAAAACGTCTTTCTTATTTTGATAAAAGAGTAGTTCTAGTTTATAATAGGCAGGGTTAAATTTACTAACCATTTTCCATAAATTTTCTAGAAAATCAACATTTATCTAAAGACATTGTAAGTTAACAAAAGCTATAATGAAACACTATACTTTAACTTTCTTCTGAAAGTAGTTCACATGAATTGTGAACTTAAAATGATTTTCCGTACCATAAATTAGGGAAGTATATATTATGTCACAGTAGCTGGCAATTTTGATTCACTCAGCTACTGTCAATTGCATTATTTTTTTTCAATTGACTCATTTTCAGGCCAACTATTTAACAAATTCTAGCTAGTAGTAGATCTGATAATTTTAGTGAATGTAACCCTAGATTTTTAATCAAAGGTGCAATGTGATATAGCCTCCTTAGTGGTGTTTACAGGTGGGAACAAAGCTAAACCATGGGACATTTTGAGATGGACCACAGACTTTGCCTGATCAACTTTTGGATAGAACCTGAGCTTTGTGTGTTAACCCATATCATCCAAACCAGCGGTCATAGAACATAAGCTATACAATGCTGTGATTGAGAACTCACACATTTTTATTATTTTATGCTATAATTATTTGGATCTCAAATGTCACCAAAAGACCATGTATTGGAGTATCTGTTCATAGTCTGTGGCACTACTAGGAAAAGGGGACTTTTGGGGATGAAGGCCCCAATGGAAAGAATTTAGTTTACTATGGGTATTTGCTTGAAGAAAATATCTGGATCTTTGCAATTCCTTTGCTTTCTGGCCACTCTCAAGTATAAAGCTTTGCTCCACTGTATTCACCCACTGTGATGCTCTACCCTCAGGCAGATCCCAAAGACTATGCCAAATAAGACTGACTAAACCATGTAAGACCGTGAGCCAGAATAAAACTTTTGTTCTTATAACTTGATTAACTCAAGAAGTTTTTTTTTTTTTTTAACCATGATGGAAAGATAATGTGTATACCATGCTGTTTTGAAAATAAATTGTTAATTTTGCTGAATTTCACTCTCCATGTGGTATTTTTATCATTCATGTTTAGATTTCTTATATGTTGCTATAAAAGAAAATTGCAGTTACTACATTTGTCTCAATGAAACTTATAATCACTAAGAGAGAGTTTTCAAAATGCAGACCCAAATGCCCTTGATCCAGAATGCTACTACTCATACAGAAGGGGTCTATAGTATAGAGAAATTACTATCAAGTATGTAGTCATGGTTATTTATATATCAACAGTGATTAATAAAAATGCAAAGACAATTAAAACTTGAGTAAGAGTAATGAACTATCTTTAGAAAAAATTCTGGCTTGTTCATTTTTATTCAGTATATTGAACCCTAAATTTTGCTCTGAGTAATCATCTGTTGTATTGTTTCCATTGATTTGACATTCACATCAAGGAGTCTGTACACTTAATCATCAAAAGAGTCTATGATAATGAGCTGGCTTTTTGGAACCCACTACTTGCACAGCTTTGAGGCAGGGGTAGAGGCTTGGACCTGCCTAGATTGGGGGAGGAAGAAAGAGATCCATGGAAGAGAGAGGGAGAATGAGATGGAGAATGAGAGGGAGAAAGAAAACAGTAAATGTCACACATGTAACTCAGTTTCAGTACAGTACATGTATGACACAAATGTGTCACATGGTACATTTTATTGGCCAGTGTAACCTTTATGGGCCTGCCTAACTTTCTACATTGAGGAAAACTGTAGTCTTCCTGTACACTGAGATGGAGGTCAGAATTTTGGCGTGATGGTCAAACCATCTCTCATGTTTGTTCATTATTCTTTGTTCCTTTGCAGGCTCTATGGATCTTTAATCTCTTCTGATATAAAAGTATAGTGCTGAAAACTCAAAACATGAAACTGAAACTAAATAAAGATAACATTTATAGCTTTGGCACACTGGCTCATACCATGTCAACATTAGAGAGGCCCAGGCAAGAGGATTGCTGTGAGTTTGAGGCAAGGATGGAATACATAAAATAAATTCTAGACCAGGCTGGGCAATAGGGTGAAACCTTGTCTGAGTGAGCCTCCATTCCAGACTTGCTTATATGTACAGACAAAAGAAAGACTTAAACAAAAATCTGCTGAGAATTTTATATACCAGAATTCCTAAACTTTATTGGTTTAATGTACAAATTGCATAGTTGCCCTCTTTTCTATTTCCCATTTCCAATACTTTCTGTTATGTAAAACTATTAACCTTTTTGAACTTTAGTTCATTAACTTCACTGAACTATAAATCCGCATACCAAGAAGAATAGCTCTAAACTTTTTGTTTTTTTTTTGATTTTTTGAGACAGAATTTCTCTGTGTAGCTTTGTGCCTTTCCTAGAACTCACTCGGTAGCCCAGGCTGGCATCGAACTCACAGAGATCCACCTGCCTCTGCCTCCCAAGTGCTGGGATTAAAGGTGTGTGCCACCACTGCCTGGCAAGCTCTAAACTTTTGAGTGAATGGCCTATATGCAAAGAGAGGACAAGTATCATGAAAAGACATGTTGAAAACTCAGATCATGTACTTCCAATACATAATGGCACAGGATATACATTACTGTTCCAAAATGGAGTAAAGGAAGCATGGTAAAGAAATCCTGGACCAAAGACAGACTGAAAACCAGGTGGGCAAACTCCAAACTCTGCATCTCCAAGTCTGTTGTCAAAACACACCAGATCTCCAAGTCCTTTCAGCTCTGTTGACAGCGACACACTTCTTTCTTTTGAGCAGGTTTCACTCCTTTCTTTTGGGTTGTTTTCACTCACTGTTAGCAGCTCTACTCAGCAGGTATTCCACAGCTCTGGAATCTGTAACATCTTGGGGTCTCCTAGGCAATCCAGGCTTCAGCTTCACAGATTGATGCAATGGTCTCTCTGGGCCTCCATGCGGGAATACTCCTGCCATATACCTGGCCTTAGCAGCTTTCCTTAAAGGCAATTACATAATCCCTTCCTTCTATCCTTGACTCTAAAGCCAGAACCACATGGCCAGGCTGCCAAGTTCTGCACTTGCTGGGACTGGAATATACTCCCTTTGTTCATTTACCAGCTTTTTGTTTTCCATGGTTTCCTTCACTGCCTAAGCTTGGCTGTCCTGGAACTTACTCTGTAGATAAGACTTGCCTTGAATTTATAGATCTGCCTGCCTCTGCCTCTGGAGTACTGACTGGGATTAAAACTGTGCACCACCATAGCCAGCTCTAAGCTTTTTGTTTGTTTGTTTGTTTAGTTCATATGTATAAGTTGGAAGTTTAACTGGGTAAGATCTTGCTTGCCCTGAGGTATCCATTCCCCTTATTCCATTTAATATCAGGCTTTCTTTTAATCTACTTATCTCCTTGAACACAGATTTATCTCCATTCCACTTTCTGGTTCCCCCTTCTCTCATCAAATTGTACATTTTGTAATTTTTTCTTACTCAGCTTGCTCTTTTCACTATGGATTTTCATAAGAGTAAACTCTAATAACCATATGACATAGTCATACTAGGCTGTCCTGAAATTTTTTCTGCTACTGGAATTAATCCAAAATTCTTCACTTTAGACTCTGACAGACATTTTGGACAAGGGCCACGTTGTTGGGCAAAATATCACCCAAACATTCTCTAGGTCACATATTAATATTCTTCTTTTCTGAGAGCTCTGAACCAGGTCCCCATAGTTCTAATCACTCTGAGCACCACTGTCTTTCATACTCCTACTAGGATGATCCCTTAAGCTCCAATTAAAGGGTTCAACTGCTTTTCTAATCCAAATCCTCAAAGTTCACATTCTTCCAAACAAAAACATGGTCAGGCCTATCACATCAATACCCTAGTCCCTGTTACCAACTTCTTAGGGTTTCTACTGCTGTGAAGAGACACCATGACCACAGCAACTCCAATAAAGGAAACATTTAATTGAGGCTAGCTAACAGTTTCAGAGGTTTAGTCCATTATTATCATGTTGGGTGTCATGCAGGCAGACATTGTGCTGGAGAAGGAGCTGAGAGTTCTACATCTTGATCTGCAGGCAGCAGGGAGAGACTGCCAATTAGGTATTGCTTGAGCATATATAAGACCTCAAAGCTTGCCCCCCACCATGATAAACTTCTTCCTCCAACAAGACCACACCTACTCCAACAAGGACACACCACCTAATAGTGCTAGTTCCTATGGGTCAAGCATTCGAGCACATGATTCTATGGAGGCCATTCCTATTTTAAACCACCACACTGACCTTGGCCTCCAACTGAGAAACAGCAAGACAATTAATTTGTGCTGGTCTCCATTCACATTTGACATTTTCAGAACCAAGTGTAATTGATAACTTATTGGTTCTTTGGTGTGCTAGACTTGCTTGAAATAGCCGTTTTCTTTAATGAAGGTAATTTTTTTCCCTCCTGTCACTTCTGCCTTTTTTCTTATTTTATAGAAACAGGTTATGCATTTACTTACTTATAAAGTGTCATTTCTTTAATAATTCCTAGATAGTGAAACCATATTAGCAAGTAAGTAATGTAAATGTAACATTTACCAATGATACTCATCACCATATTATCACCTCATATGCCAAAACATGCTTCTAACATTGAGTCTTTTTTACAGAAATGTGAATTTTGGTAAAATTCTGCAGCAAACAAAACACAACAATTGATAGTAATTGATTGGTATCTCATACATAATGTATATTACCATGCCTTATCCTGGGTTAAGACACTGTAAGAAGGGCTGTACCTGGCAGGAATACCAGATGCCTGAGTTTGATTCAGGCTGATGTCCCTACACCATGAATAGGACCAGTGTTCAGAAAGACGGTTGGCCTGAGTCAGTAATTTTATTTGGTAGAGGAGAAAAGAAACACTGGAAAATGGGCAGTATGCTAAATTCAGTCTTTAGTTCTTTCATTATGTATTAGATAGCTCACACAAGTAACAAGAAGAGGTGTTTTATTTGTTTTTAATATACTTTATAATATAATTATAGATGTGATGGTGGTATGTTCCAAAGAGCCACATAGTACTCACATCACTTCCTTTTGCATTATTAAATATAATAATTTTAATTCTTTTATAATTTTATGCATGTATACAATGTATTTATGTCATATTCACCCCATCCTGTTCCCCCAGTGAACTCAAAGATTCATGTCCTACTTCCCCATCTCCTCTCAATTTGTGTCTTCCTTTTTAAATTCTGGACATGGAAGGTCTTTACACTCATGATCTCACAAGAGCTGTAATTACTTGCACATGACAGGTACGGGATCAAGCCAGTCAATGCTCCAGAATGTTGGAGGAAGGTTCACTAGCCCAAATCCCATGTTGAAGAGCTAATGACCATTCCTAGCATTTAGGAAAGGAGAATGTGTTTTCATTAATGATGTGGTATATTGACCATGTTCCAGTGGATAGCTTCACACCCCTGAGTATATGAGCAGCACTAATTAGATTCAGTAGACTATAAAAAGGGGGTCATCCTACGTTTATCACCTTGTCTTATTGGTATTGGTGTCCTAAGTTGTCACACAGTTTAAAGCAGTATAAAGACCAAGTTTCTTCGGTGCAAGATGCTCACTCAAGGAGGCAAGCTGATCTTGTTATAGAAAATGTTCTTGTAACCTCTTGCTATTGACAACTTGATATTTTTGAGTAAGGTCAAACAGAAGCTTGCTTAGATTCAGACTCAGATGCATGTGTATATAATGTCTACAGTGTAAAATTGTGCCTATATAAAGTCTAGGGTGTAAGAATGAGCCTGTGTAATACCTACAGTGTAACAATGAACCCACTGTGATGTCTACTGTGTAGCAATGACTTTATGTAATATCTACAATGTAATGATTTGCCTATGGATGCTACAGTGTAACAATGAACCTATGTGATGCCTACTTTGTAGCAAAGACTTTATGCAATATCTACAATGTAACAATTAGCCTATAGTTGCTACAGTGTAACAATGAGCCTATGTGATCTCTACTGTGTAGCAGTGATTATGCAATGTCTACAATGTAACAATTAGCCTATGGATGTTACAGTGTAACAATGAGCCTATTTGATCTCTACTGTGTAGCAATGACTATTCAATGTCTACAATGTAACAATTAGCCTATGGATGCTACAGTGTAACAATGAGCCTATGTGATGTTTGAGGTGCACTAATAAGCCTCAGAAAGATTGAAGAGATTCCTCCTTCACTCAGGTGCAAGCACACACCAATAAGGCTTAGTATACAGTGTAGGGGACACAGACAGGTAAGGACTGTCCCCATATTGTGGATAGTAGCTAGGTTCAGATGGGAATGGTAAAGATTAAGGAAATCAACTGAGCAAGGTGCATATGAGCTCACTGAAACTGAAGTAGCAAGCACAGGACCTACATGCATCTGAGCCAGGTTCTCTTTGTATATATTAAAGCCTTCAGTTTAGTATATTTTGGGGATTCCTGAGTGTGAGAAGTGAGTCTCTATTTATTGTACCTACTTTGGGGACTCTTTTCCTCTTGTTTGGTTGTCATGTCCAATTCTGATATGATAGCATTTGCTTCATCTTAATATATTTTATTTTTGTAATGTACGGTTATCTCTTAAAATCCTGTTCTTTTCTAATGAGAGAAAGAAAATGAGTGGATCCAGAGGGCAGGGAAGATGCAGAAAAACTGGGACAATTAGAGGGAGGAAAATCTATAAGCAAGATATATTGTATGAAAAATAATCTAATTTCAATAAAAGGAAAAAGAAATTAAAAATGAATAAATAATAAGAGTATTCCATTTACTTTCTATATGTCAGCTTCCATCAACTGAAGGATGAAGAAATGTTTTAGTCCTAGGACTACTGATTTGACATGTTCTCCCTGAGGTTTGTCTCTCCTTTCATTATTTGGTGAGGTGAAGTGTGACATGTGACATACTCTGAAATGAAGGAAGATTCAAAAAGCATTTAACTTATCTGAGGTTTATCAATGTAAAACTCTTCAGCTTTGTTACCCAGACCTATTGGGAGGGGGGCGTTCCAGGGGTGGTGGATTCTTCAGCATTAGGACCTCTTTCTTAAAAACCAGCTGTTTTGATACCGGCTGCTTGAACACTTGCTCAGGTTAATCTTAGCTTTCCTTTTGCTTCCTGTTCTAGCTGACCACTACGCTTTGTGCATTTCAGACTTTTCCACGGTGTTCAAACTGTAACAGACATGAAATAAGTACATTTAGCCAATCATCTTTTAAGAATACAAGAGAGGTTTTTCATTAAAAAGAAATGTTTACATGTATATGTAAGTGCGACATGCATGAGTGTACCCGTGGAGAACAGACAAGAGTGTCAGATCCCCTGGAGCTGGAGTTACAGTCTTTTGTGAGCTGCCAGATGTGGGTGCTGGGACTCAAACTCTGATCCTCTGGAAGAGCATCAGGAGTTCTCATCTACTGAACCACCTCTAACATCAGGTTTTAAGAGTATGAAACATAGTGTATATTTTTGAATACTGGTGATTGTAGAGCAATTATGTTTCTTAAGCTTTCTACAGGACAAATTGTATGTATTTGTATTTCTGTATATCTTACCCAAACCTTCAGTAACTAAAATATTTTTAAAAGTTATATTGGAAAGTAGGTTAGTTGGGTCATTATGGAAGATAGTATGGAAATATATTAACATATTTTAAAAAACAGAACAACCATATGGCCTAGTAATTCCAGTTATAGACAAACAACCCCACCCTCTACACTCCTCGCATTCATACACCACACATGCATACACCGCAAACAGACACAACAGACACAAACACCACACATACACATGCACATTACACACACATACATACACATACACACATCACACACACAGACACAACACATACACATAAACACCACACACACACACACACACACACACACACACACCTTAGGCTACAATATCACTAATGACAATGAGATGCTTACACTGCAATGCTATTTACAGCAACACCAATCTAAATTGACCTCTGCTGAAGAGTATCTTATAGACATGTTCAGAGGCTTCCTCCTTGGTGATCTTAGAGTCTGTCACCAAGCAGACAATAATATTTTTCATTATAACATATTTATTGTATACATTGGGAATATGCTTAGAAAATGATGTGGCATTCTCAAATATCAGTTACTTGTTGGACACAAAAGTAGGATTACAATGTTTTTATAATGTTACAAGAGAAGAAGAATCAATAGTAAATAAAAATACATACAAATATAAATGCAAAATATATCTAGGCATCAGTATAGCATATAATCTTTTTAAATATGAACATAGAAGATGAATAGAATGTGAATGGAGAAAAGTATATTTTACTAAATTTTATGAGTATGTTTATCTAGGCATCAGTATAGCATATAACCTTTTTAAATATGAACATAGAAGATGAATAGAATGTGAATGGAGAAAAGTATATTTTACTAAATTTTATGAGTATGTTTACCAACATACTCATAGAACAAGAAAATGTGGTACATCTGAACTGGAATTGTAAATAGTCATAAAGAAAGATGTCAAAACTTTCATAGGAAAATGAAATGTAAAATGTAAAAATCATCATGTTAAGTGAAATGAAATAGATTGAGAAGGACAAATACTGTACATTTTCTATTATTTGAATAACATAGATTTAAAAATACTTGTGGGGTGTGTGTGTGTGTGTGTGTGTGTGTGTGTGTGTGTGTGTAAATAAACGGAGTCTATGAAGGGAAAAAGAGATCTTAAGGGATGTAGGGAGAAAAAGTAATGCAATACATGTGATTAAAAGAAAGACAGACTATCTGGGGAAGAAAAAGAAGCCAAGATCAGTGGACATAGAATAGAACAAAGGGGAGGTGAATAAATGAATGCAAGGTATAATATATGCATGCAAATGCTGAATGTTAACCTAAAAATTAACAAAATTAAATGGGAAAACAGATGGACAAAGAGTAGAGAAAGGAACGTTTCAATCAACAGTGTATTTGTTTGTTTTGTTGTTGTATTCAGGTTTTTATTTATTTATTTAATTTTTATTTTAAAAAATAGGGGTTTTTTTTCATATTACATACCAATCCCAGTTCTCCCTCCCTCCCCTCCCCCAGGCTCCTCATCCTCCCATTCCTTTCCCCCATCCACCCCTCAGAGAGCGTAAGGCCACTTTGGGAGTCAAGCCCCTCCCTGCTATATCAAAGTTGAGCAAGATATCCTACCTACCCTAGGGAATGTGTTCCAAAAATCCATTTCATGCACCCGGGGTAAATCCTGGTCCCACTACCAGGGGCTCCCCAAACAGATCTAGCCACATAACTGTCACCCACATTCAGAGGCCCTGGTTCGGTCCCATGCAGGTCCTCAGTTAACAGGCCAGAGTCCATGAGCTTCCACCAGCTTGGGTCAGCTGTCTCTGTGGTTTTCCCCATTATGATATTTGCCTCACTTGCGCCTGTGTTCCCTCACACCTGTCTTCAACTGAAATCTAGGAGCTCAGCCCAGTGCTTGGTTGTGGATCACTACATCTGCTTCCACAGTTACTGGATGTAGATACTAGCCTTGGCTATCCATTTACATCCATTGCAATGCAATACTTTTTATTGTATTTCCCTTGTGCTTCTAAATTGTAATATAGTTCTGAAATAAATGTACAAATTAGTGCATCTCTCTATATATATATACATATATATGTATATATATAATTGTTCTATTAATTGAATCGAGGAAAGACACCACATTATTTTGGTAAGCAGCATTATTTAGTGATATCATAAAGCTACTGGGGATCAAGGATAACTTATGTACACAGGGAGAAGAAACCATGGTGAAAAAAGAGAGGATATGAAGCAGGATCCATGCTTGTAGTCTGGTAAAGTGACAGACTTTGCTAAGAGTCCAATAGTAACTCTTTGATAACTCAGAAGTTAGTGATCATATAGTAGTCCCTGGAACTGGAGATTATTGTATATTTTGTTTGTGTTCTGGCAAATAAACCTTTTCTGGAGAACAGAGCGCAAAGCTAGCCACTAGTTAACCATAGAGCCTCCCAAGTGCTGGGATTAGTGGTGGCATAAACCACTAATCCCAGCACTTGGGAGGCTCACTTACACCTTTGATGCCAGCACTTGGGAGGCTCATGCCTTTGATCCCAGCACTCAGGAGGTGGAGACAAGAGTATAAGGTGGGTGGAAACAGGATCTAGGCCCTTTTGGGTCTGAGGAATCAAAGAGGTAAGAAGTCTTTAGTGACTGCTGCTCTGCTTCTCTGTTCTTTCAGCTTTGACCATGATATCTGACTCCTGGTTTTTATAAGACTAATAAGGATTGCACTTTAGAAGATTGGCAGGAATTCTGAAAAACATGGACATGTTTGGGGCTGAGATTCAATATGAGAACAAGTGTGGTGGTTTGAATAAGAATACCTCCAATAGGCTCATATGCTTGAATGCTTGTTTTGCAGATGCTGGACAGTTGGGAAGTATTGTAAGGTGTGGTCTTGTTGGAGCAGGTGTGTCATCAGGGTGTGGGCTTTGAAGTTTCAAAAGGTCACTTCAGCCCCAGCCTTTCTCTCTCTCTCTCCCTCTCTCTCTCTCTCTTTGCCACCTGGGAATCAGGATGTAAAGATCTCACTTACTAGGCCAGTGGCATGCCTGTCTACTTCCCACTGATGATCATGGACTATCCCTCTAAAACTGCAAGCAAGCCCCCACTTAAATACTTCCTTTTATAAGGGTTTACTTGGTCACTGTGTAGCTTCACAGAAATAGAACAACAAGGAGAGGTAAGAAGGAAGTGTTCATCTTAGCTTTCATATACCAGAATGAACTGTGCAAGGTCCAGAGGAAAAGAGGCAATCAACAAGCATATTCTGTGATGCCTATAGACCACAACAATGACCAACATGGCATGCTAACACTAAGGGTACAGTAGTGACACACATACATGGGCAGTAACCAACAGCCCTCTAGTTGGACTTAAGACCTGCTCAACAAGGAGGAAATCATGGATGGCACTGGGAACCAAGCCATCTACCCAGGGCTAATGAATTCATTGACCTTGGAGGAGAACCTACAACCCGCATCTCACTAAACTAGCATAACCTCTAAGTACATTTTAAATATTTTCCTCCTGCTTACAGATAACTTAGTCTTTACTCCTCATCAAGAAATCTCTTTGCAATAGACAGAGACAATTACAGAAAACCACAACCAATCAACATGTAACGTTGCAGAGCTCCCTAATCAGAACTTACAAGTCCTGCACCTCGTGCTCAGATATCATTGCAGAAGCGGGGCAGAGAGATTGCAAGAGCCAGAGTAAGAGAGAGTTGCCTGTGAGATTGTGTCTCCTAAGAACGTCAGAAGCTACACTCAAAAAGTCTCACCAACATGACTGCCTAAATATGAACTGAATAAAGACAACACTAATAGACATGTCAAATGGATGGGGGAAAGTCCATTAGGCTTCAACTCTACATAAAGAACCAGAGGGAACTAAGGAACACTGAGAGTGGAAGAAATAGCCTTAACCAGGGATGATTACACTGATTATTTAATATCAAATGATCCTTAAACATGTATACAAATAATACTATATAGACAGAGTAGGTCGTATTTATGAGTATATATAATATGTAAATATATGCAATGTATGAATGCATATACAATATATATGCACATATACTACATATATATTCATATGTTTGAATGTTTTTGGTTGCCAGTTGATGGACAGGATATGTGGATATATATATATACTTGGATAAAGTGCTGGGTACACAGACCCTAGCAGTAACCAACAACTCTCTAACTGGACTTGAAACTTACTCTACAAGGGAGAAATCTTGGATGGCACTATATATTAATTAGGAGACCACAGACACATACACACACACACACACACACACACACACACACACACACACACACACACACATATATATATATATATATATATATATATATTATATATACTTATATATTTTTTTCATGTACACAGGCATATATATGCAGAAGAAGGAAGGAAAGATTGTAGCAGCCAGAGGGGTCAAGGACATCACAAGAAAACTCACAAAATCAACTAATCTAGGCTCATAGAAGCTCACAGAGACTGAACTGACAACCAGGAATCCTATGTGTCTCTGACCTAGACCCACTGCTCATATTTTAAAATTGTGTAGCTTGATTTTCTTGTGGGACTCCTAACAGTGGGAGAAGGGGCTCTTTCTGACTCTTACCTACTTTTGGGACCCTTTCCTCCTACTGGATTTCCCCATCCAGCCTTAGTAGGAGAGGAGGTACCTAGTCGCACTGCTACTTGATATACTGTGGCTGGTTGATATCCATGGGAGGCCACCCTTTTCTAAAGAGAAACAGAGGAGGAGTGGATAGAGAGACTGGGAGCACAAGAGGGTTGGGAAACTGCAGGCTGGATGTAAAAATGAACAAACAAATAAATAAAAGATGATTTTTATTAAAAAAAAGTCATGTATGCTAAACAGAAAGTTTTCTCAAACACTTTTGCATTATTTAGACCACAATTGGATTAATAGTGTATCAGTAACAGCCTCTATCTACCTACCTGTTTGTAGCTATACTTACACAAATGTTAATTGTGGCACAAAGTAATAGGAAGGGAAGACACATACTTTTACCCTATAAATTAAGAGTTCAGGCCTATTTCAGTCTGCAAATTGTCATATATCATTTATACACCTGATAGCAGGAAACATTGCATGTTCTGATAGCCTTACAATGAATTCAGGGTTTATATGCATATATTACAGAAGTATAATCATGGAAACATAACCTATTTGAGTTTATAAATTTTTAAATATTTATTGTTGAGATTATAATTATATTTTACCCTTATTTTTCCTTTTTATGAACCTTCCTGTATACCACATCTTGCTATATTTTAAATCCATGACTTCTTTTATTAATTGCTATATTTGAATATATGTATATACATATATAATCCTGAATATGACATGGACAATATGTATAACGAAACTTGTATGTATGTATTCAGGGTTGACTATTTCCTATTGGATAAGCAATTGGTGTTCTCTTCCTTGGGGAAGAATATTTTTCATTTTCTCTGTATTGGTTAGTTGTCTGTAGTTCTTTATGTAGGGTAGAGATATCATGGGCTTTACATGGAGTTTTTTTTTTTTTTTAGAAATGATTAAATATAGTTAAAATATGCAAGTACTATCTTGGTTAGATATGTTGTCAACGCAAGGCAGAGTCATTTAGGAAGAGGGAATTTTATTTAGAAAATGGCTCATTATTCTAACCCATAGGCAAGGCAGTGAGATATTTTCTTAATTAATGCTTTGTCTAACAGGTCTGTGTGATAGCTATCCTTGGTTGTCAACTTGACTGCATCTGGAATTAATAATAACTCAAGTAGCTAGGTACACCTATGTGGTGGTTTACATAAGAATGTCCCCCCATAGGCTCATATATTTAAATGCTTGGTTATCAGTATCATTACTTGACAGGGATTATGAGGCATGGGTTAGACGTGGCCCTGTCTGAAGAAGTGTGTCACTGTGGGTGGGCTTTGAGATTTCAAAAGCCTAAGCAAGTCCCAGTGTCTCTGTCTTCCTGTTACCTGGATTTAGATGCAGAACTCTCAACTACTTCTCCTTAAGCATAACCACTTGGGTGCCACCATGTTCCCTACCATGATGAAATGGATTAAACCTCTGAAATTGTGAGCAAGCCCCATTAAATGCTTTCTTTCGTAATAGTTTCAGTGGCCATGGTATCTCTCCACAACAACACAACACTGACTAAGACAGTCTGTGAGGGATTCTTCTTCATTGAACCATTTGAAGTGGTACAATTTAATCAAGATCTTTTAAGGTGGGAAGTTTCAATTCATATCTGGGCCAGACCATCTGGTGGCAACCTGTATAATGGATACTGAAGAAGGAAGTTCTCGCTCTTTGCTTGCTTACCCTTGCTCTTCACTGGCAAGTTCATTTATTCACTTACATTAAAGCTACTTCTTCAGGATTCCAACACATATGGACCACCAGCTGAGACATGCTGCTTGTGGGTAGAACAACTACCCAACTACCAGATTCTTAGAATTTCCACTAGTAGACAGCCACTGCTTGACTAGCTGGATAACAGACTGTCATCTACTCTAATAAATATACCGTGTGGGAGGGCTGGAGGGAAAGACAGAGAGAGAGACAGAGAGAGAGACAGAGAGATACAGACAGACATTCTATACATTCTGTTCCTTTAGAGAACTCTAACTCTAAAGAACTATTTCTCAGGGGTCTCTGCTTCAGTTCCTACCTCCATATTCCTTCCTTGACTTCCTGCCCTAACTTCCTGACTTGATATCACAACTTTTGACATCAAACTTAAGTATAGTCCATGACGGTGTTTGTACCATAATGTGAAAGTTGAATATTTATGATGGCAACTGCAAGGCTTGCAAAAATACTCCTGACCGACTGGCACTTGGCAGAATATATATATATATATATATATATATATATATATATATAATATATATATATAAATATATATATATATATTTTAGAAGGTTAAGCTCAGTATTATGAATAAAACAATGAAGATATTTAGCTGAATATATATTGAAGGCACAATTTTATTCCTGGAACAGAAAATTTTAACAGACATACTTGTATTGAAAGTCCTTGATTAGTTTCACCTAGACAGTTATATCTATTGTTACATGGATACCATTGAGAAAACTCATTAATACAAGGAATTTACCATGTGACATTTGGTTTATGTCCTTTACATTTGCTGTCTTAACTAAGTAAAACAATGATTCTATGAGATAGGAATTGATTTTTATTAGTGTGTATGGATTATACAGAATAATGGATTCAATATACATGCATATTACATACATTGATATGTTTACGGCTCTTTGATTTCTTTGTAGATGAAGAAGATTGTCTTGTTAAATAATGGATAATGTGGGACTGGACCTGCCTGGACTGAGTCTACCAGGTTGATCGCAGTCCTTGGGGGAGGATTTGCCCTGGAGGTGGTGGGAATGGGGGGTAGGCTAGGGGTAAGGGGAGGGGGTGGGAGGGGGGAGAATAGGGGAACCCGTGGCTGATATGTAGAACTGAATGGTATTGTAAAATAAAATAAAATTTAAAAAGTTGGATAATGTTCACACAGTTGGCCTTTGCATAGCTAGATGGGAAATGAGGAATCATGACTGAGCATCAATGGTCTTAACCACCAAATTAACTTCTATTTAGCCATGATAATGATACATTTCTCTTTATTTAAACTTTTGGTTTTTATAAAACATAAAAAATATACAAAGAAAAAGTTTTTATTTCTTTACTGTCTTAACTCAGTGTTTGTGCTTTTAGTCAGGAAAATGAATAAATTAATCCAGACTGAGAAAGACAAGCACCACATTCTAAAAAGCTTTCTAACTTCAATAGACTCCAACTTTCATTGATATTATTTGTTAACCAATTGGCATCTTAATCAGACATTCCTTAAGCAATGTCTATATCTTATCGTGTACTCCATACTTTGTCTTCTCCAACTTTACAGTTTCAGGTCTTATTTTGAGGTACTTGATTAATTTATAGCCAAATTTTACTCAGTATGTGAAATAATCATCCTGCTTCTCACTGCTGATATCCATGTTTCCTAACACCATTTTCTAGGTGTATACAGTTGGCATCTGTGTAAATTACCAGAGGGCTATAGTTATGTAGTCTTCTGTGGGGGGGGTGTTTTATTCTATTCCATTGATCAGCATTTCTATTTTTGTGCCAGACTGTGATTTTTATACTTCTGTGCCTTGTTAAAATCAGGCATGGTGCTAATTCTAGAAGTATTCTTCCTGATCAGGACTGAATCAGCTATTCAGAATCTTCTTTGCTTCCATAGGAATTTTAAGATTGTTTTCTTCTGTACTGATAAAGAATGTCACTAGAATTTCTAAAAAAAATTATTTATTCTCATTTTATGTATATGAATGTTTACTGGCATGTGTGCATGTGTACCACCTGCATGTCCTATGCCCACAGAGACCAGAGGAGGGCAGTAAACCCCTTGTAACTCAAGTGACCAATTACACTCAGTCACCATATAGGTTCTGGGAACTAAATCTGGGTACTTTGAAAAAGCACCCGGTATTCTCAACTCCCTAGCCTTTTCTTTACCCTCATCCTGAATATTTTTATTGGGATTGCCATGAATCTGCTGATTGTTTTTGGTAGGATGGCAATTTTTACAAGACTAATTCTTCTACTCCATGAATATTGGGAGGTGGGGGTCTTCCCATCTTCTAGTGTATGCCTCAATTTTCTTCTTCAGTGTTGTAAAGTTATAATAATCCTCTTTTAGATTTATTCCAAGTATTTTTAAGCTATTACAAGTAGAATTGTTTCTCAGATTATTTCTCAATGTGTATAGGCACTGATCAACTTACTAATGGAAATTTGAATTTATAGAAACATTGATACCATTACCATAGATAAGATGACGTTTATAAATCTATCAGCATCAACATTTCCCTCATTTTATTCTGTTTTGGTATAAATGTGGCAAGAATCCTTAACATGAGTTTTACTATTTTAGCAAGGGGATTAACTTTATGCTGTTTCCTGCATGTACTCTTTATTATAGAAAATTATCAGATCTTTCATCTCACATACCTGACATTTCCTACCTTTTGAATAACAGCTCTTGATTTTTTTCCCTCCAGTGCTTCTAAATCTTTAGAGGAGGAAGTATTTTGTATCCCTCTTACTAGTGTATTGACATTGTGTTTGATTTCATAGGACTGGTGTGTTTCATTTTTTTGTTTATCAAAACCAAATGATAACAAGCATGAGAAGGATAGGGACAAAGTGGATCTCTTGCTCACTGTTGGTGGTAATAATGTAAAAGGACAATTGAGTCACATTGGGACACATTATGAAAGTTCTCCAGAAAATTTAAAGTGGAACCAACATGCGACACAACAGCTCCACTCTCATACACACACACACACACACACACACACACACACACACACACAGGGAGAGAGGGGGGGGAAATTAGGGGACAGATAGGGATACGCACAGGAAGTAGAAGACAGGGACATTCAGTTGGAGGAGCTTTGGGATGGCATAGATGAAAGCTCTTTCTGGGACAATAGCAGAGGAGGAGATAAAACAGAACAAGGGAGAATTAGTGAAAAAGTACAGAAGTACAGAGACCCCTCTCATGTGGGACACCAGGACATTTTAGCACATCAAATCCATTATTACAAAATGTCGATATGAATGTAAATTCTTAAGATATATGTGTACTTTTTGCCACTGATCCAGTATTTTTTAATTTTTGTGTAGATTTTTCTTATCACTTTTACTTATGTTCACAGCACCTGATCTAATAGTTTATGCTCAGCATTTGAAAATAACTTTTCTCTGCACTGGGTACCAATGCAAAAGATGTAGAACAAATTTTAACTTCTTTGTTGAAAGTGCTGTAATTTTAGTTACAAATTGAGAATAGTTAGCAGTCTAAATATACCTGAACATTTTGCTTTGAAGATAGTTCAACATGTTCCTTTTGAGACAAGGAGAGAAAAAGGAACTAGGTTGAGAAAATGAAATAAAAAGTACAATTAAATGAAATTATAGGTAATCCTTTATGTAATCATCTTGCTGAAAATTACAGGGTTTCTCTATCTTGTGTAAAGATATATTTTCCCAGAAGTGTTTTTCCAACTTCATTTTGGTGGTATGAGAAGCTTCACAGTAGGAGCTAAATGATCCAGAATTGAGGTGGTCATGTGAATTTTGTCTAAAAAAAAAAAAAAAAAAAATATGTACTTACCTGAGTTATTTGTTAAGGTAAGAAGAAATATTTGTAAAATTCTGTTTTGGATTTTTTGGTTTAGAAATAGGAGCCTTGTCCTTTACCAGTTGAAGTGTCTCCAACCCTCATACTTCTTTTTTATGTGGAGTTCTTACTACAGAATTTGAAGTTAATCCTTTTCAGATTGGTTAGTGAAATAATTTTGTTATACCTCCAAAATCCTAATAATTCTGACTTTGAGAATCCAATTTGGCACTTGGACTCATTTTCTCATGAAGTATTTTACAGTATGGAATTTGTGACATAACTCTACATTTGTGGTCTGGACAAAAAATATGCCATTAAATTGTTTTCTTATGACAATACTACATGGATAGTTCATATGGGGAGACTTCCAGAGGGACCTGAGTCCCTTCTGCTTATTTGTATCTTTGTCATCACAAAGTTCTCATTGCTGGAAGAGTTTTCTATGCGATACTGTTTAAATAACCATGTGATCTCTCACCTCATGCCCTTGGGGCTGGCTCACCCACATCCCCACCACCAGGGTCAGCTCTACTGTGCTGCACAGGAGAGTTGTAGGGGACTGCTCTCCCAAGTGCTCCAGCCAATAAGAGACAGGACCAGCTCTGCTAACCCCAGGACATCAACCTGGCCTCAGGCAGTCGCCCTGACCATGGATATCCCTATGGGCTTTGGTGGAAACATAGGCCATGGACATCAACCCAGGGCATCTTCATGGCCTCAGCTGACAGTGCAGGCTTCTTACATCATCACCTGCTCAGCATCTCCAGTTGTGCCTTTCTTCACAGTGCACATGCTATTCTGCTTCTTTTCCTCTACCATCTTGCTCCATCAAGCAGAAGAGGAGAGCTGGCCATGAAGGTGTGGATTCGAGAAAGCTGGCCTCACACTTTGCCAACTGCAGCACTTGGGAGGAGAGCAGGTCCAGCACTTTGCCTGGGCACAGGGATAGAGTTGGCCCTGGTGGTCTGAGAGTAGGAGAAAGACCTTCCCCCTTGCCAGCTACCAGAGGCAGGCGAGCTAGCCCCGACCCTCATCATGGCAAAGAAGGTGAACTGGTCCTGTTAACTCCGGTGCAGGAGAGCAGGCAGGCTGGCCAACTTAGCTACCGCCCAGGCCCAGATCCAGGGCTTTGAGTTGATCTACCCCATGTAAGAACTGCTATAGCATGTGAAGGGGCTAGTCCCAAGGAAACTAAGCTGCAGAATCTCCATGACACAGTGCAACAACAAGAAATCTTAGAGAAGTCCTGGTGAGGTTCCCATACTGATAGTGTAGCAGAAGTGGACTGGAACCAGATCAATGACTCATTACAGGAAATATTTTCAAGTAAAGCCATTTGGGCAAAAGGGTAGTCTGAGTGACAGACCATGACACACCACAGCTTCCATGGTGACATTTTTTCATTATTGTTTTTGTTTTTTAATCATTTTTACTTTTTGGTTTTCTTTTGGGTAGAGGTTGCAAGGGCAGAGGGCACATACAGAGGGATGTAGAGATGAGTGGGAGTTACATGCTGGATATAAAATTTGCAAAGAATCAATAACAAGTTGAAAAAGAGACCAGGGAAACAATCCAGTTCACCATAGCCTCAAATAAAGTAAAAAAAAAAATGAAATAAAAAAATTAGAAAGCAATAAATAAATAAGCATGTAATATAATAATGCCAAACTTACAGTTTAAGGACTTCAAACAGCATGCGAAACAAGATGCTTACCATTGGAAAGATTAACTCAAGCTCCTCCTCCTGAGCCTTTTTGATGTCTAGTCAAAGTTATTTGTTCCTCTTTCCCACATTTTCTTAACACCAGTGTTGTCGCTCCCTTCCTGGAACCAAATTGCTGCCCTTGACACCTTCTCAACTATGTGAAGAGGAAACATTCAGCTTAATTCTTAGCAATCACACACATACACTGCAGTCTTTGAATTAAACAAAGAACTTATGCAGCTGGAATGTTTCTCTGGTCCCACCAGGCCCCAGCAGTCCTGTGGCCCACTTACAAAATAATCACTCAGAAGCTTATATTCATTATAACTGCTTGGCCATTAGCTCAGGCTTATTACTGACTAATTCTTACACTTAAAATAACCCATAATTCTTATCTATGTTTAGCCACGTGACTTGGTACCTTTCTTCAATTCTGCCTTGTCATCATGCTTCCTCTGTGTCTGGCTGGTGACCAGATCCATCTCACAGGAAGTTGTTGAGAGATGAGTCTCTACGCTGCTACTGGCATGAGACTGTGAGACTAGGAAGCCTAGTGTGGCTCCATTTCTGTGCATTCAGAATCTTTAAGCTTTTTGAGGTCTATGTGGATCAATGCCCAACAGTGAGCGCCAAATGTAGTCAGAAGTTTTCCCCTGTTTTGCCTGGTCCTACAGACACTCACACCCAAATAAACACGAAGAGGCTTATATTGCTTACAAACTGTATGGCCTAATGGCTTGGGATTCTCACTAGCTAGCTCTTACATCTTAAATTAACCAATTTCTATAAATCTATATTTTGCAATGTGACTTGTGGCGTACTAGTACATTTTATATCTTGCTTCTCCTGGTGGCAGCTAGTAGCATCTCCTCTCTCTCTCTCTTTTCTTCCTCCCCTCCATCTGCTTGAATTTCCTGCCTGCCTCTAAACTGCCCTGCCAAAAGCCAAATGGTCTTATTTATCAACCAATCAGAGCAACACTTATTCACAGTGTACAGAACGACATCCCACAGCAAACTTACCTGAATAAATAGGTAGAAATATTCATATCCAGTTTTCTAAACTAAATATCAGGGGGTCATGGGATTGTAGCTGCCAGAAAGAGCTTTTGGAGTTTCACATAAGGGTGGCACTTTTGTACAGGTAGAGCACTGGGGTGTGAGTGCAGAAAAACATTGTGAAATCTTGTGAGCTATTAATACCTCTTATTAATATATTCCTTTCAGATTTAGGGGATATGAGGTCTATATCTGTGCATGTGGGCTATTCCACAACTGAGAAAGCAAATAAGAGGAAGTAAAAACTGGAGATCAAATTCATGAGCCAGCATCACAGCATTGAAAGCCAGTTCAAAGTGAGTGTGGGGACTAGATGATGCCTCTGCATTTGAACTTGTTCCTCCTTCTAGCACACAAACCATTTACTTACCTCCGCTGTACTCATCTCTTCACACAAACCATGCTCAGTGTTACTGAGGACCCCAAATTACTGAGACACAAACCTCTCATTTTTTCTATCCCCATTACTCAGCTTCTTCAGCCTAGATGCCATATTTTCTCATTGACTTTCTATCATTTTCCAGGGATCTGACCCATAGGTCATATAGTTCTATGTACAACATACACATGTTCCATTATTCTATTTATAGTGGTTTATGTATGCACACACATATATTCCATCATTGTAGTTACAGTGGTCCTATGCACACACACATATGCACCATCACTATCATTACAGTGGTTTTATGTACAAATACATCTGAGCTATCAGTATAGTTACAGTGGTTCTGTACACACACACACACACACACACACACACACACACACACACACACGCTCCATTGTTGTAGGATATTTGGTGACACCATGAAACCTGAGTCTGTTAAAATCAACTTTGGATGGGGAAAAGCCAGCAACTAGTTATAGTAATTAGCTGTAGAGTAAGAAGGAGCCTGGAAGATGGATAGAGAGAAGCACAGGAAGAAATAGGGAGGGAACTGGAGTTTCATTGTCTTTTTGGTTTGAGTCATCTGGAGAGATGCTCTCTTGCTGGGTTTCAGGCCAAAACTGAAAGTCAGCTGGTTGCTTCTCAACCTCTCTGAGTTATCAGGTTTTCTCCCCAACATCTGACTCCTGAGTCTTTACTGGGAAACAGAATGATATAGACTTAGTCAAAAACTACACTTGACAGCAGTTGCGGAGTTGGTGCCAGCATGACCAGAAATCCTGCCAGGCCATGGCCTGAGTGGCAGGGCACTGAGTGCATCAGGGCTGTGGGGATGCAGGCGGTAGTTAAAATGTCAGTAGATTCAGGAATAGCCACTAAAGCCAATGGAAAAACAACACACCGTCGCTGTAGTTACAGTGGATCTATGCACACAAACATATGCATCAACAACCTGTGTGGTGGTTTGAAAGAAAATGACCCCCAAAGGGAGTGGCACTATTAGGAGATGTGGCTTTGTTGGAGTTGTGTGGCCTTGTGGGAGAAAGTGTGTTACTGTGGAGGCAGGCTTTGAGGTCTTATATATGCTCAAGCCACATCCAGTGTCTCAAACTACTTCCTGTTGCCTGCACAAGATGTAGAACTCTCAGCCTCCTCTCCACTACCATATCTACCTGCATGCTGCCATGTTCCACCATGATGATAATGGACTGAACATCTGAACTGTAAGTGAGCCATCACAATTAAATGTTTTCTTTATAAGAGTTGCCATGATCATGGTATCTCTTCATGACAATAGAAACCTTAAGGAGACACCATAATTACAATGATTCTGTGCACACACATACAGGAACCATCACTGCAGCTACAGAGGGTCCATGTACATGATATAACTTCCTAACATGCCATAGGTGATATATAAATAACATGGAACTTATCAAAGATCATAAACACTTGCTTCTCATAAAATTTCTTCATGGATTCAATATAGTTGTTACTGTGATTGATGGATTGTGTGCTTTCTTCTAGAGATACATCCTGTCAGACATTATTTATGGAATCTCTGTAGTATGCCATATTTTTTTTTTCAATTTAGACTCAACAAATAGATAGACAGGTAGGCAATCAGGTGGGTACATAATTACAATACAATTATTTTTATGGAATTATAGGTAAACACTTATCAGATGCTGTAATCAGTTATGTTGCAGACATATCATGCCATGCAAGCTAATATCATATCCAACCATATACTATCTGTAGGTTATAATCTCTTTTTTTGTATGCAGTTACACTCCATGTTTATGCCTTCCTTGTTTTTTTTTTTTTTTGTCACAGGGGGACACAGTTGTGTTGACATGTTTTGTCATGGCTCATTATGTATATCAGTTTGTATCCAGTGATTTGTTCTCATAAATAATATTGCATTGAACAATAAACATTCTTTTTTAGAGCTTCTAGAGTTAGATTTATAGCAGAAATAGACTTGCTTTCTTTTCTTTTTTTTTTTCTTTTTGGTTTTTGAGACAGGGTTTCTCTGCGCAGTTTTGTGCCATTCCTGGAACTCACTTTGGAGACCAGGCTGACCTCGAACTCACAGAGATCTGCCTGGCTCTGCCTCCCAAGTGCTGGGACTAAAGGTGTGCGCCACCACCGCCTGGATAGACTTGTTTTCTTTTACTTTATTTGTCCTTTCCTCTAGTTTTTTATAGCGTTCTTCCCATTTTTTGTCTTTTCCTCTATATAATGCTCTACCTTCTTCATGATGTTATTCATAAGGCTGTTTTCTTTTGCTTCTTCCAATTTTTGATGTTCAGGTCTAGATGTTGGAGGAGAGCTGGGTTCTGATGATGCTGTATTTCTCTTCATTTTGTTGAATGTACTTCTGCCTTGATGTCTGCCCATCTCCTTGTGGTTCGTTCTTGGGCTTATCAGCACACTTGGTTCAGACAGAGCTGACAGATTCAGGAAGTCTCTCTCTCTTGTCCAGATAGGTGCTCTCTTGTCTTCAATGAATGGTGCTGGCATAAATGGATATCAACATGTAGAAGGCTGCAAATAGATCCATATCTATCACCGTGCACAAAACTTAAGTCTAGGTGGATCAAGGACCTCAACATAAATCCAGCTACTCTGAACCTGCTAGAAGAGAAAATAGGAAGTAGTCTTGAATGCACTTCCATAGGAGATCACTTCCTAAATATAACACCAGTAGCACAGACACTGAGACAAACAATCAATCAATGGGACCTCCTGAAACTGAGAAGCTTTTGTAGAGCAAAGGATATGGTCAACAAGGCAGAGTGACAGCCTACAGAATGGGAAAACGTCTTCACCAACCCCATATCTGACAGAGGACTGATATCCAGAATATATAAGGAACTCAAGAAATTAGACATCAAAATGCCCAACAGTCCAATTAAGAAATGGGCTATAGAACTAAACAGAGAATTCTCAACTGAGGAAACTCAAATGGCTGAAAGACATTTAAGGAATTGCTCAACATCCCTAATTATCAGGGAAATGCAAATCAAAACAATTCTGAGATACCACTTTATTCCTGTCAGAATGGCTAAGATCAAAAACACTGAAGACACCTTATGCTGGAGAGGATGTGGAGCTAGGGGAACTCTCCTCCACTGCTGGTGGGAATGCAAGCTTGTACAACCACTTTGGAAATCAATATGGTATTTTCTTAGAAAATTGGGAATCAATCTCCCCCAAGATCCAGCTATACCACTCTTGGGCATATACTCAAGGAATGCTCAATTATACCACAAGAGCACTTGCTCAGCTATGTTCATATCAGCATTGTTTGTAATAGCCAAAACCTGGAAACAACCTAGATGCCTTTCAACTGAGGAATGGATAAATAAAATGTGATACATATACACAATGGAATACTACTCAGCAGAGAAGAACAATGACATCATGAGGCTTGCAGACAAATGAATGGATCTAGAAAAAAATCATCCTGAGTGAGGTAACCCAGACTCAGAAAGACAAACATGGTATGTACTCACTCATAGGAGGATACTAGATGTGGAACAAGGATGACTGGACTGCTACTCACATCACCAGTGAGGCTACCTGGAAAACAGGACCCCAAGAAAGACACGGGAATCACCCAATGATGGAGAAATGGACAGATCTACATGAACAGCCTGGACATGAATGGGGGTAATGAAGGGCAAGGGTCAAGGGAAAGAGAGCTTGGGGGGAGCAGGAGATCCCAGCTGGATCAAGAACAGAGAGGGAGAACAAAGAACAGGAGACCATGGTAAATGCAGAGCACATGAGAATAGGAAGAAGCAAAGTGCTAGAGAGGCCCACAGAAATTCACAAAGATACCCCCACAATAGACCGCTGGCAGTGGTTGAGAGACAGCCTGAACTGACCTACTCTGGTGATGGGATGGCCAAACACCCTAATTGTCATGCTAGAAACCTCGTCCATGACTGAGGGAACTAGATGCAGAGATCCATGTCTAGGCCCCTGGTGGAGCTCCGGAAGTCCAATTAGCAAGAAAGAGGAGGGTTTATATGAGCAAGAATTGTTGAGACCAAGGTTGGATAAAGGACAGGGACAAATAGCCAGATGAAAAGAAACACATGAACTATGAACCAATGGCTGAGGGGCCCCCAACTGGATCAGGCCCTCTGAATGGGTGAGACAGTCAATTGGCTTGATCTGTTTGGGAGGCATCCAGGCAGTGGGACCGGGTCCTCTCCTCAGTGCATGAGTTGGCTGTTTGAAACCTGGGGCTTATGCAGGGTCGCTTGTCTCAGCCTGGGAGGAGGGGACTGGACCTGCCTGGACTGAATCTACCAGGTTGATCTCAGTCCTTGGGGGAGGCTTTGCCCTGGAGGAGGTGGGAATGGGGGCTAGGCTGGGGGGAAAGGGGAGGGTGTGGGAGGGGGGAGAACAAGGGAATCCATGGCTGATATGTAGGACTGAATTGTATTGTAAAATAAAATTAAATTAAATTAAAAAAAGAAATAGACTTGTATGTTGTAGTGGTGGAGAGAAATAAAGGGTAGGTATTATAAACAGGAATGCTTAATTTGAAAATACAGAACGATCTATATAGATAGCAAATCACTGTTTTTGAGAAAGAAGTTTCCATAAGAAATAATATTTTAGTTAAATAATTAAAATGCTATGGACATTACTTTGAGTATTCAAATATAATAAATGAAACATAGATAAAAGACTCAAGGAAAAAAGGTCACAAACATAATGCATTAAGGAATAAAATATTTGCATAGCAATAAAAGAAAAATTCATGCAGTTAAGAGCTGTCTGTGCATTATGATACAAGCACACCTTAAAGGCAGAGTGATAAAGGAAATAACAACTTAAAAGGAAAGAATAAGAGATGAAACTTGGAAGAAACACAATATAGGTCAAAACACCAACTTCCTTTCTAGCAATTTTTTTGGGGAGATAGCTATTTAGGCATTTGAATTTCTGATATTCTCTGAAAGTTAAAATTAAATCACATGAAAGTTACTTGATAATGCATTAGCTAAATGATTTTAATTTGATTAATTCTTAAACATAAGCATTTTTATCACTAACCTATGTTCACTTTACCATTTCAAAGGGAATTCATGATTATGAAAACATAACCTATCTCCCCACAACTAAAGTTTCACATCTCATCAAATAAGGTATTGTGTGGTGCATAAAGTGAATTTCATATTTTAAATTTGGAAAAATCAGTATTATTACAATTCACACTTCTTGCTGTGTTTGACTATTTTATTTTTATATTTGTTATCTGAATATTTCATATATTTGTACAATTTTTTATAATATTCACCAACCACTACCACAGCCCAACTCCACCTACCGTCTTAACCCCAATCTGCCTTCCAAAATAATGGATCTTATTTATTTTTATCAATGGCCCCCAGAGTCTAACTAGAATGTCATACATTGACTATTAAGTTCTACTTCTTTTGGTATTCTGCTGATGAACTACATACACATCAAGTACTTTGCTCCTCTTGAAAGTATGATGCTGTCCAAAAAATGGACTTCTGAGCTCACTTAGTTTTAAGCAGTTATCAAAACACTCTTATTACCTGTTTTCTTTTTTGAAAAAAGAAAAGAAAAGACAATAACAAAACAGCCCATGACGTTTTTAGACCTAATTCTCTGTTGTGAATTTTCTAAAGAAAGAACCAAATAAGATTTTCTCTGCAAAGAAAACAAAGGTAAGAAAATGGTATATCATAAACTCATGAGGGGAAATTAGAATACACACACACACACACACACACACACACACACACACACACACACACATATATATATATATACAAACACATACACACACATATGTGTGTGTGTGTGTGTGTGTGTGTGTGTGTGTGTGTGTGTGTGTGTGTCTTAGGGCTACTATTGCTATGATGAAACACCATGAGCAAAGCATCTGTAGGAGGAAAGGGTTGATGTGGCTTACACTTCCACAGAACTGTTCATCACTGAAGGAAGTCAGGACAAGAACTCAAGCAGGGCAAGAACCTGGAGGCAGGAGCTGATGCAGAGGCCATTGATGGGAGCTGCTTACTGGCTGCCTCCCATGGCTTCCTCTGCCTACTTTAGAACTCAGGACCATGAACCAAGGAGGGTACCACCCACAATGGGCTGGGCCTTCCCTCACTGATCACTAATTGAGAAAATGTCTTACAGCTGTATCTTACAGGATATTTTCTCAGTTGAGTTTCCTCTCAGATGACATTTAGCTTGTGTCAAGTTGATACAAAAATTTATAGCACAATCTTTACATAATCACTATATATATAATATTTATTACACACATATATAATATATGCATATATAGATAAAATCACTGTGGCTCAAAATATAACATTTAATATGATAGGATGGTCAGTGATACTAACAAAATTTTGACATTGCTTAGTAAATAAATGTATAAATGTGTTAAAATTCAGAAGAATTTAGTGATCTGTTTTCTAAATTAACAAGGTAGAATATTAAAAAGTCATGCAATATATACATATAATATATATACCCCCCCCCACACTATATATATATATATGTTCAATGCTAAAAATAAAACGAAATTTCATCAAAGGCACTAGAAGATTTTAACTAACAAGTCAAAGTTTAGTGGCAGGATCTCAGATTTTATAAATAATTATTGATTCCCATGTGAAAAAAATTTATACCTATGAATTTTTGACATTTTCAATTTGCCATTGAGTTATTTAGTATATTTTTATGTTCTTAGCTACAGTCTTACATCAAAACAGATTTCCAACATTAAAGGGACCTAAAAATATAAAATCCTTCTGCATTTTTTCTGTAATGCTTATTTTGGGAAATGTGAATAATTATAAAAATAGTTTTTATGCATGGTAACATGTATTATTAGTAGTAATATTTTTAGTGAATTGATAAAATACTCAAACACTCTCTGTAGTAATATTAAAATGGTAAATACATACACAAAAAGTTTCCTGATTTAAATTACTGATTGTCAATAATTAAATGCCAGCTGCTGGTCAGATGAGATGGCTCAGGTTTGTTGTTAAGCTGAGGGCCCGAATCTGATCCCTGGTGGCATGCATAAGAAGGATACAACTGCCTTCTAAAAGTTGTCCTCTGACCTCTACATATATGCCATCATGTATGTGAATACACCACACACACACACACACACACACACACACACACACACACAAGGCAATTCAATAACAACATGAAAAATCAATGTCTTCATAAGATATTACATTTTATTCTTAATGCATGACATTACATAAAATTTTGGTAGCAGACCTGGTTTTCCTGTCCCACTCACTAAGCAAACACATACTGAGTATGAGCCAATTAATATAAAAACAATTCTTGGAAACTGATACAATGTTGAGAAGATGACAAAAGTTTGTGTTCTCTTGTCTATTATTGCAGTTGACATTTAAATTATAATGCTTTGTTGTTTCCGTATGTGTTCTGCATGCAACCCACTGCTGTTGTTCTGCCTCTGAGTTTCAAAAATTGGCTTCATTGACTTATTGTTACTTATTTTCAGAAGCTATACTGTGAGAAGCATAAGGACTATTTCCAGAAGTTTAACCTAAATATGTAATTGTTAGTAGAGTAACATATGCTGACAGCCAGGAGAGTTGGTTCATAGGCTAACAGAGCTTATTAACAAATATATGGATATGGAAAAAAATTAAGAAAACTCAGGCATGAAAATCGTATTTTCCCTTCTGAATCTCATTTGAAATTCACACAAAGGAGCAATAATTGTAAAAAGGAATGTAGTGAATCAATTTGGACAGTGAACCAGTAAATTCAGGAGTAAACAAAATTACAAGATAATAAATATGTAAATTGATTGATCAGTTCAACATAATCACATAGAATATTAGGAGTTACCATAGCAATGTGCAAAATTATTTTGCCAATCTCAAAACCTCTTGCTTAGTAAATGAAGGAATAAATCATTTCATGCTAAAGAATATATAATACTTTCCTCTACATTCATGCCAAAACAATAAATACACAGATCACAACCATAACAATAAAGCTTCCACAGCATGGGATCATTTATCATGGACTAACAGTGTAATTGACTTTAAGAAGACCACCAGGTACAATGGAATTAAATTGTAGATGAGAAGACCCTGGTGGATGGCTGTAGGTGAGGATCACATCAAGACATGTCAGAGAAACACAGTCTTTGAACAGTTTTCTTCCTACATTGTCGTGCTCCTTACATTCATTCACCTCTTGCTTGCACAGTACACACCAGTTTGTGTGCTCAGGTACTAGCTTTGCATCCACTTTTCAGATAGAAAAGATTATGCATTTTCTGTTTTAACATTAAAAGAAGCAAGAAGCTGCATGCCCCCTACTGTGCTAAAAAAAAAAAAAGAGGGGTGGATAGGTAAACACCATGTCAGAGTCCTCCAGACAAAGACTATCTTTAACTGGGCCAGTTGGAATTTTACACGCTGAATATTTTGCATTTATCATAACCCTAACTACTAAGTTCAATTAAGCAGAAAGTATCAGGTATCTATGGTTGTGCAGCTTGACCCAAATACTTCTTCATTTCAGTATTTAAGTTTCTCTCTTTTTGGCAACTCATTGATTCAAATTTTGATATGTGTGCTAGAATAAAATCAAGGCTTATCTCTATTCATAAACCTTCTTAGGGTTTTATCAGAGTAATTATAGGAGGAAACTGGTAACTCTAACTGCCAATGTTAGGAATCGAAGAAATCTTGTATGCATATATTTTCAGGAATGAACATACAAGTAACATTGTACAGACTGAGCCTGGTGTATTTACGTATTGAGGAATCACACCTCCATCCTGCCACGCACCAACAATGAATGAAAACAGAGGCCATGAATTTGAAACAGAGCAAGGAGGGGTTTAGGGAAAGGTTTGTAGGGAGAGGAAAGGGAAGAGAGAAATGATGTAATTATAATCTTTAAAAAATATAAAATAATACAAAAATTATAAAAGAAATAAAAAAATTAAAAAAAATGATGTGCCTCAAGTCAAATCTTGAATCAGTATATAGAGATAAATCATAGCATTAGGGCAGAATTGTTCTAAGTTGTGTTGGGTTCCGGGCTGTCCAGCCTCTGGTTCCTGGCACTCCAGGTGTTGTCAGGCACAGACTCACTCTCCAACAAGTTCTCTGCCACCATTACCCCAGAACATCTTGGAGGCAGGATGGATTGTAGGTCAAAGGTTTCATGGCTGGGTTGATGTCCCAGTCCCACTGCTGGAAGCCTTGCCTGTTCATAAAAGATGGCCAGTTCAGGCTACATAACCCTCATTTTTAGGAATCCTCACTAGGGTCACTCTCAAAGATCCCAGGGAGTTTCCACTGCACTAGGTTTCCACATCATCCTCCAAATGACCCCCCTAAATTTCAGTTGTCCTCTCCAGTACTCTCTCCCTTCAACCTCTCACCCTTCTGTTCCCATCCCCACCTGCTCCCAGCCCACTAGCAAAATCTATTCTATTTCTCCTTTCCAGGGAGATCCATGAATCACCCCTCAGAGCCCTCCTTATTACTTAGCCTCTCTACATCTGTGGATTGTAGCATAGTTATCATTTATTTAACAGCTAATGTCCACTTATAAGTGAGTATATACCATGCTTATCTTTATGGGTCTGGGTTACCTCATTCAGAATGCTTTTTTTCTAGTTCCATTCATTTGTCTGTAAATTTTGTGACACCACGAGAACACAGATCACAGAATCAACTAAGCAGGGCTCATAGGTTATCACAGAGACTGAAGCAACAATTACAGATCCTATATGGGTCTGAGCTAGGTCCTCTGCATACACCTTAGGGTTATGTAGGTTGGTATTCTTGTGGGACTCATAACAGTGGAAGTAGAGATGTCTCTTACTCTTTTACCTGCTCTTAGGACCCCTTTCCTTCTAATGGGTTGCCTCGTCCAGCCTTGATATCTGAGTTTGTGCTTAATCTTATTGTATCTTTTTATGCCATGTTTGGTTGATGTCCCTGGGAGATCTGCTTTTTTCTTGAAGAGGAGTGGATCTGGGGTAGGGAGGATGTGGGAGGAAGACTGGGAAGGGTGGAAGAAGGGGAAATTGTGGTCAGGATGAGAGAAAAAATATAAAAAAATGGGCAGAAATTAATAGAATGGAAATGAAAAGTTATTGAATATTAGATCAGAGATTTGAACAAAAACATCCTGATCTCAAACACTCATTCCCCCAATTACCTCCATTTGGTGTGCATTACTTTTCTATTAGTCTGTTTGTCCATGCATACCAATTTATCAGTGTGTATAACTTATGTAATGATAAAATCAAGGAAGTACACCATGAGAAATCTGAGATTCACTTAAGAAATATGTCTTTGCAATCAGGAAAATGAGGCTATGCTTTTGGATCATAAAATATGACATAATGCTTCTCATATAAAATCTCTGCTAGAAAACTTGCTAGGTTGCTTCAGTTTCTCAATGATGTGATAGCCTAGACCACTGGGCTTCCAGCAATCATCTCTGTACTGACAGTAGTCAAAAAGAGAGCAGTTTACTCTCTTGAAACTTCCTAAAAGGAAATTTGCATCTGACACTTGCCAAGTACTATGATGAATCCAGTGAAATTATTTTTAGCCGTGACCTGCATGGCTACTTACACTACACAGATTCTCCATCACTAGCCATCATATGCTGTATGGAAAGAACTCTTCCTGTGTTTTGTATGTGTACTGTCTATGTAGTTAAGGATATTATTGTTGGGTTGGGTCTGGACTGAACAAGCTTCTAATCCTTTCATTTATTTTCATCCTTTTAGCAATAGAACATGACAACTGTTTTGAAAGTATTTACATTGCATTAGGTGAATTGCTTATCTAGAATTTTAAAGTGGAAAGGAAGTTGCATATTGTTTGAGTACCAATATTATGTCCTTTGGAGCATTTGCTGATTTCAGTATCTATGGGGTTCCTCCAGTTCATATCCATAGATTTGGAGTCACAGGATTACATGGCTTTTTAGCTTAAGTATGGGGAGCTAAGTGACAAGAAAGTCATCAGATGCATTTGAAATGAAGGTCTATAAAAGGTTTAGATGAAAGTTTTGTTATGTGTCTGAAAACTAATTTTGTGCTTTTAGGGGCATACATTTACACACACCACTGTTTTGCCTTTATTACAATCAGGAAAATTTGAAAACATTTCATAATATGTTTTGAGCAGTGGTCACATTTTATGCTTATTTAACAAAGACATAAATACAAGTCAACATTTTTAGTATTTTTTAAATGTCAATTATTGCAATTATTATTGAGTATGTATGTGAATGCACATGTGTGCATGCCACAAGGCACATGTGGAGGGCAGAGGACAATATCTTGGCTTCTGATTTTTCATTCCACTTCGTGAGGCAGGGATCAACAAAGCTCACACAGCATGCACCATTAGCTCCTGAACTATCACATCTGTCCAGTTCTTCAGATAATGTTGATCCATGGTTTCTGTTTCATTCCTGTTTTCCGTTCTTTATTGAATATTCTTATATTACGATGTTTAGGATTTCCCTCATTCAGGCAGTCTTATTTTCAGATAGTATCAGCATAAGCTATGATTTTTGTTGAGTGAAAAGTATTCCAAATTCCTATGAGAATGATCATGATCTAAATCAGTAGGGTGAAGATGTATAAAGAAGGATCCTTAGAGAATTGTCAGTGGATACTTAGTGTATTCTTGCTTATGATTTGAGTACAACAAAACAACATTTTTTTGGACAATGATTCTGCAAAGAACCTTTTGGTTGTTGAAAGTGTAGAAATTGGAAATAGAAGTGGGAATTCAAAGGAAAGAGCAGGAGTTACAGGAGGCACCTCAGCTGGAGAACTCCCTGCCCTGCCCAAACTGTTCTGACCGTAAGCTCCATGAGAGACATGAGATAGTCATGTGGTATAAAAAGGATAATTTGTATCCTCAGTGATTCTCACCTCTATTGTAGGAAACTTTGGGAAAGAGCATAATGGGGAAAGGAATAGAAACTCCAATATTTTCTTAAGTACAATCTAATTCCTATGCTCCATACTTTGTCTTCAGTTGAGAGTCATCGTAGAACACCTACCAACTTCCTCTTCTTCAGGAAGGAAGTGTTGAAGATGATTAAGGTTTGTAATTTTCTATAAATGTTAGAATGATAATTTTAAAATCCAGTTAAAATTAATAAGGTCTATTTATAGGACCCTGCTCTGTTTTTTTTTTTTTTTTTTTTTTTTTTTTGCTTATAGCTAAGATGAATCATAAACTCACAACCGTTGTAAAGTTTCTGCTGTGTTTTAAGTAGAACTGGAATCAGAATTTGAGATTTACTGAGAATACAGTGAGATCATAAAAGCAAATCAGGTGCAATTCAAATTTGGGGATATTTTGTGAGACTCGCTCTTTTGTGGAATTTTTTTGAGCAGCCCATTATGAAAGTTATAATCATAATCATAATACAAATCAAGGATAATCATCCTTCATTACAGAAATGTCAAACATGAGCTGAGTGATTTCTCTGCTAACTGCTTTGTTTCTTTTACAGTTAACCTTGAACAAAAACTTTTGTAAATACCTGTAAAAGCCTGCTGAGCAATTTTCTACTCTCAGAGAGTGGCACAATTAGAACTCTGTCATATTTTATAACCAGTCTGGCTGTTTAGATATTTATTTTAATGATTGGGCATATAATGAAATCTCTAGATGTCTCAATTAATTAAAAAAGAAAAAAATATGACTGAAAATTTTTACTTATCAGTAAATTTTTTTTTAGAAAACAGGTTCAAGTTGTACTTAATGAATTTGAAACAGTTCATTTTGTTACATTCTTAATTCTGTTATTTATAAAAACAATATATGTACATGTATACATGTGCAAAATCTCTAATAAGTTTAAATGATAAGCATATGATAGATATTCACAAAGCCTCCATATGTTTGAAGAACTTTTTTATACATAGTAGATAAATTGAATATGTTAAATAAAGAAAATCTAAAGAAGCTCTATAAACCAACAGTAATTTATGCCAACTCTAAAAATTTTTAATAGGATCCACAGAATATAAAGATACATGCTAATGTTTGCATTTTAATGGCTGAATGTAGCATTTTAAGTATGGTAGGAAACTTCAAATATTTCCAAAGAAATAGGTTCTCATTGTATAGCTCACACATCCTCATTTGTGTGGTGTAACCTTGACTGTGTTCTACTGGAAGATATGATGCAGCCATTAGCTTTAAGGTAATGAAATGCAGCACAGTTCTTTTATTTCCTATCCCTGGACATGGGTACATCAGACTTTGATTTGCCCAAAACTCCTTGGATAATCATTTTTCTTTCCAGTTTGAAAGATCAATGTTGTCATTATTGAGATATAATACAATAATCATTTTAAATCAAACTTTTGCTTGATTTTTGTCTTCTTTTTTGGTGAAACAAACAAATATTCCTGGAACACAGGCTATTGATTTCTGGTCTACATATTTTCACTCACTGACCTATATGCTTCTGGTTGGTATCTTAATTCATCTGAAAACTGCAGAAATATTAGAGACAATGTTGTATTTTGCTTAGGAGAATTTATTCTCCTATTAATCTTGCTTGGTTCCTTAATTTTTTTTTAAAAAAATTTTCATACATTGTGTACAACATATCTTGGTCATATCCACCATCATGACTTAAAACAACAACAACAACAACAACAACAACAACAACAAAAATAACAGGATATGTCCATGTAGTACTGCCCATATGAAATGTATGTGGGGTCATCACATGAGACAAGGGTAACTTAACAATAGTCATCCTGTACCTCAAAGAAAATTGATATTCCCTCCTTCAGCATTCACCAACAAAATAGCTTTGTAGCTAGGGGTCGGGCATTGGGAACCTCTCCATACTCTATCCATGATACTAAGGATGTCACTTGGGTTAGCTACAGATGCAGTGTGCTCATGTCACAGACAAAAGCTGGATGTTCACAGCATCCCTCTCCATCCCCCTGCTCTCACATTATTTCTGTGTCCTCTTCTGTGCTGTTCTCACAGTCTTGGGGAGGGAATTGATATAGGAATCACTGCTAATGGTTAGGTATTCCCAATCACTTATTCTCAGTACTTTGTCAAGTGAAGAGTCACTCTCACTGTCTCCCAAAAGAGCACAAATCAATATGTGCAAATATAAATATTTCAGAGGGATTTTGACAACAAGACTATGTCCATTGGTTCTCCCCTAGGGCATATGACTTCCTTAGTCATGGGGTCTTACTATTTTTACAATATCAGTCATGAATTCCTTCTTGTTGACCTCAAATTCTATCAACAGAGCAATTGGCTATTCTCACAAATATTTTTGCTACTATTGTACCTAAGTGGGCATAACTTACAGGTGGGTATTATAGTGTGTAGGGCCCAGTGCTGGATAAGACCACTGATGTCTTTTCTCCCCCATCATTCTATAATATGCCTCTGGTCCTATGAAGCATCACCATAGGGAGAGAATTTTCTAGTAAGTTTAAGATTGATTTCTTTGTGTTGTACAACAAATGTGTGTGTGTGTTAATAGGGTCTTCCCATATGGTTAGAGCAACCATGCGCAATAGCCTGTGTTATTGAGAGACCTCTGGGCTTCCATAATCAATAACTCATTGGAAGATAGACTGTGCCTGGAACTGCGGCTTCATTTAATAATCCATGCCTTCTTGGAACAGCATTGTTTGCCCATGTAGGATATTTCTGTTCACTTTTTTCCCCATTTAAATTATCCTTGTATTAGTATATGAACTAGTTGGATGTTTCAGGGTATAAATATATTTAGTGTTTTTTACCACACCACTAATTATTTCCTTTATCACTTGGCCCCATCACAACTTAAACCTTTAGCTCTCAACATTTTCCCACCACTGTTCTTTCACATACCACATTTTACTACTTGTATTATGTGTACTTGGATTGCAAGATCATAGGTTCCTACATAGCTTCTTTATGTACACTTCATTTTGGTTAACCTTTCCCTTGTACCTACGTTACCCCGTCACTTCAGTATCTGCTTGAGACTTTTTTCCTCCAGTATTCTTTCTCTCTGCTTTCAATTCACCTGTAATCAACTGTCTCTCCTTAAAGAATGACTCCTCCTACCCACTGACCCATTACTAATGTCTTGAACTTCACATTTACTGCAGATGAAACACACATAACATCATGTGTCTATAACATCTAATTATTCTCACTTTGCTAAGAGAGAGTGAGAGTGGAAGGAGTTGGGCAGATACAGCCAAAACTAAGGATGTATGAAAAAGCCATAAGGAGACCTGCTACTTTGTATGTCAATTAAAAATAAATAAGAAATCAAGCCGGGTGGTGGTGGCGCATGCCCTTAATCCCAGCACTCAGGAGGCAGAGCCAGGTGGATCTCTGTGAGTTCGAGGCCAGCCTGGTCTACAGAGTGAGTTCCAGGAAAGGCACAAAGCTACACAGAGAAACCCTGTCTCGAAAAATCAAATAAATAAATAAATAAATAAATAAATAAATAAATAAATAAATAAGAAATCAGAATTTGAATGAATGGATGTGCCTTGCATAGGTGGAGAAACTGAGATTACCTACAGGACTTTGGATGAGGGTTTACTTACAGGAGCAGAAATGACTCAAAGATGACTACCTCTCTAAAGCCTACCCTAGCATGGGTGACATCTCACAAAAACTAAAAACTGGGAGTACACTGAATAACTTGCAGGTGCTCTAAAGCTGTATAGTACCTCTTTCATGCAGCTCAGTTGGACAGGATCTATTCTACGCAGCCCAGCTGATCTGACTCTTCCAGACAGTACAGGTTGTCACAGACTATCTTTCAGCAATCCTTACAGCTTGTATATGCTTGGGAAGGATGGGTCTAATGAATCTTGTCAGTTTCTCAAACTTCTTGAAGACACTGAATTGTTTACTTGCTGAGTTTAAGGAGCTCCCCTGCAGGATGGAATATGTCACATAAACATGTTATGTCTTAAGGAACATTTCTCTAAGTTTAAATTTCATCTCAGAGGAAACTGCTACACAACAGTGAGGGAGACCCTCAGCCCTCTAAAACAGTATAGAATATTCTTATTCTTCTTAGGCGTCCATCAGAACCAGACAGTAAGGTATAGGTTCTATAAACACCACATTCTTTGTTTGTAGGGGAGGGGGAGAATCATTCCAAATCATACTTTGCAGAAATTTCTCTGTTGGATAGCTTTCAGAGTACAAAAGCATGCTATGCAGGTTGTGGCATGAGAAATTTCATAACTAAAATGACCTGGCTGTGAACACAGTGTGCTGCATTCTCAAGACGACATGCAAAGTGTGCCCACAGGTTTAATAGAGGGTATGGGGGTACCCAGCTGATTCTGATTGGATTTGAGGCTACTCTACAGGCCTGTTACTGTAAGCCTGATCAAAATCCCAGAGTTATAAAGGTCATAGGCATTAATGGGGAAGCTGCTGCTACAGTTTTACAAAATGGACATGTAGAAACCCTCCAACTGCCTTCTAAACATTCAGGTTTATGCACATAGACTAGTGCGGCTCTCAGCTATAAGAGACAAGCTTCTTTATGCAGTAGGCAGTGATATTACGGAAATGCCTAAGTGGTCCAAGTGCTGAGAATAAGTGATTGCTGAATGCTCAGGCATAAATTTCACATCTATACCACCTTCTACAAGGCTCTGGTAACACTGTGGAAAAACACCAAAAGAACTGAAGAGACAGAAAGAAAGGTGCATCCATGGAGAAGACTGACTCTCCCTCTCTTGGCAGTCATTAGTTTCCTGTAGTCCTATTCCTGGAGGTATGGTCTTAGATTTTCCTTTTCTATATTAGCATGACTATAGGTGTTGTCACTGTTTGGTTCTTCTTTAGACAGCCATATTGTTGAGATATTATGAATGTAATATTTCATTTCCAGGAGACATCTCACAGTAGACTTCCTGATCCTCTTGCCATCTTTCTGCACCTTTCTTCCTTGACGTTCCCTTAGCCTTAGAGGCAGGGCTTGTGTTCCATCACTGAGGCTAGGCAGCCCATGATCACTTGTCCTCTCTGTTTTGATCACTGGTGGTTTTCTGTGATAGTCACCATCTGCTGCAAAGAGAAGATTCTTTGAGGAGGTGTAAGAGTTGCATTTATCTGCAGGTATTGGGATATCTAGAATTTAATTAGGAATTATTCTAGTCTAAAATGGTAACAGTAGGTTCTCCTCTAAGTGTCATGATCCCACTAGCCCTGTATAGTTGGCTAGGTTTATTGCATCATACATTACTTCCCTCTTGTTGAGTGGGCTTTAAGTCCAATCAAATGGCTGTTGGTAACCATTAATTAGTTATTAAATACAAAGTAGTCAGTTCCTAAATTCATATACACAGCTTCTAAATTCATATATACACAAGCAACATTAAACAGGCTTAGTTTATATTTCTATATTTATACAATATATGCTATATTGTATATAATAATTCTCTCTCTACATACACACACACACACACACACACACACACACACACACACACACACACATATGTAGTCCATATACTAATCAAAGAAAAAGAGGCTATGCCTTTGAGAGGGAGTAAGGCAAATCATGGAAGAGGCTGAAGGGAGGAAAGGGAAAGAGAAGAAATGGCATAATTATAGTTTAATTAAAATAAAAATAATTAATTAAACAACAAATGAAAGAGCAGAAGAGGATTAGGGATATAAAACACTGTTTTCCAGGGAGAATGTGATCACTGTGCTCATGAACTCAAAGTAGCTGTAATTACTTACACAAGAACGAGTCTATTAACATTCTGGCATGGATGTGTGAAGATTTCCAAGGCCCCATACCTTCCAGAAGAGACAGTTATAGCTAGTTAACCATTGATGGAGAGGGAGAGACAGTGCCTTTAGTAGTGCATCCTTTTATATGTTGTCTATATTCCTGTAAACAACCCTCCATCCATGTTCACTAGAACAACAAAAGTAAACAAAGGAAAATAGTCATGAAAGTAGATGGCAGGCTGTTGGAGAAGAGGAAGTGCATCCGTGATAAGAAAAAGAGAACAATAGAGGGCATTTGGGATGGATACAATTAAAACACAATTATTGTCTGTGAATAATGTACACTAAAAACAAGAAAAACAATGTTCCATTTCAGTGTGTCACGGGAGCATTGGAGCAGCAGAAAAAAATACCTTTAATACTAGACCAACTAAGTGGGCTGAAGAAAACTAGACATGGTGAATAATAAGTATCAAATTTAGCCAAACAGTTCTCACATTAGCTGAGGACTCTATTCTGCAGGGATGTAACAATCCTACTGTGCTTTGGGATTAGTATTCATTCCAGTTTCTTGTTCTGTCTGCCTTGCCTACTAACAGCCTCTAAGAACTGCGCTCAATTGACAGAAGTTGTTTTTCCTTTGCCCACGTTTATGTTCCCGTTATTTGGGCATGCTTCACACAGTAAACTGATGGAGGGATAGACAGGGGTGGCTCTCTTGCCCTATTTGAAAGACGACAAAGTTCAGCTCCAGAACCCACCACAATATTCAGATGAAACCTTCCTCAAAATTTCATCACAGCACAATCTCTCCAAAGGCCAAGCCTCCTGTTCTCCTCTCTTCTCCTGAATAAGATGTTTGTCTAAAAACTTCAGAGACTCAATATATCTGCACTCTGGGAATTGTATTTATGACTGTTGAGTCAAATCTGAAATATTATCTGGAACATGAATTATTCAGTGGCCAGTTAGCAATGAAAATTTGTGAAAGATGGAGCGCTGACTGGTCATGGCTGTGAGAAAAGCACTCAGCTTTTACTCGTGGTGCCCTGAAATGAAATTCTGATGGGATTGTGTGGTATGCACACTATATCAGGAGTTTGGCAGATTTGAAGGATGGCCCTTTCTGGGTGTCATCAATACACTGAAGACAGATAATCCAAAGCTACAACTGAAAAGCTCCAATACAAGGCAGCACACAACGACTGAAGCTGCTATTGCTGTGCAAAGAGACAGCCTTGCCCATGGCCAGGAAAAGATGAAGATCCGGGCCAAGGATTATTCAGAAATCGAGAGAGAAGAGCATCTTCAGCATCTCACTGATGCAGTGGCATGGTCAGGACTCTCATTTTAAATAAATGAAACTGATACATTTGGAACAAGAATATCTGGAGAGATGCCCTCAATGTTGCAGAGTTCCATGTTTCTGTGAACCTTTCAGTCCTGTAGCAATTTTCCACTAGTCTTAGGATAAACCAGAACTCTTCTGCTTCTTTAAGACTATGCAAAGTCATTTACCTTTTTGGACCACATGCACCTCTCTCAGATATTTATGCCTTCCTTCTCCCTCCCTAAGCTCCTTAGAGAGTACCGAACCTACAAAAGAAAGATGTGTTTGTGAAATTTCTACAAATCCCACTGAGTTCCAGTAATAATATACAGAATAGAATTGGATGCGTATATTGAGAATACTTATTGGGGTGGATGAAATAAAAAAAATTAATAATGAAGACATGTGCAGTAGTATTAAACATCCTGTATTGAAAAACACTGAGATACCTGGTAGTGACTGTGATAACAGAGTCTTGGGATAATCAAATCCATGTGGATATTCATCAATATCAATGGCAGAAAGATTATTATCATTGGAGTGTTTGTCAATCCAAAACTCAGGTTGAAATTTAATCATCATGGTGACAGCGCAGAAAAAGGGAGCTCTGTATGGTGTTTAGGTTCTGAGGGCTCTGTCCTCTCTCATGGATTAACGATACTTTTACAAGTGTTAGTTATTGCTATCGTAGGGTTTTCATCATCTTCCTTATTCCTAAGTGTATGCCTTTGACATCCACTATGCTCTAATATAAGAAGAACCTCATCAATGGCTAGAACGTTTAAATTAGAATTCTTCTCCTCTAGATTAGTTAAGAAAATATGTTTTTAGTCATTATACGTTACTTAGTTCTACTGAATAACTGTAATAGTGAGAAGTGGAGATTATGACTCCAAAGCACTTTGGATCTATTTAGTGGTATGCAAAATATCAGGAACAAAATATGTGGATGACCGGATCCAGAGCAGTGACTCAAGCTATAAAAAAAAACTTGTTGCTCTTGCAGAGCATCCACATTGGTTCTAAGCAACCAACTGGTGGTTCGCAACCATTCATAACTTCAATTCCAAGGAATTTGTCACCCATTTCTGACCTCTGGTTTATCAGATACATATGGCTTATATGTGTGCATACAGGCAAACACTGATGCACATATAACAAATATTTTTTTTAAATGGTGTGACCAATAAAATTCTTGCTCATTAGATAGAAATGCCTGTGTGATCTGGAGTCAGGACGTCAGTAACATAATGGAAAGTTATGTCCCAAAGTAACTAATTAAGGGATAGACAAGTCAAAATGAGGAAATAATAGCAGCAATATCTCTACTTCTTCCCTAGATGGATGTATAGCTTTATTTTTAAGGCTATTTTTCACAGGTCAACCTTGAGATTTGTATTTGGGTATTTCAATCATCATCACCATTACAGATTATCTTTTTAAAAGAGGATGCATATTGGAGCAATAAATAGAAATTTAGCTGTTTTCTATATTGTTGCCATGAGCCCAAGGATGACTTTGTAGTCATTTCTTCTTTTCTCTATTCCATAATTGAATTAAGCACCTCATCTCTGTGCCTTCTATTGGGAGTTGTAAGATTGACAAATATCAGGAGAATCTCAGAAAATATCAGGCTCTTCAGTACTTGAAGAATATTGTCTTCTGTGTAAACTAAGAGTATCTGCAGTAATATTTAAAGAGATACAAATTGTTGAAAGTATGGAATTATCTTAATCTTATTTAATATGCAAAGAAAGCACACACACACACATGCAAAGACATATACCACATACACACAGCTATAGCATCAATCTTGGAGGATATACCTAATATGCAACCATTAACATTGTGTATATTTTCTTCTCATCTGTAGAGTAGATAAGGAAAGCACAGAAATTGTTAGTACATTCCTAGACTCCATAAATAACAGTTGGCTCATGTAAACCTGAAGTCACTAAGGTGATATAGAAAAAGGTGCTATGTAGTTTCTGTCACATTTCAGAAGATGAGAATCATATTTAAACTTGCAGTATAAAAACAAATATTGATATGAATGTCAGAATTATGGGCCATAATAGGTTACTGAGGTCTGAGAGACCAAAGAAAATGACAATGTATCATTATATGATTATAAGCTAGGTTTGTCAGAACCCTCAAAACATGTTAGGTACATTGACCCTGCTCCAACTTGGGAGAAAATTGAAATAGTACATTGAGGATTAGTCATAAGCAAGGACAGAAAGCACACACACAAAAAAAACTGTGAGTGAGTAGTTTAGACACACATATTTCACTGGTGCTTCCAGTTAATTCAACATCCAAGCCACATAAAGGTTTCCTTATGAATAGCAAATAGGAGAAGGAAAACTTACAATCAATGTTGTTTGGCACATGAGTAATATGTGCAAAATGAAAATGATTAATTTTATGACTAATGTTCCAGTGAAACGAAATCTTCTCATTGACCAACTTTCAGGTAATACTTCATGCCTTCTTGTTGTTTAGAAATAAATATGGCCTAAAGTAAAACCATATTTGACTTACAGAACAAGAAATATGGCTTGTCTGATTAGTAAGGAGTTAGCAGTGAAAAATGTTTGATGGTCAAAGACACGGAGATCCATCGAGAAACAGAAATTTCTGGCTAACAAAAAAGAATAAACACACAGTTTGTGATCTTTATACATCACACAATGTCTGGATATGGCATCATTCATGAGATATATGCATTAACAAAACTAAGTACACTGTGTGGCAAGTTGATATATCACCACATTTTAGTGCCATTCTATTGGTAGAATGTACACATTAGATCTGCATAGTGTTCTGGATTGCAAGGCTCTAGCATGTACCTGTTACCAGCATGATACCCCTACTCACCAAGATGATTTGCTGTTACCTAGAGTTTAATCTGCTAGAAGCAGAGCAAGCTTCCTTTCTAGTTATTCTATTGATCCTCTTCCAAGTGATAGAACAGGCTTTTCATTATAACTGGACTGAAAACACACACACACACACACACACACACACACACACACACACACACACACACACACACTGGCTTATGTTTGCCTTCCTGCCTATGTAGCCTCAGATACATCTATTGTTTGAAATTATTGGAAATATCTTCAACTCAAATGGGATCCCACACATAACCAAATGTCAAGTACTTCATACAGTTTGTAAAAATAAGATAAAATGAGTGCAACACCAAAGAACTAACTCATTATATTATATGCCATACAATTTAGAAGCTGACAGCAGGAGAGAAGGCATAACTGACACTATTAGATGTGAATGAGCAGGGATAAGTTATGCCATAGGCATTAAAAAAAAATGAAAGAACATAGAAGTCCTGTAAGAACATTTAAACACAAGAAGCAGACATGATCAGAGGGAAAAAGCCTAGGCTATGAAGACATAAGAACTTTTGACCTGCATGTTATAATTTTAAATTACATAGTATGTGGTGTATGTATTGACTAAGAACAAAGAATATAGACTCTACTATGGCCTTGGGTAAAATTTTCAATATTGCTCCAGTTAAGATGAAAAAGACCTTAGAAGGCAGTGCAGGGTTTATGGAAACATTGAATGATATAAGGCTTGCAAAATGACTAAGATTATAGCTAACATCTATGGGATACGCAGAGGAAGCTAGCTTTGGTTAGGCTTGGGAAGCCAAAGTTATTTTTGTTGTCCTGGAGTATCGGATTAAGGTTGATCCAGAGACTACAAAGCTAAATTTAGAAACTCATAGCTGTTGTGACAGCATGCACAAGATCTGTGACATCTCAAGCCACACAAACCCCAAGCATGGAGAAGGGAGGTGGGCATAAAGTCCTACTCATAGCTAAGGAGGTACTGGCAGCTGATAGCTACTGTAAGGAGGAGAGTTAATTTGTTCTAAGATTAGAGTCACTGGTAAGCTGAACAAACTCCAACAAAAGGTCAGTCATACAAGAATGCATTAGCAGCACACATTGGCCTTGATAGGTTTAAAAATTAGAAGATGATGCATTGGGTGGGTAGCAAAGAGTAGTTGTTTCAAGGAGTTAGGGTTGAAGATGATCAAAATATGTATCAAACTATTAGTGAAATATATATATATATATATATGTATATATGTGTGTCTATACATATTTGATCTATTTTGTTTCTGAAGATTTATTTGTTTCTGAAGATTGAAAGTAGGACTGAGTTAATGGTGACTCACATATAATTAATGTTTTGAATAAGAAAAATGATAGAGAGGCAAAGAATGTATAGAACTAAGGCAAGCCCTAAAGCTTTCTGCACTTTCTTATGAAAGTTAATATTTTTATGCCTTAGAGAAAAGGTATATTTTATTAATTCTTCATGTCACAGGCATATGTGTCCTGTCCTTTCTGAGTATTTACTATGTCTCATTAATCTTGATTGCATAATATTATTCACAAATGTAGACAATGACAATACGTTAATAGGATCAAATATTGCCATTCCTACTTCCATTGTTTTAAGCCAGCTATCTACTTTAAATGAGTCAATGATGTCTCCTATTCTGTTATATTGTGTTCCTTAGCTTGGTAATGAATGACATCTACAATCCCAATTTTGTAAGTTTATTTTTTGTTGACCACTTGCTGAAACATCCAAATTGATGTTTGCTAAATAAAACTGTTTCTTACATTTTGCTCAGTTTTCACAGTTTCTGATGTTCCAGAGTCCTAATTTATTCAGTCTTGGTTTTTCTTCCTGTCTCTGATAGTCAGTGAGCTCTACCCACACTTACTACCAGCCACCACTGTGAACAGTTTGTTCCACAGGAAAGTAGATACTGGCACTGGATGTCTCTCTCCAGGGGAGGCCAGCTGGGCATGCACAGCCTGCTAACTACCTATGTAAATCTGATACAGGACAAACAGTTACCTGCCATAGAAATGAACAGCTTCATGGTACAGATTAGGTCATTGGGATAATGTTGTGGCTATAGACATTAGTTCAGAGTTCACGCAAAATTCCTTTATTATTTAGGCATGAGATTTTCCAAGTAAACATATAATATGATCATATCATAAATAACTGCATGAACAAAGCTGGCATTTTGGATTTTGCACTAAAGTATGAAAAAGTATTTTAAACCTTGTTTCAGGTAAGTATTATTGCATAACAAACAATTTTTTGTGCACACTTTTTATTTGGGTCAGGGGGATATATGGTGTAGTTGTTTAATGAAAGAAAGAAAAAATGATTATTATTTCAAAATATGTGATTTTTTTAGTACTCAAGAATCATCATCTAATATATAATAATAAATATGGAGGGCTTATTCATAGAACTGAGTTGAATGTGATGGTGATTAACTTTTTGTTTTATATCTCATGGTTTTCATTGATTGTCCCAGGATTTTGTCCCAGTTGTTACATTTATATTTTCCTAGGAAATCTTCTCTTGGAAAAGCCACTTCAGCATATTCAGAGCAAAAAGAACATAAAATTTCATTACTAATTTTTTAAATGAAATTGTCCTCTGTAGATAACAAAATGCAGGTGTTCCATGCACATCCAAACATAATTCATCCTTTCCCCACCATGATGCACAGCATCCCCTTGATCTGTAAGCCAAAATAAAGCGTTCCTCCATTAAAAAATATAATTATGATTTCATGAGTACTATTTGTGGAAAATCTCAGGAAAAATATTCTGGTGATACATACATGTGGAAGAACATGAAAGTAATTAAAAAATAAACTGTACCAATTAAAGCAAAATCTTTTAAATAAAAACTAAAAAATAAATGTGGCACTCCTGATAGTGGGAGCAGGTGCTGTCCCTAATGCTTTGGCTGGCTTTTGGGAACCTGTTCCTCATACTCATTTGCCTTGACAGCCTTAATACAAGGAGAGGTCTTTGGGACAGCTTAGTCCTGCTGCAACTTGGTATGCCATACTTTGTTGATACCCATGGGAGGCCTGCCCCTTTCTGAACAGAAACAGGGGGAGTGGATTGGAGGGTAGTGGAGGGCATGAGAGGAGAGGAGGAGGAGAGACTGAGGTCAGGATATAAAAAAAAATTAAGTAAATTAATTTAAAAATATAGACATGCCCATGAAATACCTGAGTACTCAGTGATATTTGGCTCATCAGCTGTACCATGGCAGAATCATAGAAATCTGGGGGGTGGTCAGAAGTATCTAGGACTGTAAATTAATTCCGTGTCCTTTACCAACACTGCAGGAAGCAGGCCATTGCTTACAAAGTTACAATATGTGGTGTTGACTCTAAGTCACTCCACAGCATAGTTCATGCTCTTCCTCACAGATTGTTCAGCATTTTGAGCTAGTAAGATGTTTCAGGCATGAAAGTAATAAGAAACACTGAGAGTATCATATCATTGCCCTGCAGTGAATCTTGGAAACAGAAATAGGAGGTAAACACACCTGCAAGGAGATTAGGGCCAGGTAAGCTGCTGGCATTAGGCTTCCCCATGCCATATGATTCTCCTTCTCCTGTCTTAGCAACAATTTTTTTTGCCTTCACATATTTTCTTCCAAATACCTTCATACCTGCCACCTTCAATCACCCCAAGGTCTACCACAGTCCCCAAAAGATATGTCGATAAAAATGAGGGAGAATTTGACTGACTTGCTCATGTCAGGTTTACTCTGTGGGTTCAATAAGGCATAACAAACTAAAAGGGTCTGCAATACCCTTGGGTCTTGTCTGTCATCTGGAAGAAGTCCTTTCAGAAAGGAAAAATGTGTGATAGAAACACAATCACACATTGTATGATACAACATACCAACCATTATGTGGAAATATGTCAGAATCCATCTAATAGCTAAAAGCCCCTTCACTGTCTAGTGCATAGAAAATTAAACAGAGTTAAACCTTGGCTTCCCTAAGCTCTCATTTTATTCTATAGATCAATGGTATGGGAACTGAATATATGTGTTTACAACATACATCCTTTTCAAGTTTCAGTTTAGTGAGGTTTATACAAATAAGAACCCAAGTTGAGAGATCTCACAATTGGAAAGATTAAATATTCTTTATAATTTACCATTTATGACATTAGTGAATGAATTCTATTAGCACTTCTGAGTACATACTGAGCGGAATTAAAGGGCACTCGATGGGATATGAAGGCAGCATAATACAGAACCTGCTGACAAGGGGATTAGGCACTGCTGGGGAAATCATTTACACAGAGAACAGCTATAGAGTTTTAATATGGGTGATTAAGATTGTGCTGGGTGGGTGCTAGAAGTGCAAGTACTTGGAAAATCACAAATCTCTGTGGGTTGATGTCACTGAGGAAAAGAATCACATGTTACCTGGACCATCATATAAAATTACTATTAGCATATTTGTACAGAATTCACTATGAAAACTATTTTCATGTATGTAATCTGTAATTTCATGTAAATTGGTAGATGGGTTTTCCTACTAGAATTATTGTAAATCCATTAATCATGAATAAATGTGAACTCGATACCAAGTTTAGAAGAGGAAAGGGAGTATTGAAAATCTAGGATTTGGGCCATCTGTATTATTCTGGTTCACTTAAGCCATCACCAAGATGTATTGACAGCTGCAGTTGTTTACAAGGTGTAGATGCTAGGAATTCTTAAGAATTCATGATGAAAGGTCAGTCAACAAGCACACTGCTACAAAACACAAGATTTAGAGCTAATAGAATTTGGACCATGGAATTTCCTATCAAGAATAATTAAAACCTGAAGAATTTGCATAAACCATTAGAAACTTACTAAAATATTTGAAGTAGTTCCATAGATTTATAAAGCTTAGCTTAGGCTGTGTGTTTGAAGGGCTTCTGCAGAGACCTGACCTAGCAAGACTACAGTGTACAATCATATAGAATGGAAACACTTCCTTGTCTTCTCTGTATAAATAGTAGAGAGCTATAGCAGAGAAAATTATAGACATACCATGCACAGGTATTTCAGCTAGAAATGTGCTCAGCATGAAAGGTAGAGCTAACTTTAAAGAATTCTTACGTTTCTTAGCTTCATCCCCCAAATAGAAAGCAGTGAAATCTCATGCTGAACATCTCATAGGTAGATTTATAACTGAATTTTCTGCTACTTGTTCTGGAATATGCATATAAATAGACCATATGCAGGTACACATTATTCAAAAATATGTGGACAGATTACGGAAATTTGCCCATCCCCACATGTATGTCCACTTGCACACGTCTTCACTATCATACTGAACTGCTTCTCATAACAGACCTACTACTATCATGAGACTCATGCTGATTTATTATGAAACCAGAAAATGTCAAAACTGTATAGTGGCCAACAACCACTAACACAAAACATTGTATTGCTTCCAGGAAAATGGATAGAGATGGCAATGATCTGTTAAGCAAATTAAGCCTGGTTCAGAATCATAAGTATCATATATTTTCTTTCAAATAAAATTTAAGACTTATAAAGCATATGCAAGTAAATAAGGTGTGAAGAAGGAGAAGGGAGAAAAAGGATGGATGGGAGAAGTTAATAAGGGGTGAAAATCATCATTATTTACCTCATTATTTTTAATTTTATATGTGTGTGTAGCTGGGTTTTGGAATATGCATGAGAGCACAGTTGTCTGTCCTGCCTAGAAGAGGGTGTTGTATCTCCTGGACCTGGAGTTACTGGTTGTGAACTGCCCATCATGGGTCCTAGAAACTGAATTTGGATCCTCTGGAAAAGTAGTAGATGTTCTTCAATGCTAAGACATTAACATTAATTTTTTATTGCATACTTTACACCTTTTAAAAATCATAGTATACTACTAGAAGCTTCTTTGCTTTCTTTTAATCGACAGCTAGAATTATAAATAGCATCTCACTTCTATTTAAACTTACCTGTATACTTTTTTACAACACATTATCTGACTTCAGTGTTTTCACATTCTTTAGAACATCATTTAAAAGTGGTTCACAAGGTACACCATAATTGAAAGCGCTACCATTGTATGACACTAATCTAGGGATCCTGAAGTAACAAGGTTAAGATGAGAACTAGAGAGCTCCTTGCTGCACACAATGGTCCCAGTGGGGTATAATCTCTTTATTTCTATTCATTTGCTTTATTCACTACTTCCCAGCATCCATCCAACTACTTCTGTATGCTTTGTAAAAATATAAGTTCATATTAGCAACTAATCTAGGCAGCTTCAATACAATGGAGATAGAATTCAACTATGAAGTATTATACAAGTATCTACACAATAAGTGTTGAATACTAATGAATTCCTTAATGGATTTTAAATGGATTTTGGTTTTGTTTGAAGCTATTTTGAAAACTAATTGTAAAAACTTGCTTACTGTTAATTCTGAACCATATCCATGTAGTTCTTAAAATAGCTATGGATAATTTACAGTTGACATGTAATATAACCCAGAGGAATAAGTGATGTGATACGTAGTAAGTTGTTAGTATCAAAAATCTGGCTTGTTATTTTATGGTTCAAGTGAAGAACAGCCAGGGTTGCATTATCAGGCATGAGAAGCCCATGGCTGGGGAAGTCATGGGCCCTATAGGGAGAATCTCTTACTGTTACTTTGCTAAGTGGTAATACTGTCGAATTACATTCTAAATATGTATGTTTATACCCACAGACACGGACTGTTCTCATCCTTATTCAGAAGACAGTGGACAGCAGCTAATGCAGAGACACATCAAAGTGCCTAGAAGGAAAGGCTGTTCAGTTCCAAATTGTACATTTTCATTACCACCACTAGAACCCTCAGGCCTACCACACCAAGGCTCAGGGAAGAGAGGCAGAAGAATACAAGAGCTTGAGGATGGGACCAGTGCTATGAAATGCTATCTTCTGGGTCTGGATGGCTATTGCACCCATAAGATTACAGCAGCTATGGCTACTTGCATAAGACTTATGCTAGATCAAGCCATCCCGCATTCTTTACTGGGGTGCCACTAAGAGCTGATGAAGGAGGAAGAACTATTCTTTTTGAGGAGGTCACCATTAGTAGATTTCCCATACTCCAGTGTAGGGCTCCACCTCTGCACACATATAGTCCCTAGAAAACTCATGGGACTTAGTCGGGAAGGAGAAGGATGAAGAAGAAATATAGTTGGTAGGAGAACGTGTGTGTATGTGTGTGTGTGTGTGTGTGTGTGTGTGTGTGTGTGTGTGTGAGAGTTTCTGTGTGTCTATGTCTGTGTGAGTGTTCTAGGTTGCTTTTCCACTGCTGCTACAAAGATAATAACAAAAAGCAACTCGAGAAGAAAAGGGTTCATTGGCTTACATATCGAAGTAACAGTCTATTGTAGGAAGTCAAGGCAGGAAGTCCAGACAGGAAACCTGGGGTAGTAACTTACACAGAGACCACAGAGATGTGCTGCTTTCTGTCTTGCTTGCCATGGCTTGTTCAGCCTTCTTACTCATATATCTCAGAAGCACTTGCCCAACGGTGTCACCTACCGCACAGGCTGAGCCCTCCCGCATTCATCGTTACTCAAGAAAATTCCCCAGAGGATTGCTTAAAGCTTAATATGTTGGAAGCAGTTCCTCAACTGATATTGCTTCCTCCAAGATATGTCTAGGTTTGTATCAGGGTAACCAAACTAATCATCCAAGGAGCCTATGGGGGAATTTACATGGAGAAAATGGGGAGAATATGATCATATTTTATTGTTTAAACACTGATGTTGGCAAGTGAGAGGGATTTTCCAAAAATCATTGTGAAGTGAGACTGTCACTTCAAGGACAGCTGATATGGTATGATATCTATAATTAAGGTATCATCTGATTCAATACTGGTCAGGGTTGCATGCACAGAGAAGAGCCGGAGTTTTAAAAGCTGCCCTTTGTTCATGTCCCCACTGGTAATTAGCTGCCTTTCAGGTAACCCTGTAAAGAGTTTTTATAATAATCTGTAAATATGGCATGTGATTTCCCTAGTGTGCAAACACATCAATCAGGAGCTGTATCTGGACTTTGTCCTTAGGTGGTGGGATTAAAGGCATGTGCTGTCACTATCTTGTTCACTGTAACTCTAGAATTTAGGAAACAACTAATTTATAGAGTAAATTCCACCTGTCTCTCCTGGCACTAAAGAAATGGGTCACCACCCTGCTCAAATATTTTATCTTATCTCCAAATCACTCCAATTCTTAGTGACTGAGAAAACAAATTTGGATTGTCTTAACCCTTTGAATTTACATAAAGCATTTTAAATATCTTAACTTCATTTTAAATACTAAATAACAAAAATATCCTCTCTATTTAGGAAGAAAACTCAAAAGCTGATGTCCAATATGACATGGGCAACTTGACAATCTACAGTTGAAAATTCTAACATGGAAGTAAGATATGTGGTTCATGAAAACCCATTTTTCATTTCATGCCATTAAGGCAAGCGTGGCTTTGGTAAATTATCATGAGAAAATATTATTATTGTTTATTTTTATTTTTTCATGCCTATTCAAATGAAAGACATTTGTTCAGTTTTTATAAATTAGCTTGGATTGAATGACTAAGCTATCTTATGAACTATCACCTTTCCTTATGTAGGAAGTTCTCCTGTTCGAATCTAAAATTTGTCAATCTTGACAATATTCACAGCTTTGCTTCTCCTATGGAGATAAATGTAGAACCTCTTCCTCAACATAACAAAAATGTTAATATTCAAGTTTTAATTAAACTTGATGTCAATTTGTCCACTATTTCATTATTTTCAGATGTTTTGTTTGTCTTGCCTGTTTGAGCATTTGTTAGACTATAAGTTATTGGTGAAACTATTAAGGCCACTCTATGTAGTTAAAAGGGAGGTTTATTTTGTGGGATAACTTACAAGTGAATTGATAGTTTACAGAGTCTGGGAAAGGCATGGCGCAGTCCGGCGGTGTTCTCTAGAGAACTCTGCTCGATCTACCTCCAGCGTCCAGGGTCTAGAAACCAAGAGAGCCAGCACATCCGGATCTCGGGTCTTCAGGGTCCTCTCTTGGCCAGTTACCGAAGTCTCAATGGGGGTTGGAACTTCCAGATCAAAGCTGGAATGGCTACCCACTACAATAAGTTAGTTTGGAGTGAATGGCCAAGCAGTTTAATGAACTATTATTGATTCTTCTTATTCAGAATATCTATTATGTTCTAATTTAATCTTTATCTTCAGATTTATTTCTCTTGTGGAAACAAAGGCACAACCTTTTCCTCAATATAATACATATTCTGGTTTCCATTCTGTGGTCAACACAACTTTGATCTTTCCATAGTGTCCCAGATTTCCTGGATGTTTTGTATTAGGAATTTATTTAATTTTCCATTTTGTTTGATCAATGAGTCTATTTCCTCTATTGTATCTTCAACACCTGAGATTCTCTCTTTCATCTCTTATATTCTGTTGGTCATGCTTGCTAATGTAATTTCTGTCCACTTACCCAGATTTTCCATTTCCAGAATTCCCTCAGTTTCTTTTCCCTTTATTGCTTCTATTTCCATTTTCAGGTACTGAATCATTTCCTTCACCTGTTTGTTTTTTTCTTGGCTTTCTTGGCATCTTTAAGGTATATTGATTTCCTCCAAATTTTGTTTGTCTTTCCCTCTATTTCTTTAAAGGATTTTTTTCATTTACTCTTTATTGATCTCTATCATCTTTATAAAGTTATTTTTAAGGTGGCTTTTTTGAGCTTCAGCTGTGTTGGAATGTTTAGGTCTTGATGTTGTATGATAGTTGTGCTGTGGGATATCTTTCTGTATGCTGTAAATATATGTTGTGCCCATTGGTTAGTAAATAAAACTGTTTTGGACTATGGCAAGAAAACTTACAGCCAGGTGGGAAATCCAAGTAGAGAAATGCCAGCTGCCACCCAAGGAGCAGCAAGATGCCAGCAGACCAGTAACATCAAGGCCACACAGTAGCTTACAGATTACTAGAAATGGGCTAAGTTATATGAGCTAGCTAGTAAGAAGCCTGCCATAAGCCATACAGCTGGTATTTAATATAAGCTTCTGAATGATTATTTTATAAGTGGCTACAGGACTGCAGGGCTGGGTGAGATGGAGAAAATTCTACTACATAGCTGGGTTCTAGGGTGCCTTATTGCTCTTTCTGTTATTGATTGGATTCTTACACTGATGTTTAAGCATGCAAATTTGGGATGATTATAGGTGTAGGTGTTGACTCCTGCATTTGTCTTTGTTGGATGGGTGTTTTGTTCCTTGGTTTCTATTGCTTCTCTGGTATTTTGACCTAAGTGGTCAAGGGTTGTGGTGACTGGTTCAGGTCCAGTATGGTATCCTCACTGAGGTTTTGGGGGTCCTTGGGTCCCTAGATCTGGCCTGGCTTCAAGTAAAGCAAAATCTTCTTGTAAATTTGTTGACCAAAATATGGAGCCTGGGGGCAGGTGTAGTGTGAAAACTAATTGGTCTTAATAAAAACCCAGAGCCAGATATTGGGGTAAATGCTGAAAGATTAGAGAAAAAGGAATAAGCCACAGCTACCTCTCACCTCATCAACTCCTCAGCTGAAAGAACAGGAGAGCTCCTTTCTCCTCCCACCTTAAAATCTTGTTGTCCACCTAGCCATATCACTTCCAGTCTCAACCTCCCTAGTGCTGGGGTTAAAGGCATGTGTGCCTCTCAAGCACTGGAAGCAAAGGCATGAGATCCCAAGTGTTGGGATTACAGGTACGTGCCATCATTGCCTGGCCTCCATTGCTAACTAGTGGCTGGCTTTGCCCTCTTGATCTTCAGGCAAGCTTTATTTGTTAAACATACACAAAATATCACCACAGGCAGGTGCTGTCTGTGTTTGTTGGGGAGCTTTTAAGGATTGTTAGCAGTTGGTACACAGTGTCTTACCTTGGGTCTCTAGATCTGGCCTGGCCTCCAGTAGAACCTGAGTCATCTTCCAATGCTGTGGGCAGGAATATGGAGCCCAGGGTAAGGGGTGCAATCTGGGATTTCTGAGTGGGCTTTAAGGAATATTAGCAGGCATTGGGCAGTTATCTTACCTAGAGTCCCTAGGACCAGCCTGGTCTCTGGTAAAGCTACTGGGGTTCCGGTGAGGGGGAGGACCATGGGATATGCCCTCCAGATCAGGGTCTGGGGATAGGGGTAGCTTGGCTGGGAAAGAGGTCACTCACCTGTTCTTCAGATTGTACCTGGGCCTGTGGAGTCTGCTGGCATTGGGGGAAAGGAATGACCACGGGGAGTATGATGAGATGGGAGGGGTCGGGTGGCAGAGTGGGTCTTAGTGGAACAGACTCCAGGGGTAGGGGCCGTTTAGCCGGCAAGTGGGTCACTCACCAGCCCCTCAACTGGTGAGAACTATACTAGAGCAAGGGATTTCACTGGTGTGGGGACAGGGCCCAGCAGTGGTGCAGGTGCTGAGATGGGAGCGGGAGATGGGATGTGCCTTAGGGATCAGGGTCTGGGGAGTGGGACAGCTCAGCTGGGAGGCAGATCACTCACCTCTTCTTCCTACTGCGATGGACTGTTCCTCGGCCTGTAGAGTCTCCCTAACATGAAAACTTTTAAAAGATATCTATGCAAGCGTTGAATCCATTTATAGATCATTAAAATGAATTAATACATCATTGAAAAGTTCAAATTATTATTTCCAATGCAGTAAATTTTGACTTATTTGATCCACAAAATCACAAGATCGCTTTAGTTCACAATATGTTTTAACAACAATGTTCTGTGACTATTCAGATGTGTGAGAATTGATCATCTGGATCAGTGGTTCTCAGTCTTCTTAATGCTGTGACTCTTTACCCCAACCATAAAATTATTTTTGTTGCTACTTTATAACTGTAATTTTGCTATTGTTATGAATCATAATGTATCTATCTGAAATGAAGAATATCTGATATGAGACTCCCCAACGAGGTTGTGACCCACTGATTGAGAACCACTGATCTAAACAGAGAGCTGGAAAATTAAATATTGCCAGACTATATTTAAATATTTTCTGAAAGCACTCATAAGTTTCTGCTCTTGTGAAAATTTGTTCTTATCTTCTGTTTGGGGTGATGTTCTATGAGACATAAAATTCATGAACTTATGGAATTAATTTGTTCAAGAGCATTTGACACAACAGTATTGTCTTTTTATTTTAAAATGTCTTTAAAATACATAGACAAATCATGCTCTATGTAATATGGTCCTTCCTGGTAGTTGTTTCTAGGACAACGTCTGCCAAATGCAAACACCATGTCTATAACATTGCACAAATGAGGTCCTTAGAGAGCTGACACAATTGTAACTCTGCATTAAATCATGCTATTTCCTGACTCAATGGTAAATCAAACTGAATAAACTTTTTTCTGTAGCAAGCACTATTTAGATTCATGGAAAGACAATTTATCAAATAGCACTTCAGTGATTATTTTTTAAAAATGTGAAATTCTCTTGCTTAAATTACAAAATCTCAAGGTGCATCTATCTGATATTCTACTCTATTTTGTGGTCTGTAATGTAAAAATACCTTATTAAGATCTCATGTTCCTCTCTAAAATTAAAAATAACAACTCAGAATGGATGTATCTACATAGCAGGATGATATCAGTCCTGTGGCAATTTGTTGGTAGAAATTTACAAAAAGCAAATTCAGTTTAGTAGATGTAAGTCTGTTGATACTGAAGCAGGGAGGACATTTCATGACAAAACTTTTTATGGGGAAACACTACACATGTCCAGATAGGAGTCTACAACAGACTAAATCATGGATACCACCAAAGTCCAAATTGCTGAATCAATGAGTTTTATTTGGGTTCCTTACAGGAGGAAAAGTGACTTCCATACACCCACCAAAGCCCACCTAACCATGAATGATATCTTACAAAAGTTGGGAAGCTGGAGTACACTGTGAAAACTACAGTCAGCTCAAGAGGTTGAGAGCATCCAAGCGCCTGATCTAAACCTCTTCCAAGCAGCCCAGTATGTTTCTGCTTCTTCCAGTTAGATTATCTGGTTTTAGAGTATTCTTCCCAGCTAGACTTGTTTATTCTTGGGAAGAAGGGGTCTAATGAATCTGCTCAGTTTCAGGGAATTCCTGAACATATTTTGAGTTGTTTACCTTCTGGCTTTAAGAAGCTTCTTCTCTGTAGTATAGCATATTTTTACCTGGGAGGAAACTTAGACAACAGAGTAGGAGAAGGCCTGGTGGCCATCCTGGTATCTGGGAGTATCCATGTAAATTAGGGTAGGGTAGCATAAACTCATCATTAAAGAGTTCCTTCAAGTATACAGACATTTAAACAATTTTAATCTTCAGGGTTTTCTTTTCATTGAAATGTTCTTGATTTATTTAATTTTTACTCTAAAATATGATATTGAATATGGTATTGTTTTGTAAATTTCTATTTCAGATGGGTTGTTGATTACACTGAGCAATGCAATAGGAATTTTTACATTGACTTTTTTCTTTCTATTTCACTGGCTCTGTTAAACAGTTATAATTATTTTGTTTGGCATTCTTAGAATTTTCAGATAATTCAACTTTTTATTTGTGAACAGACACAATTTAATTCCAGTCATTTTTGTTTTGTTTTATTGTCTGAGAGTTTTAGATAGTAGTATGAATACTTTTTTTAATAACAATATAAGACTGGGTATTATTTTTTATTTCTTCCTCCAAAATAATTTTGATAATTTTATATATGTTTACTGTATTCACATTATTTCTCTTCTTCTTCCCCCCTCCAACTCCTCTTATGCACCTAACTCTCTCTCATATTCATGACTTTTTAAAAAATGATTGTTATGAATTACCTTAGAAAATGGTTTGAACTAGTCACAATAAAGTATAATAGAAACTAAGGTCTTATGATATATAACCATCATTGTGCTGAAGGATAGTCTTTTTATACTTAAATTACTCAAAGATTTTTCTAAATCACAAAATACACTGCAAAGTATTTTTCTGCCTTTGAATTGATAAAACAATATTTATTTTTATTCAGTTAATATAGGCAATTAGTGAACTTTTATCCAGATGTTTTTCAGATACATGAAACAATGCATAATAGAGATTGTAGAGGCAGAGATAATATTTTATATTCACACACATTGATTACATTTAATTTATAAAGAAGCCAAAGCCAGAGATTACAATAACAATTCACAATTACAAATGTAAAACTTTATGTCATGCCAAAATTTATGTTACTCATGTCTCAAATTTTCTACAAAAGTATTTGGGATGTCAGATGACTGTGGGTATGAAAATTGCAAAAAGTGAACCTTTAGTTCAGGATGGTTTATGGTACACTTCAGTTATTTATTTTTGTATCTTAAATAATATTTGCATCCCAGGAAAAACTCCATTTAGTCATATTAAATGAAGCTAAGTAGTGAGATATTGAATTAGGCTTGTTAGTACTTTGCTGAGCAACTTTTAAACTGTATTCATAAGTGATAGCTGTCTGTAATTTCCCTTTTGTGATATAACTTTCTGGTTTTGATGTCTAGATAATACTGGACTTATAAAATAAATTTGCATATTTTGGGTAATACCCTTGAATTTTACAGCTGGTTTATATGGTAGTTCTATTTTTTATTCTTTTGAAGAATTTTCAATAATGACTCTCACAATGTCTGTACTAGTTTGTACTCCTGCCAGAAATTAATGAAATTTATTCTTTTTCCACATCTTTCCTGGCTTTTGTTTTCACTTGTGTGCTTGATGACTGCCATTCTGATTGGGATGAAATGGACTTTTAATAAAGTCTTAATTTGCATTTCCCTAAAGGTTAAGGAGGTTGAACATTCACTAGCTTAATTTTGGCCACTTGTGGATTTTCTTTTGAGAACTTCTTGCCAAGTACCTTAGCCTTATGTCTTTCTTTCTTCTTTTTTTTTATTATTAAGAAATCTTCTACTCATTTTACATACCAACCACAGATACCCATCTCTTCCCTCCTCCCACCCCTCAGGATTCTCCCCCAACCCCCACCCCCATTCCTACCTCCTCAAGGCAAGGCCTTCTATGGGGAGTCAGCAGAGCCTGGTATATTCAGTTAAGACAAGGAGGACCCTCAGTGTGTCTCATGGATCTCCCTTATCCCATTTATTGATTGGCAGGTCTATTATCAGAAACTTTAGGGAGTCTAATGTTGGCTATCATATACTAATGGGGCAATTGGGATTTTCTCTGTGGGATCTTATTATTTTTCATTATAAATAATTTTTGAGATTATAATATAATTATACCATTTCCCCCTTCCTTTTCTTGCATTCAAACCCAGTCTTGTATCCTCCACCTAACTCTCTTATAAATTCATGGCCTCTTTGTTTTTAATTATTGCTACACATGCACATTTGGGAATAAAATAAATAAATGTTTATAGATTTTTACTAGTTGGTTTAGTAAATTAGTGGTTATAGATTCTCTTCCAATAACCATGATTTCACTAGAACTGAGTAGTTAGCCAAATTTTCAATACCAAACATGCCATTCCTCTTGTTAAGTGTGTCTTAAGTCCACTTAGAGAGCTATTGGTTACAGCAAAGGTATACCTTCTACTATTGCATCTGAGGGCTATTGTGCCTTATTGGTCACTTATGTGGTTCATAAGTATCATAGCTGGGTAGTACTACTGATTACTTCTCTCCTTTGGAAGCTCACATGGCACCTTCAGGTATCATGAATACTAGTGTTCAGGGCGCAGGCATTCAGGTCACTTCCAACTCAGGTGTCTCTGGGCCCTGTTTCTGAAGTGTATGGTATGTTCAGCAATAGAGACAACTTCTACCCTGGAAGGTAACAATGGGCAAGAGCTCATGTGTACATTTTAGGAGGCTCATGATATTTTAAATTTCTTTTATTTTTTCCACTTGATCCATTGTTGTTTAAGAACAGCTGTTGCTTTAATTAACAGGAGTCCATGAACTTTCTGAAAATTTTCCCATTAATGGTTTCTAGTTTCTTATCAGTCCTGTTAGATGCTGGCTTTTCTCTGGAAAAAGTAGGTAACAAAATTTAGAAGAAAACGTGAGAGACCTTCCAGTATACAGATGACATCAGCTAGTCATTTTCAGTAACATCATTCTGGTTGCTGAGTTGAGATCAGACTTCAATATAAGAATCTGTTTTAAAGAACAGTTTCAGTTCCATATATTCTAGCCACCCCAGAAGTCATGCATGCATCCATTCAACAAATTCTTACAGAAATATTATTGATTATCTAGTGTTGTCCTATATTCTGGGAATACTGGGGAAGCAGAAATGCTTCAGTTGTAGCCAAAACCCTGGGTATGTGTAATTTCAGTACAGATTGCTAACTTGAACAGTTTTTATCTTACCTTTATTTCAAGAAAATGGACCAGAAACTTAGAAACATCATTTAGTACACAAATATTCCTCACTGCCATCAGATATGTGGTAATTTGACCTTGCTAATGACTTCATCTGTACAGAATTTTGTAAAGAGGGAACTTATGTCAAAAAGTCATAAAAATATGTGTATATATTTATATTGTCAAAAATACTGAAACTATTTCAGAAACACACATCACTTTGAAACAAAAATGTCCTTCAACCATCAGAAAGGTACAATGTAGTTGGAAGTTTTCCCATGTTCCACCCTGGCTGCAGCCACTCAGACCCAAGTAAACACATAAAAGCTTATATTAATTATAAGTGCTTGGTCATTAGCTCAGGCTAACTACTGACTCGCTCTTACACTTAAACTTATCCCATTTCTGTTCATCTATATGATGCCATTTCTGTTAATTTATATGCCTCCACTTGCTCCATGGCTTTATCTGTGTGCCATTACATGCTGCTTTTTGGATGGCAGCCTGGCATATCCTGACTCAGCCTTCCTACCCCCAGAATTCTCCTTGTCTGCTTATCCTGACTATACTTCCTGCCTGGCTACTGGCCAATCAGTGTTTTATTAAACCTGTGTACAAAAGCATTATCCTACAGCAGTACAAGATTTAAACCTTTACTTTGAAGTATTTGCAGTCATTCAACACAAATACTGCACTTGCTTTTATTTGACTCCTGGTTGAAAAATGCTCTGGGTTAACTGTTTTATGGGAAAAAAAAACTGTTGCTTTTCCCCATATGTTGTTAACACATTTTTAATCTGATTAAATAAAATTGGATAACATTTACTTTGCATGCAAGATTACATTGATTCTCTCAGCAGCTAGGGGAGTAAAGAGGTCATTTTGCTATCTGTAGATCAATGAAATTAAAAATATATCCCTTAACTACATAGGTGGCTTTTGTTATGTTTTAAAGAAAATACCCCTGTACACCAGGGGTTTCAATTTTGACAGTTACCCTAAACTTATATCCTAAGCAGTTATCTGAAACTCATCCTAAACCCAGGTTGGTAAATCCAGAGTTAATGAGGGATTTAAAGGATGGATTGTAGTTCTAATATCATTACAGGGGCTCACTAGGACATATTCTCATATGAAAATTGTCTTTTCTAGGTCAAGTTCTCTCTGCTTCCTCAAGCGACTGTCCTGGCATTCTTCATACCTGAAATGTCTTATAAACCATCTCTAAAATTTTAATAACTTCTAATTCTTTTATCTAGCTTTAAAGTATATAGTCACTTCATAATTTTGAAAGAACTTCTATGGATAACTGAAGGTGCATAGAGGGCTAAATTCTGCAAGTTTTCTTTAAGTGAAAGTTTGCATCAACCACACAAAAATTAATAAACACAAATTTTTCTTTCATCAAGTCTGGGACAGGAGTATAATTAAGTCTCTGTGTTGTGGTAAAACATATTTGTATCATTGAGAACTTAAGTTCAATTTTAAAAATATCTTCCTTTACTAAACTCTTTTCTGATGGATGAATTAGTCTAGGTTCTGCTGTGTTTTCATAATAAAATGGAAATAATGTCCTTTGTTTATGGAGTATCAGATATTAATTCTGAATTCTTTAGCCATGGAGTCAAATTTAAATTCATTCTAAGACTTACCATCAAATCACTAGAATTTAAGGGCTAAATATGTGACTAAGTTAAGAAAGTTCTTGCTCCAAAAGTGTAAAGAACAGAGTTCAAATCCCCATGACCTTCATAAACTCTAGGCAAACATTCTGGCTATCTGCCAGCCATCTCTGTGCTTAGGAGGCAGATATGGGATCCCATAGGCTACCTGGCTAGCTTGAATAGCCAAATTGCTAAGTTCTAGGTTTATTGAGAAACATTGCATCAATAAATAAATCAGAGAGTGGTCAAGAAAGACACTGGTTGTCAACTTGTGGCCTTCACAGGCAAGTAAATATATATGCCTATATACCACCCCACACAAGAACACACCCCACACAAATACACATGCAAAACTCTTAGAATTTGAATAGTGAAAATATAGTTGATTAGTTTTAGAAAGACATACTATTACACACACATATATATATATATATATATATTAAATTATACCTTTAAATGTATTTGCAGTTTTATAAACATGATTCTATAATTTCTAGTTCTTGGGAAAGGATGTGGAATAAACAATTATTCTTATTCATATGATATATTGCTTCCCTGTATTAGAACCTGGGTATGCAGTATCTACTATTTACACACTTTTGATGAAAATAAATCATTCCTGATGTGGAAACCTATTTTCTACCTATGAATTTTTTTCTCCTTTGGTCTTTCTGCCAGTGGCCATTTCAGAGGAGCAGCAGATGGCAATTGACTTCAGGGTGTCAGCCTACCAAGAGATGAATTCCTGATGGGTGAATCTGTGATAGGCAATGCCCCGGGACCACAGACTCCAGAATGTCTTTTGCTTCTGCTGTGCCTTCACATGTTTGCTGCTGCCATCTTTCTCTCATATCTGGCATGATATGAATGGTGTGGGGAGAACCCCCACTGCCTGTAATGTTGTGTGCTGTCTTGTGGAAACATCTCACTCTACTGGATATTTTTACCTATAGATTACTATGAAGATTGTTTCCTCCTAAGCTGTACTGTCTAACTGATAATAATATTAGTTTAAATAGAGTTTTGATAATTAAAAATAAAACAAGGAAGTGTCACACAGCTAGAACACATTAGTTTCTATTTAGGAGCCACATAGACATAGGTTAATGATTAAGAAAAACAACTGAATCCCAGTAGTTCAGCTATCTTAAACTCTTTTAACCTTAAGGTGTGGTGATATGTTCACAGAGATGTCTTTGGCCTGATGAGAAGCATCTTTAAGCCTATACTTAGAAGACAGCTAAAGGAAATTTAAAATCCCGAGCTTGTGACTAAACAGTAAGTAGTCAGTGCTCTGCAAGCTTATCAGAGTTCCATTGATGAATGTTAAAACTCTGAACTTTTGAAACCTTAGTGTAACAATAGCATAGAAGGCGATATAAATATGAATCATTTCCCATTTTCACATACCTTAGATCACTTGCTGATACCTTTATAATTTGCTTTGACATCTTAGATTATTTTCTGAGACCCTCAGAACTTACTTAAGCTTTTACATCCTCAGACCTTTATACATCTCAAACAATTTTTTCAGACCTTCATTTACCAGAGACACAAGTATTCAGTACTGAGAACAAGCAATTCAAATCATGTTCCTTTAGTGGAAAGTTACATATGAAACCTGTTTCTGTTTTCCTGTTAGCAAGGCAAACTGAACAGACATGACTTACCTGAAAGATGGATATTGTAGTACACAGGGTCCAGAGCTGGTTAAGTTTGTTGATGACTTTTCTCCCTGAAGAACTAACATCCTAAGTATTTTTTTAAATCAGTGCTATGGTTATATCATCCTCTTTTTATCTTTAATCAACATATACTTTTTTTAAATGTCCATCCCCTGTTTTCTTTTCTTCCTCTCACTCATTCTTTACTACCTCTCTTTATCTCCTACCTTCCTTATTTCCTTCTTTGTTTTTATTTAAAATGAACCCAATGATGTTCTCTAGCACTTATGAGCTAGTTATAAAAATAGACTCTCATAAAAGATAAATGGATAAAGATAACGTGTTGTATTATCATACCCTAGTAAAAGGCACAAGATCTATTAAAATAATCTTAATTGTTTGTTTCTTTGTGCCTTTCCTGGATCTTGCTCTGTAGACCAGGCTGGCCTCAAACTCACAAAGATCCATCTGCCTCTGCCTCCCAAGTGCTAGGATTAAAGGCATGTGCCACCACCGACTGGCAATCTTAATTGTTTTTATTTGGGAGAGATTATCATGTTTAATTCCTAGTATTTTCATTCTTTTGAATTTTCAATGACTTTTTAAATCACCTTAAATTAAAAAAAAAAAAGAAAAGAAAATTCTACGTTCACAAATTCAACTGCATGATTAAGGGAACTTCCAGATGACTAAATAGAAATCACAATTCACTATGTTTAAGTCTAAAATAAAGTATGCTGGACACAAGCACATTTTTATTTTTAAAATAAAAGATGCAATTAAACTTTACCTTTTCTGTCCCATGCTCTGCAAGCTTGGGGGCTGACTCAGAAATACTGGCGTTGCCTGGAGTATATTAGAAATGCATATTCATGCCCTGCCTTGACCTCTTGACTCAGAATTTCTAGTGTAGAGTGGGAACAGTATTCTGTTTCATAAAGTACACCAGCTTGTATAAAGTATTATGAAAGTAGAGAATGCAGCACTCATCTACATTAGCTTCATCCTGAGGTCTTTTAATTTGCATCATTCATGTGTAGGCATAGTGCAAATACCATTTAAGTCAATTAACTTTTTAAATACTATAAATTCCTGAAATTTAGAACAAATAAAACATAAATGTACAATATGGTTAGAATTGAAATTCAGTAATTCTGTCTTAATACTCAAAAAATAGTCTGTAGGTAAATAAAAAAATCTAACTAGTTTTGCAAGAAACTAACCCAAATGTATGCACCTATATACAATCATCTTGAGAGAAAAAACAGCTCTGTATAAAATTGTTCCTCATCATCCGAATTACCTCATGCAATTTGTATATTTTGTTCTCATAGGTAAAAAAGGATTTTTTGTAACTTTATAAGAAAATACTGTTATTCATTGTTTGAAGGAAACTAAATTGTACAAAGATTTCAGCTTGAAATGGAAGTCTGTGTTGCAGAAGAAACTTGTAGTCAATGAACAAGAACTTAGGAATTCCTTCCCACAGATTTTGTCCTACCTAGACTATTATTTTATATACAAATAACAGTATATTAACAATTCAAAGAAGACATGAATATACTTCAAGAGAGAAAAATAAGGAGATAAATAAAATAAATCATTCTAAGATATGAAGATAGAATCTAATAAAGAAAATTGGTGAAGAAAGCTCATATTGAACTTGTGTGGGAAATGAAAACCTAAACAAACTAAAACTCTCAGTGGGAAACCTCATTGGGATAATGGGTTATGTGGAAAACAGAGTATCTGGGCTGGAAGACAAGGTACAGTAAACAAAACATTTAGTAAAGTTTCATATATTTTAAAAAATATGAATATTGGAGAGTTCTGAGATGCTAGGAAATTACTTATAGATTATAGGCACAGAAGATCACAAAGGATACCCTACTAAAGGGCAGAGAATATATTCTCAGTAAAATCATAGGAGAAAAGTTCCAAATCATAAAGAAAGATTTGCCTTGTGGTGGTAATCTAATTATACTGAAATGTGATTTTGATTTTATGTTAATAAATAAAGTTGCCTGGGGGTCAGAGCTATTAGAGCCATAGCAAGAGTGTGGCGGTGGTGGCACACGCCTTTAATCCTAGCATTCCAGAGATAGAAATCCCTCTGAATCTCTGTGAGTTCAAGGCCACATTGGAAATAGCCAAGCATGGTGGTGACACACTCCTTTAATCCCAGAAAACCAGCCTTTAATCCCAGGGAGTGGTGATAGAAAGCAAAAAGATATATAAGGCGTGAGGACCAGAAACTAGAAGCATTTGGCTGGTTAAGCTTTCAGGCTTTGGAGCAGCACAGTTCAGCTGAGAGCTATTGGGATGAGGACACAGAAGCTTCCAGTCTGAGGAAACAAGACCAGCTGAGGAACTGGTGAGGTGAGATAGCTGTGGCTTGTTCTGTCTCTTTAAATAGACGAACAGACAGGAAACAGGGATCTCATTCGAGAGGCTGGGACACCGCAGGCGGAAGGGTGAGATTTTGGCTCTGAGCTCTGACCTCTCGGTTTTCTCTTTTGCATTGTTTCTGTGTTTCTTATTTAATAAGACGGTGGGTTACATCAATATTGCCTATCCACATAAGGGAAGCTACAGAACACTCACTAAACAGACAGGAGAACAAAAGAAACTGGTCATAATATATTATTGTTAAAATAGTAAAACAGCAGGCAAAAGGAAGGAGATTGAAATCTGTAAGGAAGGCCACATCATGCATAAATGCAGTCCATCAGAACAATACCTATTTATTTGATATTTTTATGAAAAGAATAGTGTAGAAAAGTGCATTCCAAGTTCTGAAATGTGACAGCTGTCAAACCAGACTATTATACCCCACAAAACTAACCATTAAAACTTATGGGGAATCAAAAACTTTAAATGATAGAAGTAGATTAAATAACTTGTGATCACTATGACAGTTCTATAGGAAACACTAGAAGGAATTATTCAGTAAGAACAAAAGGATAAACACATCACAGAGGTAAAAGTTAATTTATACATAATAATAGGAGAGTTATAAAATAGAACTAAGAATATCCCACAAAAACCATCAAAATGACATGCACTGATGTACATTTGTCATTAATAACTTCCCACATTAACAAATCTCCATTAAATAATAAAAATGCACAGACTACCAGTTTGAATTAGCAAATAGGATACATTATTTTATTTCTTCCGAGAAACATGTATCAAGACCGATGACAGATAAAAACATAAGGCTAAAAGGATGGGAAAATTTCCAAGGAAATGGAACCAGGAAACAAGAATGCACACATATTAGATCCTGTATCTTATAAAAGAGGCTTCAATCCAAAATGTATCAGAAGAGATAAGATTCCCTTCTTACTCATTGAAAACACAATCAACTGAGTGGATGTTACTATTTTAATCCTTTGTGTGCCAAACACAAGTAAATCCAATTTCATAAAACAAATAATACTAGATATAAAAATACATATTACTCCCACCAACAAAAAAGAATGTCATTAGGAGGGTATATAGAACCTCTGTGATATGAAATAATAATGGAAGAATGCTGGGATCTAAATGTTTGAGTAGGGGTGGGTGTGGGGTGCCAGGAGAGAGGAGCAATAATAAGGGGTTCAACCAAAACAAAGCATCTATTAAATCCATTGGTTTGTAAGTTAATTTAAATGATTTAAGTAGCTCAAAAGGAGGTAACACATGAGTAAACTTTGCTGATCCCAGAGGACATGGAGTTTTAAATAAAGATCTCAGTTTCAGACATGGGTTTCTTCCCTATGAGTTTTTGGTCTTAGATATCTCAAAGGTATACCCCCTCCCACCCAAAACACACTCTATAGCCATTATTCTTGGTTGTCCATAATAACTGTATGGTGCCTATTGCTGAGGATATCACACAGTTGTTTTTGCAGGTCAGAGAAATTAATCTTGAACTGAACAGCAAACTCTCCCCTTTGGCTAGCTTTCATAGTGCTGGAAGATGCTATGTAGGCTTCTGGGGATAAAAGGCATACACATTTATATAGTACTGGACAATTTACATATTGCATTACTGACCTGCTGGGCAAAATGCCTACTGATATAATACTGGCAAGACTGTTTATGGGGATAAACAAATGCTATTAATTGGATTTGAGTCCTGCTTCACATGAGGGTGTGGAGAGAATGTGAATGTAGAACGCTGGGAAAGAGTCATCTTTTTCATGGTATCTTATGATAGCAACAGAAAAGTGACTAATGTAGCATGAATCTTAAAAATTCTTATTAATAAAATCAAACCCAGGGCCAAGTATTGGGGTGAATGCTGGAAGATCAGAGAGACAGAACAAGCCACAGCTAACCTCGCCAATTCCTCAGCTGACCCTGTTCCCTCAGACTGGAAGCCTCTGAGTTCTCATCCAAATGGATATCAGCTGAACTGCTTCTCGAAAGCCTGAAAGCTTAACCAGCTCTAGTTCCTGGTTTCACGCCTTATATACCTTTTTGCTTTCTGCCATCACTTCCTGGGATTAAAGACTCACTTGCTGGGATTAAAGGCATGAGTCACCATGCCTGGCTGTTTCAAGTGTGGCTTTAAACTTACAGAGATCTAGCTGGATCTCTGCCTTAGGAATGCTAGGATTAAAGGTGTGTGTACCACCATTTTCTGGCCTCTATATCTAGTGGCTGTTCTGTTCTCTGACCCCAGATAAGTTTATTAGGGTGCACAATATTTTGGGGAACACAATATCACCACAACTATATTTTCCTTCATATTCAGAACCTAGATTACACATACACACACACACACACACACACATACACACACACACACACACACACAAAATTAGAAGGTATTGAACAGGTCTAAAGTTAAGGGGAACAAAAGAGAATAATGCAGATAAGAATTGCAAAATGTTACATTTTCCATTACTTACTATGTCTCAAATCTATCTATCTATCTATCTATCTATCTATCTATCTATCTATCTATTAAATTTAATTTAATTTAATTGTTTATTTTACATCCTGAATAGTTTCCCCTCCATCCTCTGCTCTCATTCCCTCCTCCTTCCTCTCTACTTCTGTAGCAGGAATCTTAAAAGTTCTTATTAATAAAATCAAACCCGAGCCGAGTTATTGGGGTCCATGCTGGTAGATCAGAGAGACAGGACAAGCCACAGCTATCTCACCTCACCGGATCCTCAGCTGGTCTTGTCTCCTCAGACTGGAGGCTTCTGAGTCCTCATCCCAATGGCTTTCAGCTGAATTGCTGCTCCAAAGCTTGAATGCTTAACCAGCCAAAATCTTAACCAGCCAAAATGCCTAACCAGCCAAATGCTTCTAGTTTCTCGTTCTCACGCCTTATATATCTTCCTGCTTTCTACCACCACTCCCTGGGATTAAAGGCTGGCTTTCTGGGATTAAAGGCGTGTCACCATGCTTGGCTATTTCCAATGTGGCCTTGAACTCACAGAGATCCAGAGGGATTTCTATCTCTGGAATGCTAGGATTAAAGGTGTGAGTGCCACCATTTTCTAGCCTTTGTATCTAGTGGCTGTCTGTTCTCTGACCCCAGATATTTTTATTAGAGTACACAATATTTTGGTGAACACAATACCACCACATCTCCTCTCTTTTTGTCTAAAATGAAAAAAGCTTATAACTAATACAAGAAAAAACTATCCAATAAGTATATACAATATATACAGCCAAAACTTACATTAATGATGTCTAGTCCATTAACATGACAGATTCATATGAAAACTCCATTATATATATTAACAATGTCCAGTCCAGTAACATCTGATAAACTCAGACCAAAAAGTTTTCATTACTTATCTTATTTAAAACAAGTAGTTCCTTTTTAAAAGTAGATTCCATAATCTCCCTTTCTATCTTATCATATCCATATTTTCTTTTTTCTTTTTCATAATAGATTCAGTAGTCTACCTTTTGTCATTTTTATATCTTCCCCTTTTTCTTCAGTGTAGATTCAGTGATCTACCTATTTATCCTATTATTTCTTTATCTTTTTTCTCAGAGTAGATTCGATGATCTATCTCATATCTATATTCTCTTTTTCTTTTTGCTTTCCTGGGGTGAAGATATCTTTAGGGAATCTTGAAAAGAAAATTTTTGGGTTAATTTTCAAGTCCTGTATCATTTGTCCAGTCTCTGCATAAAAGGAAAGTTCAGGGCTTGTTTCAAGTCCTTTTTCGAGTAGTCTGTCAGGCTGTATCATCTCAGCTAGTCCCCTCAAATTGTCCTGACCAGTTTGTAGTCCAAAGTCGATTTTTCCATGGTGTTAATCGCTTAATGGCTTTATCATAGTCCATGTGGAATCATCGTTGTAGGATCCTGTCATCTTTTTGAAGATTTCAAAGTCACTGTTAGGCGTGGTCATGGCTTCCTGCAGACTTTTTTTTTTTTTTTTTTTTTTTTTTTTGCCTCCTCTGTGGTTTGGAGCAATCAGAGTCTGATAAATGTCTGTCTCTCGGAACCATGAATATTCTTCACTAGAACAGAAAATCTTCACAGCAATTTTTCCCCACCATTTGTCTTGCCAAACTTTTCCAAACTGACCTTTGCCGATGCTTTCTTGTAACACGATGGTCCTGGCAATTCTTCTCTGAACCAGAAGCAGTAAACCCTTCGTCCCAGGTAGCAGCATCACCGCAGTCACCAACATGATGAGAAGGAGCTGGCAACGTGGAGCAGTAGCCACTGCTTCCATGGTCCCACCACTGTTTGGGGCTCAGTCTGGGCCAAAGCTTCTCCCAAGCCTCCTAGGCCAGCCTCAAACTCGGGATCCTCCTGCCTCTGTCTCCTTCAGCAAATCCTACCGGTGTGCGACACCACAACCGCCTGAGTGTAGCTTGGGTCTGAGCTGGGGCTCACAAGGCCACAGGCAAACAGCTTTTTCATGAATTCGTAACACGAACGTTGGGTGCCAGATGTTGCAGGAATCTTAAAAGTTCTTATTAATAAAATCAAACCCGAGGCGAGTTATTGGGGTCCATGCTGGTAGATCAGAGAGACAGGACAAGCCACAGCTATCTCACCTCACCGGATCCTCAGCTGGTCTTGTCTCCTCAGACTGGAGGCTTCTGAGTCCTCATCCCAATGGCTTTCAGCTGAATTGCTGCTCCAAAGCTTGAATGCTTAACCAGCCAAAATCTTAACCAGCCAAAATGCCTAACCAGCCAAATGCTTCTAGTTTCTCGTTCTCACGCCTTATATATCTTCCTGCTTTCTACCACCACTCCCTGGGATTAAAGGCTGGCTTTCTGGGATTAAAGGCGTGTCACCATGCTTGGCTATTTCCAATGTGGCCTTGAACTCACAGAGATCCAGAGGGATTTCTATCTCTGGAATGCTAGGATTAAAGGTGTGAGTGCCACCATTTTCTAGCCTTTGTATCTAGTGGCTGTCTGTTCTCTGACCCCAGATATTTTTATTAGAGTACACAATATTTTGGTGAACACAATACCACCACATACTTCCTCCAATCCACTCCCCCTAAGGGAGCCAGCCCATTTATATAAAGGAAAAATGTGATACTGATGCAGGCAAGGAAGCTAAATACAAGCAAGGTTCCATAATTATATAAGAATGGAATAGCACTATAAAACGTAATATTTTTTATTCTCACTGTCTTAGTTAGGGTCTCTATTGCTGTGAAGAGAAAGCATGACCATGGCAACTCTTATAAAGGAAAAAAAAACCGTTTAATTGATGTAGCTTACATTTTCGGAGGTTTAGTCCATTATCATCATGGTGTGATGGGTGGTGATGTGAAGGCAGACATGGTTCTGGTGCTGAAAGTCCTACATCTTGATAGACAGGCAACAAGAAGTATAGATGTCCAGGCAGGTCTAGTCCCCTCCTCCCAGGCTGAACCAAGCGACCCTGCATAAGCCCCAGGTTTCAAACCGCCAACTCATGCAATGAGCACAGTACCCGGTACCACTGCCCCCCAAACAGATCAAGCCAATCAACTGTCTCACCCATTCAGAGGGCCTGATCCAGTTGGGGGCCCCTCAGCCTTTGGTTCATAGTTCATGTGTTTCCATTAGTCTGGCTATTTGTCCCTGTGCTTTGTCCAACCTTGGTTTCAACAATTCTCGCTCATATAAACCCTCCTCTTTCTCACTAATTAGACTCCCGGAGCTCTACCCGGGGCCTAGCCGTGGATCTCTGCATCCAGATTCCCTCAGTTGTTGGATGGGGTTTCTTGCATGACAATTAGGGTGTTTGGCCATCCCATCACCAGAGTAGGTCAGTTCCGGCTGTCTCTTGACCATTGCCAGCAGTCTATTGTGGGGGTATCTTTGTGGATTTCTGTGGGCCCTCTCTAGCACTTTGCTTCTTCCTATTCTCATGGGGTCTTCATTTACCATGGTCTCCTATTCTTTGTTCTCCCTCTCTGTTCTTGATCCAGCTGGGATCTCTTGCTTCCCCAAGCTCTCTTTCCCTCAACCCTTGCCCTTGATTACCCCCACTCATGTCTAGGCTGTTCATGTAGATCTCATCCATTTCTCTGTCATTGGGCGATTCCCGTGTCTTTCTTGGGGTCCTGTTTTTCCAGGTAGCCTCCCTGGTGATGTGAGTAGCAGTCCAGTCATCCTTGTTCCACATCTAGTATCCTCCTATGAGTGAGTACATATCATGTTTGTCTTTCTGAGTCTGGGTTACCTCACTCACGATGATTTTTTCTAGATCGATCTATTTGCCTGCAAACCTCATGATGTCATTGTTTTTCCACTGCTGAGTAGTATTCCATTGTGTATATGTGCCACGTTTTATTTATCCATTCTTCAGTTGAAAGGCATTTAGGTTGTTTCCAGGTTTTTTTGATCTCATTCCTCAAGGGAGGCTTTGCCCTGGAGGAGGTGGGAATGGGAAGTGGGCTGGGGGAAGGGGAGAGGGGCGGGAGTGGGGAGAACAAGGGAATCTGTGGCTGATATGTAGAACTGAATTGTATTGTAAAATAAAATAAAATAAAAAAAGAAGTATAGATGAAATTCTAAATGGACTTATTAAATAAGAAATTCAGAGTTAAAAGCCCAAAAGATGAGAGCACTAGCGAATAGCCTTTAGCCTAGCAGTGGCTGCCATCCTTCCCCTGAGAGAGAGAGAGATCTTCTCCTGTGTGACCCGTCTTTTTATTGCTTTTCTGTTCTACCTTCTCATTGGCTTTAAACCCAACCACATGATTTTCTCATCACTCCCTGTCTATATAGACCTCCAGGTCTCTATGGTTTGTACTGAGATTAAAGGACACTTGGCTGTGTCCTTGAACACACAGAGACTCTGCCTGCCATGTGATCGGATTAAAGGTGTGTGCCACCACCGCTGGACTTCTGCTAAATGGCTTGCTTTTAGCTCTGACCCCAGGCAACTTTATTTATTAACATACAAATAAAATCACATTTCAGCACAAATAAAATATCACCATAAAGAAGTGGTCTATCTCACTGGGTGTGGCTTGAGCATATATGGGACCTCAAAGCCCAACTCCACAGTGGCACACTCCTCCAATAAGAACACACCTACTCTAATAAGGCCTCACTGCCTAAGAGTACTACTCCCTTAGGGAGACATTTTATTTCAAACTACCACACTCATTTAAAAAAATTAAAGAATCATAATTTTTTTTTTTTTTATCTTCAGAAAATGACGCTCGGTGAGTGAAATGCAGGTTAACATGTATGGAACTTTATTGTGACCTTGGCTTTTACTATTCTTAATGATGTAAAATAGATGTTTCATATTTTTAAAAGGGCATTGAATAATAAATCCATTGACAATGTTTAAAGATTTAAAAATCATAAGGCAGGGATTTATTCTAAATCTTCAAGATGATGTAATAAGAATATGTAGGATCTTGAGATTTAAATACTAATTTTCATGGGAATTGCAGCTTCATATGATTTATTCCACAGTGCCATGCAAGTTCCCTTGTCTAGGAGTACATATTCTTTAAACATTTTCTGTTCTGCAAAACTCTGTTCTATTGCTACACTACATGAATTTAGCATTTACACTCTTATTTCTCATTGAGTAAACAGAATCCAGTAATTGTAGTGATGAGAAGTAACTGAAACAAGTATGGAGATAAGATGTGTGGATGACCATTGTCAAGGTCACTTATCGCCAGATGATTTCCATGGAGTGCAAAACTTCACGTGTGCAAAGGAATATTTTATTCTATAACTTGAATCCTAATGTTCTAATTATCTTATTCTTCATTTGGTGTCTTGGCTACTTTTTATTTCTGTTCAGAGACATAATGATCAAGGCAACTCATAAAAGAAAATGTTTATTGGGGCTCACAGTTCTAGAGGGTTAGAGTTTATGATCTTTATGACAAGGAACATGGCAGCAGATAGGCAGGTACGGGGCTGGGGCAGTAGCTAAGAATTTCATAATCATCAGTAACAACCTAGTCCTCCTTTAGAGGTAGAGAGAGGATGCTTATTGGGAATGACATGGGATTTTGAAACCTCAAAGCTTACTCTCAGTAACACACTTCCTCCAACAAGACCACTTCCAATTCTTCCCAAAATGTTCTGCCAACTGAGAAACAAGCATTCAAATATAAGATCCCATGGGGCCATTTTTATTCAAACCACCACAGTCTATTACTACAGAATGTGAGAGGCAGGGACTACTGCACTTAAGTTCTGTTTAAGAAGGTAAAGTTTCAGGGACATAATCAATCATTGTAGGCCATGGAGGGTTCTTGTAACTTTATGCAGATGTTACTCTTAATGCAGATGAACTCTTCTACCAAGAGCAATCCCTTCACCAAGTAAAGCATAGACTCAGTGCAAATCATGGCTATTATGGAGGTGAGTAAATTGTTTTGTGTTGCAGACACATATCTCCTAAACAAAATAAACTATTCCATAAAATGGAAAACTATTTAACCATAAATATTGCTTTGATGCATGCTACAAAGTAGATTAATCTTTAAAACATTGCACCAAGTTAAAAGAGCTGGAGATAAGTTATCATGGAATTCTGTGAACAGGGCTTGTATCGGACAAAGGCAGTAGCTGCTATTTCTGGGGTCTTACTTCTTTTTAATTATAATTTTTTCTTTATTCTTGATAACTTTGCATATTTACAATGAAATATGATAATATCCTCCCATTTCCTTCCTTCAAATAGTCCTATGATGATGGAACTATCTCTGGAAAATAATGAGACTGATTGTGTTTGCTCAGACTGCTGAAATTGCAGAGTATATAGTTTATTTCTTCAAACAAGGTACAAATATATCCAGAAGAAATGTATAAAGTCTCATGAACAAATAATAAAACCTTTGGAAGGAGCTTTATCTTTAACTGTGTCCAACTGTGTTGGTTTGAATAGGAATGGCCATCATAGACACATATGTTTGAATGCTTGGCCAATAAGGAATGGCACTATTAGGAGGTGTGGCCTTGTTGGAGTAGGTGTGACCTTGTTGGAGGAAATGTGTCATTGTGGAGACAGGCTTTGAGGTCTCATATGCTCAAATGTATGCCTAGTGTGGTACACTGTGGCCTTCTGCTCCATGTGGGTAGAACTCACAGCTCCTTCTCCAGCACTATGTCTGCCTGCATGTCACTTGCCATGATGATAATGGACTAAACCTGTGAAACTATAAGTCAGCCCCAATTATGTAGCAGGTATCTTAAAAGGTCTTATTAATAAAAACAAACCCAGAACCAGGTATTGGGGTGAACGCTGAAAGATCAGAGAAACAGAATCAGCCACAGCTAACCTCACCTTGCCAACTTCTCAGTTGATCTTATTTCCTCAGACTGGAAGCCTCTGAGTCCTCATCCGAATGGATCTCAGCAGAACTGCTGCTCAAAAATCCAAAAGCTTCACAGGCCCTATTTCCTAGTTTTCATGCCTTATATACCTTTCTGCTTCTTGCCATCACTTCCTGGGATTAAAGGTGTGTGTCACCATTCCTGGCTGTTTCCAATGTGACTTTGAACTCACAGAGATCCATATGGATCTCTGGCTCTGGAATGCTAGGATTAAAGGTGTGTGTACCACCATTTTCAGGCCTCTATGTCTATCTAGTGGCTGTTCTGTCCTCTGACCCCAGATAAGTTTATTATGATGCACAATATATTGGGGGACACAATATCACCACAGAATTAAATGTTTTCCTTTATAGGAATTGCTGCAGTCATGGTGTCTCTTCACAACAATAAAACCCCCACCAACTCATACATAGGAACTACTAGAGAATGAATACCAACATCCCACATGGCTGGTCAAAACACAAACTACTCTCTTGAGAATAAGTTGGCAAAAGTAATTAGTCTGAGTTCCCTGTGTGGGTGCTGTTCTTAGGGAAGGTTGATCAACTACAGCAGAATGAAGGTTGGAGTCATTCAAGAAAATGATAGAGAAATAGAAATTTAAAAGTTTCTTATGCTCATAGACATATATAGAGCAGGCAAGTTTATGGAAGTAGAATATATGCACATACTATAGAGGGTAGAGAATGAGGATAGAAGAGTTTTTATCTTGTGAAGGTAAAGTGTTTATGTGGTGATGGGATTTTTGGAAATAGGTAGTTTTCGTGCTTATACATCATTGTGAATGCAATTAATGCTTCCAATATTTCCATTTAATGGTTAAATTTTGTTCATATATTTTTATATGACTAATTATATATGATATACATAAATAGATACACATATATAAAATTTACCAAAAATATTTAAATGGAGTTAAGGATGATACTTGACACCAACTTTGCAACCTGTGTGTAATTTTGACTTGGATCATTTTGAGTGATCTTATGTGAGATTCTATCTTAAACATCCATACAGAAAATATTGTCTAAATGTTCTCTCTTGGCCAAGAAATACACTCATGTCCTGCCATTGCTTTGTGGACTATCATAGTCATTAAGAATATTAATGAATATGAAACAAACATCATCCTATAGTTTGGTACTGGAAATATTGTCTTAAATGGAATGCCATGATTCGATTTATGTAAAAGGCAAAGAAGGAGTTTGAGTGATGGCTCAGTGGTTAAAAGAATGTACTGATCTTTAAAAGGACCAGGGAAGCTTCCCAGCACTTATGTTGACTACATCACAACTACCTGTAACTCCAGCTCCAGAGAATCCAGTGGTCTCTAAGAACATCTATACTCACATCTGCAAACCACACACAACACACACACACACACACAGACACACACACACACACCATACACATGCATGCACACACAATTACAGATTTGGTAAATTGTCATATTCTCAAATCATCATTTTATATATGGGATATTTTAGAATGAATAGTATTTTGTTTTTTTTTAAATTATTTTGAAACTTGTGTTATAATGAAAACAGGAAATGAATCTGAGAATCATAAAGCACACTAAATAAAATCTATCAGGAAAATTACTTATGCTTCAAAATTTAACTCACATGCATTCATAGTAGAAGTATGTGACATACCATTAAGTCTTTCAGTAAACAGAAGTATTATTGTTGACTAAAATATCTGATTTTATTCAATTCTTTCTGGTCCTCCATTATAAAGAAGAGAAGTTTGAGGTTTGTCCTAAGAAGTTAATGCATTACTTATCTGAGTTATATATTATCTTTCATAATATAAAATAATCAAATAACTGAAATAAAAATAGTTGCACATAATTTTCTTCATTGCTCCTCTTTGAGACAAACTGTAGCTTAATTTTTTCCCTATTTTCTCTGAACCCCTTGAAGATTATCTCATGAAACAAAATAAACCATTGACCTAAAAAGAGAATAGCTTAATTTTTATAGCACCAATATTTTTTGTTTTCATATAAAACAAGGTTGTACAGGAAGAAGGCCCCTTAACTCATTATGTCTTCATCAGTTTGGTGATGCAAAGCTCAGGCTCACATTAGGTTTGTAGCTTTATGAACAGGGGTTTGCTTGTGGCTCTGAAAGATGTAACCTCAAAGGGAAGGTCAATATAGATTCTCATATCCTGAGGTGTTTCCTCAACCTTTGCTGGGCACACCTTTCCGTGTGGCATTTACATCCCAATCTATATGAGCACACGTGATAGAAAATATGCCCACAGTGGAAAAGCTTCAGTTAGGTAAACCACAGATATTGCTCTCTATGTAATTCTATCCTGCAGCTGCCTGAGGTGACGTTTTGGGGCAGGTATAATTAAGATCATTAGCTAAGGAATGTATTGGGGTTGTTTATACTAAAAGAGAATGTGTGTGTGTGTGTGTGTGTGTGTGTGTGTGTGTGTGTGTGTGTGTGTGTGATATTGGAGATGTCTTAAATAGCACCACAATTACAAAAAATAAATTTTTCTAATTATACTATGCTCTAATTCATTGTGATCTAAGCTCCCAGAACCTTGGCTAACCTAAGTCATATCCACAATTAAGACCAAATAAATTTAAAAACATTTTTTTAGCCTTCGTAATAGCTGCCTAAAAAATATATCTCATTCGGCTTGCTCTATTGTAATAAAATAGCATGGACTGGATGATTGAAATAACACCAATTATAAACCAAGGACAAATAGAAAAACAATCTGAAATTCTCCTATCTGAACACTGCAGTGAACTGTACAAGATGAATAGCCTTAAAGAAGATTGTCACAGTATAAATTTTGTTGCTAGTATTGTGTACTCTGGAAACTAGTGGTGTGGGTTACAGTGACAAAGGTACAAAGATGTTCAGACTCTGTGATTGTAATCTAAATGCAAATCACAATTTAATTTCTTGAAAACAACATTAAGTATAGGTTAATGTGGTTTACTCATTACCAGTCCTCCCCCAGAGTTATTCCAGGCTTCTGAGCAGACCAGTCATCATAATAATTATGCTTTGCAGTTTAGTTTGAGATTAGGGTCATCTGGCTGAATTCTGGAAAGAAAATGCAATTCTTTTACTTTTAACTATGACATGTGACACCAGAACTTGCAAGTTTCCAGACTAAACTCACAAAATATACTTAAATATATTTTAAAAAGCAGAGGAAAGTTTTTATGAATGCTAGTTGTTTCTCTACAATCATATTGTAATAGAACTGTTATGTATCTTAGTAGATGAGGATTTCATTTAGAAATTTGAGTGTTAAACTTACCCTCCATGGGATTTCTTTGTACTAGCAAGGACTCTTTCAAATGTGAGGCTGAAGACAGAATATGGAGGGAAGGAAGAACATGAGCTGTATCTCAGTTCCTGGACAAATGCAGGAAGGCAGGACAACCTTCCTTCCTTCCTTCCTTCCTTCCTTCCTTCCTTCCTTCCTTCCTTCTTCCTTCCTTCTTCCTTCCTTCCTTCCTTCCTTCCTTCCTTCTTCCTTCTTCCTCCCTCCCTTCCTTCCTCCCTCCCTTCCTTCCTTCTTAACTTCCTTCCTTGTCCTGCATCCCTCACTTCCTTCATTTTTTCCTTCTCTTTTTGTCTTCCTCCTGTATCTCTTCTTCATCTATTTCTATACCATTTAGTTCCATCCCCTCCCTTCTATCTAGAATCACTTCCCTCCCTCCCTCCCTCCCTTCCTCCCTCCCTCCCTCCCTCTGCTCCTCTCTTTCTTTCTCTCTCTTTTTTTGTTTTATTGGTACTTGGTGATAATATTGGATCCACTGCCTTGAACGCCCTAATACTGTCAACTATCGTGCTGTTACAATTCTAGCCCCTCTTTAATTTGGGCTTTAATTTTTCTACTTTGTAATTTTTGAGAATATTTTTTTGTGAAGAATGACTGGACTATTATGGAAAAATAAGGATTATATTTAAAATTATTTGAAATAAATTGCGATGTCTGTAATTTGAATATTGCCTTTGAAACCTTCAGTTCCCCATTTATCCATATATACTCACTGAGCTCCAACTTGTTGCCAAGCTCATTGGCTTCACTGACTGAAATCTCTACTCTTATCTCCAACATTGGTAGCTTTCTCAGTCAGTGTGTTCATATTTTTACATGAAAGTCTTCTCAAAATAAAGGAGATTTGTCTTTCTGCCATTTACCTGTTATTTTTACATGAAATATACCTTGTGCTCCACATTCTTTGACTGCTTTATCTGAGTAAGATGTCATAATTTGTTCTTTGTGGTGTCCACTGTCTACATTTATTATGTTTTTAGGGCTGTGTTGAGCCATTGTCTTGCTGTTGGTTGTTTATTTTTAATGAATATGAGGATGAATTGCTTTTAGATGACAATCTGTGTTTTTATCATTATAATTAATAGTTTTGCTATTGTTATTCTTTTGCATTGATGGGTTTGACTTCAGCACCTCAAATATGCTAGGCACTGCTCTACCACTGACTTATACCTCAGTCTCAGATAGTTTATTTTATTTTATTTTTCTTTATTAAGAAAATTTTTACTCATTCCACATGCTATCCACAGACCCCCTCTCCTCCCTCCTCCCACCCCAGCCCTCTTTCCAAGACACCCACATCCCCACATCCCCCAAATCGAGGTCTCCCATGGGGAGTCAGCAGAGCCCAGTACACTGAGCCTAGGCAGGTCCAAGCCCCTTCCCACTGCACCAAGGCTGTGCAAGGTATCACACCACAGGCACTGGATTCCAGAAGCCTGCCCATTCACCAGGGACAGATCCTGAAACCCCTGCCTGCGTGCCCCCCAAACAGTTCAAGCCAAACAACCGTCTTCCATGTCCAGAGGACCTAGTCCAGTCCCACAGCCACCAGTTCACAGTTCATGGGTTTCCACTAGTGTGGTCTGTTATCTCTGCACATAGTCCCATCATGATCTTGATGTCCCTTGCCTGCAGAATCTCTCCTCTCTCTCATCAATTGGATTCTTGGAACTCAGCCTGGTGCCTGGTCGTAGATCTCTGTATCTGCCTCCATCTGTCACTGGACAAAGGACTTTATGATGACAGCTAGGTTATTTGCTAGGCTGGTCACCAGAGTAGACTGGTCCAGGCACCCTCTGGACCACTGCCAGCAGACCAAAGTGGTTTCCTGAGAGCCTCCCCAGCACCCTCCCTCTTTCTATTCCCATGATGTCCTCATCTATCATGATATCTTTCTCCCTGCTCTCCTACTCTGTCCCTGTTCCAGCTTGACCCTCCCATTTCCCTATGTTATCATTCCCCACTCCTTGCCCTCTGCCACCCCCATACCCAGTCCACTCATGTAGATCTCATCCACTTCTCTTTCACAGGGTCATCCATGTGTCCCTCCAGGGTCTTTTCCTGTTAGCTAGCCTCTCTGGAGTTGTGGATTGCAGTCTAGCCATCCCATTAGTATCCACTTATGAGTGAGTATATACTATGTTTGTCCTTCTGAGTCTGGGTTATCTCACTCAAGATGATATTTTTTTTTTTTTTTTTTTTTTTTTTTTTCTTTTGGTTTTTCGAGACGGGTTCTCTGTGTAGCTTTGGCCTTTCCTGAACTCACTCTGTAGACAGGCTGGCTCGAACTCACAGAGATCCGCTGCTTGCTCCAAGTGCTGGGATTAAAGCGTCCACCACTACCACCACCACCACCACCACCACCACCACCACCACCACCATCACCAACACCCGGTGATATTTTCTAGATCCATCCATTTGCCTGCAAATTTCATGATATCATTGTTTGTTACCCCTGAGTAGTACTCCATTGTGTATATGTGCCATATTTTCTTTATCCATTCTTCAGTTGAGGGTCATCTATGTCGTTTCCAGGTTCTTGCTATTATGAATAATGCTGATATGAACATAGTTGAGCTGGTGTCCTTGTGGTAAGATTGAGCATTCCTTGGATATATGCCCAAGAGTGGTAAAACTGTGTCTTCAGGAAGAATTATTCCCAATTTTCTTAGAAACCACCATACTGATTTCCAGAGTGGCTGTACAAGTTTGCATTCCCACCAACAGTGGAGGAGTGTTCCTTTTGCTCCACATCCTCTCCAACATAAGGTGTCTTCAGTGCTTTTAATCTTAGCCATTCTGACAGGTGTAAGATGGTATCTCAGATTTGTTTTGATTTGCATTTCCCTGATGACTAAGGATGTTGAACAATTCCTTAATTTGCGATTCTTCTGTTGAGAATTCTCTGTTAAGCTCTGTATCCCATTTTTTAATTGGATTGTTCAGCATTTTGATGTCTAACTTTTTGAGTTCTTTATATATTTTGGAGATCAGCCCTCTGTCAGATGTGGGGTTGGTGAAGATCTTTTCCCATTCTGTAGGCTGTCATTTAGTCTTATTGACCATGTTCTTTGCTCTACAAAAGCTTCTCAGTTTCAGGAGATCCCATTTATTAATTGTCACTCTCAGTGTCTGTGCTACTGGTGTTATATTTAGGAAGTAGTCTCCTGTGCCAATTGGTTCCAGACTACTTCCTACTTTCTCTTCTATCAAGTTCAGTGTAACTGGATTTATGTTGAGGTCTTTGATCCACTTGGACTTGAGTTTTGTGCATGGTGACAGATATGGATCTATTTGCAGTCTTCTGCATGTTGACATCCAGTTATGCCAGCACCATTTGTTGAAGATGCTTTCTTTTTCTGTGGTACCATTATGGCTTCTTTGTTGAAAATCATATGTTCATAGGTGTGTGGATTAATGTCAGGGTCTTCAATTTGATTCCATTGGTCCACGTATTGGTTTTTATGCCAGTACCAAGCTGTTTTTACTACTATAGCTCTATAGTAGTGCTTGAGGTCGGGGTTCATGATGCCTCCAAAGGTTGCTTTATCATACAGGATTCTTTTAGCTATCCTAGGTTTTTTGTTTTTCCATATAAAGTTAAGTATTGTTCTTTCAAAGTCTGTTAAAAATTGTGTTGGTATTTTGATGGGGATTGCAATGAATTTGTATATTTGCTTTTGGTAAGATTGATATTTTTACTATGTTGATTGTACCTATCCATGAGCATGGGAGATTTTTCAATTTTCTGATATCTTCTTCAATTTCTTTCTTCAGAGACTTAAAGTACTTATCATCTAGGTCTTTCACTTGCTTAGTTAGAGTTACCCCAAGATACTTTATATCATTTGTGGCTATTGTAAAAGGTGATGTTTCTCTGAGTTCTTTCTCAGCCCATTTTTCATTTGTATATAGGAGGGCTACTGATTTTTTTTTTGAGTTAATCTTCTGTCCTGCCACTTTACTGAAGGAGTTTATCAGCTGTAGGAATTCCCTGGTAGAATTTTTGGGGTCACTTATGTATACTATCATATCATCTGCAAGTAGTGAAAGTTTGACTTCTTCCTTTCCAATTTGGATCCCCTTGATCTCCTTTTGTTGTCTTATTGCTTTAGCCAGAACTTCAAGTACTATATTGAATATGTATGAGGAGAGTGGACAGCCTTGTCTTGTTCCTGATTTTAGTGGAATTGCTTTGAGTTTCTCTCCATTTATTTTGATGTTGGCTGTCAGCTTGCTGTAAATTGCCTTTATTATGTTTAGGTATATTCCTTGTATTCCTAATCTCTCCAAGACATTTATCATGAAGAGGTATTGGATTTTGTCAAAGACTTTTTCAGCATCCAATGAGAAGATCATGTGGTTTTTTTCTTTCAGTTGGTTTATATGTTGTATTACATTGACAGATTTTCGTATGTTTAACCCTCCTTGCATCCCTGGGATGAAGCCTACTTGTCATGGTGGATAATTGTATTGATGTGTTCCTGCATTCAGTTAGCCAGTATTTTATTGAGTATTTTTGCATCAATGTTCATGAGGGAAATTGGTCTGTAGTTTTTCTTTCTTTGTTGTATCTTTGTGTGGTTTGGGAATCAGAGTAACTGTGGCCTCATAAAAAGAGTTTGATAATGTTCCTTCTGTTTCTATGTTGTGGAACAATTTGAAGAGTATTGGTATTAGCTCTTCTTTGAAAATCTAGTAGAATTCTGCACTGAAACCATCTGGTCCTGGGCTTTTTTTGCTTGGGAGACTTTTAATGACCATTTCTATTTCCTTAGGGGTTATTGGCCTATTTAAATAGTTTATCTGGTCTTGATTTAACTTTGGTATGGGGCACCTATCCAGGAAATTGTCCATTTCTTTCAGATTTTCCAATTTTGTGGAGTACAGGTTTTTGAAGTATGACCTGATGATTCTCTGGATTTCCTCATTGTCTGTTGTTATGTCCCCCTTTTCATTTCTGATTTTGTTAATTTGGATGCTCTCTCTCTGCTTTTTGGTTAATTTGGATAAGGGCTTATCTATCTTGTTGATTTTCTCAAAGAACTAACTCTTTGTTTCATTGATTCTCTGTATTGTTCTCTTTGTTTCTATTTTATTGATTTTGGCCCTCAATTTGATTATTTCCTGGTGTCTGTTTCTCCTGGGTGAGTTTGCTTCTTCTTGTTCTAGAGCTTTCAGGTGTGCTGTTAAGACACTAGTGTGAGATTTCTCCAACTTCTTTATGTGGGCATTTAGAGCTATGAATTTTCCTTTTAGCACTGATTTCATGGTGTTTCATAAGTTTGGGTATGTGTACATTCATTTTTATTGAATTCTAGGAAATCTTTAATTTCTTTCTTTATTTCTTCCTTGACCCATTGGTGATTCAATTGGGCATTATTCAGTTTCCATGAGATTGTACGCTTTCTGTAAATTTTGTTGTTGTTGAAGTCTAACTTTAAGCCATGGTGGTCTGATAAGACACAAGAGGTTATTTCAGTTTTTTTGTATCTGTTGAGATTTGCTTTGTGACCAAACAGGTGGTCGATTTTGGAGAAGGTTCCATGTGGTGCTGAAAAGAAGGTATATTCTTTTGTGTTAGGGAGGAATATTCTGTAAGTATCTATTAAGTCTATTTGAGCCATAATGTCTGTTAGTTCCCTTATTTCTCTTAAGTTTCTGTGTGCAAGATCTGTCCATTGGTGAGAGTGGGGTGTTGAAATCTCCCACTACTAGTGTGTAGGGTTTGATGTGCTATTTAAGTGTTAGTAATGTATCTCTTATGAATGTTGGTGCCCTTGTATTTGGGGCATAAATATTCAAAATTGAGACTTTATCTTGTCGGATTTTCCCTGTGATAAATATGTATTGTCCTTCCCAATCTCTTTCAATTGATTTTACTTTGAAGTCTATTTTATTAGCTCAGATAGTTTCTTAACAATGCAGTCTATAATATTCATCCATAGCAATCATGATTAGCAGGACCTCCATTCTTGACACATATAACAGGTGATTTCATTTGGTGGTATTAAGGCCAGACATTGAAAAATATTGTTATGCTACTTTTCTTTTGATTTTAGTCATTAAATGTCTATACCTCTCTCCCCAAGAGAAATCCAGCTCCCTTGGGAAGAGGGGTCATTTTTTTTATTTAATATCCAAAATACCTATAAAAACTAAAAATAACCCTTTTCCTAAACAAATTTTACATCTCTTTAAAAAACCTAAAGCTATTTTCTATTATAAAAATTATGTATGAGTTTATCAAAGAAATTGGTTATGGAAAATAGCTTGTTGTAAATACTACATATATATTCTACAACTGTGCATCACATTATTGGTTTGAGTTTAATAGCTCTTATTGAATCTCTTTATTTTCTTGAATAAAATATGATATTAAAACATGCAATGACTATTAAGGAAGAATGTCTAGAATCTCCATAGTTCTTTTAAATTTAGAAAGCATGTGTAATAGTGGTGTGGAGAACTGCATTTATTTATTTTTATGCTATCATGCTGAAGTAACTTGAGCCCTGGCCTTGCTATCTACAGCTTGCACAACCTCTGTAAGTATGTTTCCAAATGTCTATATTATCTTCTTTAATAGGACCTCCTTCAAGGGTTAATATAAAGTACATAGAATCACTTTGAAGGCCACAAAGAAATGAATACTTGTCTCCTATTTATTTGTGAACTATAATGAAAAAGATAATATGTTTTTCAAAGATAGTTATGTTTTATGATGTCTCCCTCCCTTTTATGTCTTTCTTTGTTTTTGTTTAATGTCATAGCAGGTCTCCTATGTTTCCCAGGCTACCACTGACCTCATGATCCCCCTACTTCAGCCAGTCAAGTAGCTGGGATTACAGATAAGTGCCACAGCAAACAACTGAGCTTTATATTTTCAACTCCTTTATTCATGTGATATTATATTTCTAGAATTTATTCTCAGCTCATAAAGCTGTACCTAAGTATAACAAATGATATCAAATTTATTATATATATGAAATGAAAAATCTTCAAATATCTGGCATGAACATTTATTTATTGGGCTAATACACAATAATTGTAGATAGATAATATAATTTTGAATTTATTAGTGTCCATTTTTATATTAATGACAAAACATTTCTTTAGAATCACCATTTCATAAAAAGAAAGAAAATGATTCAATATAAATCTCCATTCTTTATTTACAAAATGTCATTAGCTTTGCTTATTTAACATCTTGTACATGAGAAAATAGTCCTTTTGTTTAGTTTTTATGCTTATATTTTCCCAGATATCAATATGGTCTTATTTTTCATTACTGAAGCAAAAGGGAAATATTAAATGCAAAATATTGTATTTAAATGCAAATGCTACAGATGAATATAACAGAGGGTAATAATTTTGTATGTGATCCCATGAATAGTCATTAAAACTGAGCTTCTATCATTTAGGGATTCATTTTAAGGAGTTTCAACATGTGGGAATGTGGCAACATCTCCATGAAGTCATCTCTCTCTCTTTCTCCCCTGCTCCCCCCCCCCCCGTGTGTGTGTGTGTGTGTGTGTGTGTACCCATTAACATTAAGAAAAAAATGCCTTCAGAGAAGACATTCCAGCTTCATACTAAAATTGCTCTGAAGATTTCAAACAAAACACCCAAAATGTTGCTTTATATTCAACCCCCTGAACCCAATGTTAATATTTTTCCAGAAATGAATTCATTAACATGACTGCTTTAGGTGTATAGAATTGTTCTGACAAGCAGTTGCTACTTTTATTTTGCTTCCAGAACTAATGCTGTCTTTATGTGTGTATGTATTTACATTGCTTACCTCCTTGCTTTTCTATCATCTAACCCTTTCCATGCAAGCTCTATGATCTTTCTGAAATTCATGGCCTCTATTTCTTATGTATATATATATGTATATATACATAATATGTATATAATATATATATATTCTGTCTAATCTGTCTATCTATCTCTATCATCCATCTATTTGTCAAGTATATATTTATATTTATGTCCAACTCAGCCCGTCTAAAATTACTTGTATGTGTATGATTTCAGGTCTGACTACTTATTATCAGATAATCAATTTGGAGGCTATATCCTGGATATATCCTGGGAAAGATTATTTCTTCTCTTAGCATTCCTTAGTGGTCTGTAGTTCTTTTAGGGTTGAAGCCTTGTGAGCTTTACCTGATCCATTTTAGCATGCCTGTCGGTATCATTCTTGTTTACATCTTGTTTAAGCAGCTATGTTGGTGAGACTTCATGGGTGTAGATTCTCTCATGTTCACAGAAGACACAAGATCACTGCAGACTTCCTGTTCCTCTGCCTCTTACTATTATTCTGTCTTCTCTTCTATGATTCCTGAATGTCATATGCAGGAATTGTGTTGTAAATATATTGGCTGAGGTTAGGCAAGACAGTCTCTTGTTCTCTATACTTTTATCAGTTGTGATTTTCTGTAATGGTCTCAATTTGTTGCAAGAAGATGTTTATCTGAGAAGTGAGAACTACAATAATCTGTGTATATATGTACAAATACTTAAATATAATTAGAAATTATACTGGCTTAGTGTTTTTAATAATTAGAGCTAATGGATGTATCACCATGTAGGCACAGATTTCAAACCTGTTAACACTGGATATGTTTAGATATTTTGGAGTTTAGAGTAGAGAAAATAGAATTCCAATATCTATGTGATATTTTGTCTACTAAGATTGCACTGGATGCATCTTAACATTCAAGATCTGTTTTCACAGGTCTATGGTGATGAATTCTCTCTTAAATATTCTACAACTTATGAAAGAAGAGTACCTTCATTTATTTTCCCTAAAGTGTCTGTACAGTCTTTAGAATTCTCACTTATTACAATGTACAATAGTCTCATAAATCAAATACCAAGAGTAATGTAAGTTCTTCAGTGTACCCTGACATCTAATCCCCAAAGACAATGAAGGAGTATGTTTTGTGTATCCACTTAGAACAAGGTTTCTCATTATTTTGTCAGAAACACAAACTTCTAAAACATCTTTAATAGTTACTGTCCATGATGCCAAAATAACTCATCTATGGCTGGCTACTCAACAAAAGTGAATCTCAGCAGCAATGGAAATTACTTTTCTTTCCTTTATTTTCTTCTAGCCCAAAGGACTGAGTACCACATTTTATTCTATACATCTTTGCTAATTCCTTCATTTGGCAATTGAGGTGGGAATTGAGCCAGGAGGGCCATTGCTCAGTTGTATGAGACACAGATTATATTTTGGGAATATTTACATGGCCTTCACCTTGGAAATGAATATATCCTGAAGCCCTATGGATGTAATTATGATCAACTTTCCCAAAATTACACACCTGAAACATTATGTATCAGATATCAAAGGACACTCTTGTGTGTGTGTGTGCATGTGCATGTGTGTGTGTGTGTGTGTGTGTGTGTGTGTGTGTGTGTGTGTGTGTGTATGTGTGTGTGTAACAAGCTGTTCCTGTATTGCAAATTACCATGTTTTGGAAGTACTGAGATCTGATTTTATACATTATATTGTTCTCTAATAGCTAAATTTTCTGACAGGTACAAACAAGAACATTTTTTTCTAAAGTTCCCATGACATAACAAATTGTGGCTACACATGTAAACATCAGTATTGAATACCAAGTGCTGTGACATCTGTACGCTGACCGCTCCTCCTCTGAACCAAAGCGTTTCTTTACCAGTGATGCCATTTTTGTTGTTGTTGTTTCCTGGTTCATTCAGCTAAGTGGTCACAGAATCATGCTTTCATTTTCAAAATGAACTTTTGTAGACTCAGAGGTGAGAATCTCACTAGATGAAAGGAAGAAAGGGGTAAACCAGAGGGGCATGATCTCACAAACAATGATCCTAATTACAATCTCAGATGTTTGTGATGCAAGTCTTGAGAGGCAAATGGCATGAAAACAGTACGCTCTCAATGGATATGGCTGCTCATACTTACCATCAACCAGCCTTTGAGAACCTGAGGCAGGAGGATTGTACGGAACTTTTGGCCTCCTTGGGCTACACATTCAGTTCCAGGGAAGCCTGTGATACATAACAAGATTTCTTGTTTCAAAAAACAAGACAGACAAGAAAATCAAGACTTAATGGGACATTGTCCTGAAGTAAAGTAGCCCCTGTGTTTTGATCTCTCTTCTTCCCTCAGCAAAGAAGAGAATATGGCCATTCCCTACAGAAAAAGACAAAACCAAAAGAGAGTTTTTGTAAAGAAACTGAGGGTGATTGAAGATACACCTTGAATGAGGAAAAATTGCCATATTGAGTCTTACTGAGGGCACACATATGAACCCACAACCCTAAATGATGTTTGAAAAAAATCACACAAATTTCAGTTCCCTGCTTTGCTGACATTTCAGATTTCATATATTATATTTTGCTTTAAAATATATAAAAATATAAAATCAGTATAATATAAATGCCTCCCTGATAAATAATATTAAAATATTATTGTGAGTTCAGTGGAAATGGGAGTTGATCATTTTTCTCAGCATATGATTCCATTTGAAAATTATTTTAATTTTCTATCTTGTCATCAGGGATCTATACCTATATATATATACATATATATGTAGTTGGGTGAATTAACATGCTTGTTTTAAATAAAAATGTACACTAAATATATAGTAAAGTATCACACATAGAATTTCCAGCTGATAGAAGTCCATTGCCACCAACCTATTACAGTGAACTAGAAGCTAGAGAACTTCAGATTTCAAGTTGAGGGACCACAAAAGCCATGATTCAAGGTCAGAAAGTGACCCTATTGCAGCATTTCACTCTTTATATATGTATGATATAAAATATCTTTTATTTATTGGTGACTTAGGATTTGCTTGCTGATGCTGTGATTAAATGTTGTTCTGGGTTTCCAAACAAATGTTTTCTCAGGCATATTACCATACAACTTCTCAAAATTGCTGTGTGTGATTTCTCAGATGTTGGTTTATATTTTTGGTGTGGTGGTTCATGACAAATTGTTTTCTCACACTGTCTTAACAGCATAAATACTTCTCACAACACTGGAGCATATGTCCTCATTTTTCATACTTCTTGATAATATCATCTAAAATCAAATTGTGATATAGATGTAAGTAGAAGAAATATAAGTACATATTTCTGCACATACATTTATTCAGTGTCCAGATAAGGAATAATATGACTTCCCTGAAGTTTCTTCTGACACTATGCCGGTGATTGTGGCTCCATAAAGAGAACATGCTGCTGACTTCTAACATTTTTGCTACTGTTTTCATAAATGAATTGAAAATATATATATATACTTATTTCTGATTCGTTTTTGACATTTCTCGTAACTTATCTATGTTGTAGGATGTTTTAATTTTGTTATTTCATGTAGCAAATACTAGCTACATGGCAGATTAATATCTAGTGAATAAATGCTTCACATAGCCACTAGTCTACTATATATGAACATTATTTGTACAGTTAAGTAGAGTTTTCAAAGATTAAAGTAATTGTAATTTAGGACTTGTATATATATATTTGTCCAATGTGTATAGCATGCATTTATATTGTTTATATATAAAAGAGCTAGTCATATAGTATAGATACATATGGATTTACTGTCCAGATTATAATGTAAAATACATTTAATCTAATATTAAAAGTTCCCATATTCATTAATAGTCTCAACACTGCTTAAAAATCTAAAGTTCTAAAGTTCATTATAAAACAAAGGAACCTCCAAAAGTTTTTAATTTTATCTTTTATTTTTATTTTATTTATTTCTCTCAATCTTTGCCTTACATGTACTTTGCATATATATATATATATATATATAGAGAGAGAGAGAGAGAGAGAGAGTCTTCCAGTTCTGTTTTTATATATTCCTGTGTCTTTGTGTCTATGACTCTTTCCTGTGCTCTTTTCCTTGTGTTTGTTTTATTCTGATATGCTTTTTAATTTAATTTAATTTTATTTTTATCTTATAGAAGTCTGTTTTCTGTTTGTTTGTTTGTTTTAATGAGAGACAGAAAGGGGGTGGATCCAACTGGGAGGGGAGGTGGGAAGGAACTGAGATGATTAAAGGGACTGGAAAGTATAAGCAGGATACATTATGTAAAAGAATCTATTTTCAAAAAAATAAAAAAAGTCTAAATTTCAAATTCTTATATGAGACTCAAGGCAATCCCTTCATACATGCAGACCAAATATCAATGTGCATAAAATAAATAAATGAAATTAATAATAATAAAAATTGCAAAGACTGTTGAGACTTTAAATTATTGCATTTTCAGAGTCTAATTACAAATTATTTTTTGTCAATCTTTACCCTCTATATTGCCATCCTGTGCCCTCCTCTGTACTGGACTTACAAGTTACCTCTAGCCGGATCCAATATTCTGATGCAAACAAACAAACAAAGAAACATAAACAAACAAACAAACAAAGCAACTTTTGGAATGTAGTAACTTAACAGAACTTTACTTTCCACTATCAAAGGACTAAGAACACTATCAAATGACATCTGAGGCCTATGGTTGAGTTTTCTGCACTGTGCAATTACTGATACTGTTTGCATCAATAAATTTTAAAACGGCTCTGATTTTGGGCAACCTATAAAAGGAGTAATTCAGATTTGTCATCCTTGAAACCATACATGAACAAACACCAAAGGCAGACTCTACAGGTTGTGTTAATATACATTTGCACACATGCACACAAACACACATACAGAGTCACACACACACACATATATGTATGTATGTATGTATGTATGTACGTATGTATGTATGTATGTAGCAATAATGACCAAAGAAAAAGAAGCTGTCAACTTGAAAATTGTAGAGGTTCAAGAGAAGATAGCTGAGAGGAGCTGGAGGGAGGAAATGGAGTCGAGAAAGTGAAATAATTCTATTAAAAAACGTGCTTTAAATCTATTTAAAAATGCCCAAATACATAGCTTTCTTTGTTTCTTTACTGTGAAACTACTTCCATGTAGGAATACATAGAGTTGGCATAAGCTAAATCTGTGTTTTCCCAGGTCATAAGCACTCATATTTCAACTCCAATATAAAATATGTCTTATTCCTTTTGAATTGAAAATCATGTACTTGTATCATCTCTCCAAAGTCAATATCAAGTGGGCAGCATTGCTCAGTTCAGCCTATAACCTAAGATATCCCTTTGTCTTCTTGAGTCCCATATGCTACACCTTTGATTTTTAGGAGCAGAAAACCTCTAAAATCTCTTTCACATGTTGGAAGCTTAACTCAGTGGGGTCTTTCCCTGAGGCATCCTCCCTACCTCTTCTGCAGGAGGCTTCTCCTTAGCTATGGTAATCCCCTTAACAATCACAGCCTCCCTCTCAGCACAAATACCAGCTGGTATTCCTAGTCTTCCTTTTCCCTCCGAACTGTACATTTTTATTTCTTCTACATTTGTGGCTTTTAACATAGGGATCTATAAGAGAAATTAGTAACAACCAAAACACACAATAATGTTATGCTGTCTTGAAATTTTATTTTCTAGAAAAAATTAGTCAATTATCTTTTAATTTAATGTCAGTTAAGGTCTTAAGACATTGACAGATGGCAGCCAGATACATTGTCAAAATATCACACAAATGGCTTCTATCCCAGTTGCGAATTTTATTTCCCTTCCCTCTAAAGTCCTATTACTCTCAACAATACTGTCTTCTGGGCTTCTACTAGATGGGCCTACTAAACTACATATAGTATTTGACTGAATTCCTATTCCAAATTCCAAAGTCTTCCATATTCTAAAAACAAAAGCCAAAACAACAACCACAGCAACAAAAACTAACATGCCCAGGTTCTTCAGGCAACAGCCCACCCTTTGGTACCAAATTCTGCATTATTCACTTTTTCCTTGCTGTGGTATAACAGTAGGATCAGACACAACTGATCAAAGCAATCATTTACTTGTGTTTGCAGTTCCAAAGGGAGAATTCCTAATGGTCAGGGAATCATAGCCACCAGAGCAAGAAGCTAAGAGACCAAATTTTCAACTGCAAACAGAACAGATAAAACAAACTAGAACTGGAGCAAAGCTATGTGAATAAAAAGTCCTAAAGAGAAACTATGTCTGGCTGTGTACAGCATATCTCCTAGAAGGAGTCTGTATCTGCAGACAGTGACAGTACAGTTGGAACTTCAGTATTCTGCAGAGATTGGGATTTTGCAGGTTCAGAGGTTAATTACATTTCCTTGGGCAGCTTTAGCCTTCTAGAACAGCCATTTCTGGCCCCACTCTGTATCTGAAATAACATTTCCTGAAAATAAATGAAAACATTTTAAAAATCTATTAATGTAGAATAAGCATCTTTTGATAATTAGTTAAAGACCTCTTAGAAATGATTAACTTAGAAGAACACTAACTTCCACCAGTCCAACAGCTAGGCGTGTCATCAGTTTGCATCTTAGACCCTTAGAATACACTTCACACCCATCTCATTGAACCTGTCTCTCTGGGGTACCCACCAATGTATTTTAAATTTGCCTTGATTTATGACTTTCTTCATTCTGTAAAACTGTAAAAACTTCACAAATCTGCTTCCATGATGAAACATGGAATTTGCAGTGGCCTAAATCTGTGTTTCCAGGCTATGGTCACTTAAAATAGCTCTCAATTAACCTGTCTTATTCCCTTTAATATCATATATACATATGTATACATTAAAATATATATTAATGTTTATATATATATTATACATATATTTTAATGTTAACAAATATGGCACCCAACATGGGGCCCAGAGAATGATCCACTTCTCACAGGGATCATCACCTGAATGGAAGTCTGGTACCTCGGTAGACTCACTGGGTCCAGGCCGTCTGGTATTATTTCCTCAGGTGAAGTGTTGGTGAGTTTTTTTCTGGGGTTCTGGATGTCAGTTGCCTTGGTCGATGGTACATTTTGTTTATTCTGAGGTGGTTAATCCTACTTTGACAGATATATTTTCTGTGTGCTTTCAAAGTATTTGGTTTAAGGTATCTCATTTGTTTGTTTGCTTTAAAATCATTTTGTTCTAACATTTAGGTTATTTGCTAGCTTTCAGGTCTCTCAAGACATTCTGAATCCTGGTTGTTATTTTCACTTTTTTTTTTTTTTTTTTTTTTTTTGCTTTTGGTACTTTCAAGGCATTTTGGCTTTTGTCTTGGTTTTCATTGATTTTGAAACATTTTGACTCATTTTCACTTGGCTCTTGTCTACTGACATTACTCCTCAAAAGCACATAATGCTGTGTTTGCCATCTGCTTTTCCTGTGACCTTACCAACCTGCAGCTTAGAAGTTTTATGAGTGCCTGACTATAATGATAGCAAATACAACAGGACCAACAGGACCTTGTTCCCTCCCACAAGTGTGAACTTCATTGGTTCAATCAGGAAGTCATATAAAATGATTTAATTACCAAGTGTCTGAAGCCCCCCCATATTTGTATAAATATACAAGATAATCATGAGATCCCTTGGGAAAAGGTCTCAGGGTGAAAGTTGAGAAAGTCTATCCCCCCAAAAAACACATAAAACTGACCCCAAAGCACATATTCCCTAGCTAACGTTGATTACAAATTTTCAAGAGAAAAGAAAAAAAAAATCCATTCATACACTCGCCTATACATACTTATATGCATATATGCAGAATAAGTTTTCCAAAATGAAAAAATGTTTAGAGACAGACCACCACTCTTGCTGGCATTATGTGTGATACTTATTAACTTTCAAGTATTTGGAAAAACAGGGAGATCGAAAGATTACTATCTCCAAACTTGATTGTCTTTTGGACTTTATAATGTCCTAGGCATCAGTTTTGTTTAGTTTTATTTTTTATCTTTAAACAGGCAGTGTGCTTTGGAAAATGTAAAATATCTGCTAACAACATTAACAACAAAGCCTGATAAAATCAGTTATATATAATGAAAAATGTTTTTAGAAGATACAAGTGAGTTATATTAGATGCTAAAGAATTAATTGAAGAAAACAAAGTTTATGTCAGCTAAAAGTAAAATCTAAAGTAATTTCCACTTTTCTCATCTTCTGACCCTGATTCTTTTCCTTCGAGTCATAGTTTTGTTTTGCTTTTCTTGAGACCAGGTTTCTCTGTGTAGTTTTGGTGCCTGTCCAGGATCTTGCTCTGTAGACCAGGCTGGCCTTGAACTCACAGAGATCCACTTGCCTCTGTCTCCTGAGTGCTAGGATTAAAGACGTGTGCCACCACCACCTGGTGAGTCATAGTTTTTTGAGCAGCTTTTTTCCCTTTAGACTCAGATTAAGATAAAGCTTATAAATGGTTGTTTAAAATAAATGTGGTTGTAACTTTTATATTAATATAAAGGTTCTAAAATTTTAAAATGTATTTAATACCTTGATATAAAAATCTTAAGTATTAATTTTTTTAGTATCCTTTTACTAAATGATCAATGAAAGACCTATGTTTAAATATGTTTTCTTATTGGAAAAAAACTTTCCTTTTTAAAATAATCATTGTCTAAAGTATATGAAAATCTGTTTAGAGAGTGATACCTACATAAAATATTTTCCCTAAGTTACACAATGATTGTAAAACATGTTTTATTGAAGAAATATTTAAAATTGTTCACAAGCTTTGGTATATTAGACAATTAACCTGTTATATTGTAAGCGACTTTTACCTGTGGCAATTAAAATTGAAAATTAGTTATAATCCTCTTCAAAGCACAAAAAATACATAATTTAATCACCTAGAAGAAAAAGAACATTGCATCAAACACTCCTGTGAAGGCAATACAGACTCCGTCTTAGGGAAGAGCCACCATCTTGAACCACCTGCTGTACTCAGTTACAGGAAGGACCTCAAGCATGTGTCATGACACCTCTAACCAATATAGGGCAGTATGGTCCTATAGACATTGTCTGCAGTTTATGGCCCTTGAAGCTATCCAGATAATCCTGCTGAGCAGCTCAGATAATCCTGTCAGCAGGTTGTGGTTCCCCACCAAAAGTCCAACACAATAGTTTCAAATGTGGTTTCATGCTGAAAGTCTAGACCAATAATTTCAAAAAAATCACTTTGCCCCATATCCCTCCTACCCAATCCCAAGATGCCAAAGGACGTAATTCCTTGCTTGTGGTTTTTCCCTTTAAAAACTCTCTACCCCTGGGCCTGAGGCCTCGAATTTCCCTCCATCTGCCCTGTGGTGGTCTGGGTTTGAACGTGACAATAAAAGAACCCTTATGTGCTTGCATCGGAAACTGGCTCCTTGGTGGTCTCTAGGGGTTTCACAAATGGGTACAACTTTATGATTTAAATGTCAAAACTGTATCCAGGTACTTCTAATGCCTGGAAGGTGATGAGATTTCTTACATCTGAGAGCAAATTCATGAGTACTTGCTGGATATACTTATCTTCAATGCATGGTACAGTCCTGCACCCTGTGCAACTAAACTTTTCTTATCTTCTATATTTTTTACATAATTTTGTAATTAAATTTTGAATTCCACCTAGTATATTACTAAATAATGAAATAAGACTAGTCTTGGTTTTAATGAAATTATAAATAAAATATGATAACCTCTGATTGATTATAACTTTTTGTTATGTTTGCTTTCAAACAAGTGTTTGAAAGACTAAAGTTCTCTTTTAACTGTCTATATGAATATACTCTAATTATTCAATGCAATTTGGTTAAAGAAAAAACTTTTAAATTAAACTTTCACTCCATTTACTCTGGCTTGAGAAACTCAAAGATTTTGGTTAATTCTTCTTATCCAAATTATATAAAAGATATCAATGTTTAATAACATTCATGATGTTTCATACTTTAAACCTTGATGGCAGTTAGTATCTAAAATGTTCTAAATGCAATTAGTCAGAGATAAAATTTTAATTTAACAGTATTTTAGTTATAAAAAGAGACCATGCTATAATAACTCCTTTAAATGTTCCATTTAAATATGAGCAAGACAAATACAAATAAATACAGGAGCTATATAGTTAATCTTGCAGGGCAGTGGTGGTGAATGTCTTTAATTCCAGCACTTGGCAGGCAGAGGCAGGTGAATTTCATTGAGTTCGAGGCTAGCCTGGTCTACAGAGTGAGTTCTAGGACAGCCAGGACTACACAGAGAAACCGTGTCTCAAACACTTCCCCTGACTCCCAAAAGCCCCACCAAACTATATAGTTAATCTCCTAAATTTTGGTTATTTTAGATCTTTGCTTCATCTGTAATCTTCACTCCATCCGTCCAAAATGCAAAATGTACTTAGGTTGAGGTATAATAATCTATGGCACATTTAATGTAATGTCAGATACAAAGGGTGTAAATAATAATTCCAATCCAGATCATAACAGCAAATGGTTTTAATATGATCCAGGAATTTCTTTCTTAATGGATTTTATAAACTATCCTGCTCTCCTAAAGACTACTGTCCTGTCCTCTCCTCAGCCTCATCTACATATTAGCCTAGGAATAAGCCTCCAAGCCACGAGGAACCGTGTCTCAAACACTTCCCCTGACTCCCAAAAGCCCCACCAAACTATATAGTTAATCTCCTAAATTTTGGTTATTTTAGATCTTTGCTTCATCTGTAATCTTCACTCCATCCGTCCAAAATGCAAAATGTACTTAGGTTGAGGTATAATAATCTATGGCACATTTAATGTAATGTCAGATACATATATATTACATATATATACATATATATTCAATATATGGCCCCTGCAAACATAACATGTGATACTTGGCCAACAGGAGAACTGTGAGCAAAATTCTTGGAGAGACGCTGTGTCTGCCTCTGAATAAAAACCTACCCTACAAGAGGGAGTCTATGTCTGAAGAGACTGGTGGACCTATTTGAATTTCATTACTGAGGAAAGACTGGAAATTTTCACCTTCAAAAGCTAACTACTCTATATTGGGCTGTAAAACTACCAAGCTTCATGAAACTGCCTCCACTGCAACATGGAATTTTTTGTGACCTAAATCTCTGTTCCTGAGTCATGGTCACACAAAAGGGCTCCAGAGTAAGCTGTTTCTTAATTCCTTTAAGAGGAGAGCTGTGGTTTTTTGCATCAACAGCTACATACTTCACTCCCAGTGAGGTACTTTCTTTCCATCAAGGCCAAACTTTCTCCCAAAACAGCCACCAAGTGGGGAAAAAGTATTCAAATAGAGGAGTCTATAGGGAATATCTGTCATTCAAATAACCATAGACTACATTTGAAAAGACACTAACCCACTCAAGCTTGTGACTCTGGCAGGCCTTGCCCTTCTCCCCAATTCCCTCTGTCTTGATAAAACCCATTAGATTACATTTCTGAAGCTAGTCCCGAAGGTCTGTTCTCACATTTGGCAACTTCTTCCTCCTGAGGCTGACTGCCAAGATCCAGCTATCAGAGTACTGGAGTTCAGCAATCTAAAGCCCCCTTTGGCTCACCTAATTAATATGCCCAATTAAAGTTTAAGCACCTCGTACTAACATGGGGTTTTCCCTGGTGCCTTTATAAACTGCCAGTTTCCTATGTGCCAAGTCTGTCTCCCTTCTATTCAGAGGTGGTCCTTCGTCCCTCTGGGACAAATATCTCTGTCCCCTTTCCTTTGTTCCCTTCCCCTTCTCCCTTGTCTGCTATCTCTTGTGTTTGTCTCTTATTCTCAGTTCTCTGTCTGTCTGGGGCAAACAAATCTTCGTGCTGAGAATTTGACCTTGGGAGTCTTAAGCTGATATTTTTTCCTTTCATTTTCAATATTCTCTTTTATTTTTGAATAAAATGTAGATCAATGTACTATACTAAAACTTCTATATTTCTTATCCCCTTAAAAAGCCTTGATTTTTTTCCCCTTTTAAAAAATTTAGTATTTAATTTTTCATTAAAATTTTGTATTTCTTACTATTTTGTGTATGGTTGTGGTCAATACTTAATTTTCCCATACAATATCTGTACTGGTTGTTTTTTGTCAACTTGTCAAACATCTGAACATATCTGGAAAGAGGGAATTTTAATTGAGGAAATGTCTTCATAATATTGGCATTTAGACCAATCCATGGAACATTTTCTTAATTAGTTATTGATGTTGGAATGCCTGGACCATTATTATTGGTGCCATTTTCAGGCAGATGTCCCTGAGGTATATAAGAAAACAGGCTGAGAAAGTCATGAGGAACAAGCTAATAAGCAACACTTCTCTGATGATTCTGCTTAAGTTCCTGCTTCCACATTCTCATTATGAGTTCCTCCCCTGATTTCTCTTAATGATGGAGTGTGACTTGAGCATTGTACAATGAAACAAACCCTTTCCTCCCGAATTCCCTTTTGGTCATGGTATTTTTATCACAATAGAAACTTAACTAAGGCAATATCTAATTAATGTAGACCATTTTTAAAATGATTATATTTTTGTGCTTCTTTGCACTATTGTATCAAATGAAGTAAATCAAATCTCATGTATCTGCATGTCTGCTTTTTGTCTGATTTACTGTTTACTGTTCCTCTATGTAGCAAACCATTCTACACTGTGTTAATTACTATAGCTTTAACCGTGGATTAACCCATGTCATTTCTACTGTCTAGGTGGTTGCTTTCTAGTAAGAAAACTTGTGTTTTACATTTTAAATTTGTCCCCAGGTCACACTTTTCTGTTTCTTTTTTTTGACGTATGTTTGTAATTCAAATTGTTTTCATATTTTTATTTCATTATATAAAATTTAAATCATCTACTATAAATTCATTTTACCCTCTTAACATTTATTTTGTATTTATGCGCAATGGAAGTAAGGGTGATTTTTTTTTTTTTTTTTGATTTTGTAATTTTGACTTGTGAGTTCTTCAAAGTACAGTTCAATTTTGATTGTGTGTCCTTAATAAATCTGGTGGGTTTAGACTATTCAAATCAGTTTAAACCTTTTAGGTCTAGAGTGTACTCCTCACTTCAAACCTTGCGGGTAGAGTATATTCTTCAGATGAAGCCTCTTGGGTCTAGGGTACACACTTCACTGTTAAGTCCTTTCATTTGTCAGTGGAAAACGCTGGGTGCTTATGAAGCTTGCCTTATTAGACACTGCTAAAACTCAAAATATCTATTTTGGTTCCTGGGAGCTACTGAAATCTTTTCTTACATATTTTAGTTTAATCACTGCTGTTTTCCCATTTAGAAAGGGCTAGTTAAACAGAAATTACTATTTTTCAGGCAGTGGAATATTCATTTTTTCTAGTCAGCAACCACTTCTTTGTTATATTTTACCTCAACTTCTAATTTTCAAGGCAACACAAATTACAGTGATACTGCTGAGCCCTGTGTTCGATAATTTTACTATTCTGAGCTGGCAACATGGTAATAAGTGGGTACTTGAATTTATCCATCACCTCACACACAACTGACTGACCATGCTCATTTCCCTGACTTGACTTTCTTGCTTTCATGGAAAAATGAAAAAAAAAAAAATGCACCGATCAGTCATTTAATTGTTTTACATGTTTCTGTTTTGTTAATGAAGTTCAGCCTCTTCCACTAACTTCAGAGGAAACACTGGGTATCAAACATGAAATCATTGTATACCCTAACTCACAGAAAACTCCAGCATTGTTTCCTTTCTGTCCTGAGTGCATCTGTCCAGGATGATAGCACAGCCTTATGGTTTAATTAATTGCAGGGTATATTGGGCTGGACTTAATAAATGTCAATACTTTTATTTTTGTCAACAATTTTTTTATCCTGGCAAATTTCATAGTTCTTAGCCATATGTGTGAAGTATTAAAGCCGAAGTGAATATCTGCTATATTAGTAGCTTGGATCCTTTCTGAAAGTATATTTATATGGTATAAAAGATATTTTGAATATACATGCTAACAGACAATATGACAATATGAAAACCAGAATATTATTAATGTAAATTCAAGAATGATTTTCAGGGTAGAAGAAGCAAAATATAGAACAGATTTTAATGGTTTATTATAAAAATAGTTTTGTTATAGACTTAAGCCAAGATAATTTGTTATTCAGAAAGTAGATGTTTGATTCCATAGTTTGATAAAGTGTGTTTTGACTATCTGAACACTGAAATAATTTATGCTCATGGGAAAGGGTTATTTCTATATTTCAATTCTGAATGAGATTCCTACATACTCTAGATACCACCCTGGAAAGAAAATGGAAGGCCAAGGGCTTCAGGTGCCTGATTTAGTATAGAGTAACATTTTCAAGTTCAGAAATCTAATTTTCATTGGGCAATTACTTTTATGGTCATAGACTTGTCACTTCTGTCTTTCTTATGTCCTGTCCCTTCTCCCTGAGTTATTCACAATTCTAATCATGCTTGTTGATTGAGAGGGCCAGGCAAATATCATGACAGCCTGCCCTAATAACTCAGTTAACAACTAGGCCTCAGTCCCTGCTTTTCAGAACCCAGCAAGCAGTTTCTGAGGGAGAGCCAGCAGCAAAGAACAATCAATCTCCAACACCCCCAACAGCAAGGACCAGGAAGCCTGGTCCATGCAGTGCAGGTCTTAACCATAAACAGCTCAAGATGAAAACTAAATAAGGACAACATCTGGGACGTGTCCAGGGCTGCCTCAAAATAGAAAACTGTACCCTGACCAGCCTCTAACTAGCCTTGGCCAATTAGAAGTTACGAACATGATTGCCACTTGCATGAGCCAATCATATCTAAACTGACCTAACTGCCTTAGGACCTCCTCTTAGCAATGCTTAAAAGAAGCTCTCACTTCCCTATCAGGGTCTTTGCCCTCTGGCCTTGGTGTGAGGTGGATGGCCCTAGTGTGCTGGAATGAAAAACGTTCCTGTTGATTGCATACACGGATGGTGGTCTTTTGTGGGACTTTCCCAGAACCCTAACATTGATCTCATTGTAGAACCAGAAGATTAATTGCTAAACATTGTGGTAGGGTGCAGTGGGGAAAGAAAGTTAAAAAAATCGGAGCTGCCAAAAAATTTTGCAGTTTTCTTTTTAAAGTAGGATATCTAGTGGGTTTCTCCCACATTTTCATTGATCAAAGTCTTGTTTATATTCCAAAGTAGTACTGTTTTGTACACTTGGGAAGTTTTTCCTCCTCTTTCATAAAAACAAAGCAGAACCTTAACTTAATTCTCCCAAAGCAGGTTCCAAAATAATTCACCATGTGCTTATCTCATGTGCATATAAATGTGAGCATTTTCCTTCTATTTAAAATAGTCTTTCACGGTTTTCTGTTGAATAAATAAGAGGCACTAACATATTTTTGGTAGAACTTAGCAATGTTTTTTTTTTTTTTTTTTTTTTTTTTTTTTTTTTTTTTTTTGTTTTTGTTTTTGTTTTTCGAGACAGGGTTTCTCTGTGTAGCTTTGCGCCTTTCCTGGAGCTCACTTGGTAGCCCAGGCTGGCCTCGAACTCACAGAGATCCGCCTGCCTCTGCCTCCCGAGTGCTGGGATTAAAGGCGTGCGCCACCACCGCCCGGCGAACTTAGCAATGTTTATTTATTTTTTTTTTACTTGTCAGAAATCTTTCCCTATTTAATTGTACACTAAAGACCAAGCAAGTAGATGAAGCTAGATTGAGGAAAGCATGTGGCAGAGAAACAAAATTAAATGAAACAAAAGAACAAGGATGAAATAGGAACAAACTGCATTTGGGATTGAAGTGACAATAAGATCTCCTGCAGACATTAACTTAGGGCTGATTCTGCTCTACTAAACCTACCTTGTTTTATCACTTTTCTTAGAGGCATTGACGAGGTAACACTAATGGGTGAGGAAAGCTGTGTTTGTAAGGAATTAAGATGAGTACATGGGAAACACATTAGAAGCCATTGTTAGCACCCTTTCTGTAACTTTTTGTAGAGAATTTTTTTACAAAACACATAATGTTTTTATAAGACAACATAATGTGTCTTATAAAATATGTCCAGAATAATGTGATTTATGCCACACCACTATATGGGCATTCCCTTTTCCTCCTATTAAATTTGTCCCACATGTACAGAAAACACTTACAGGTCATTTATATGTAGTTTGGGATTACTAAATGCTGGGTAATGCCTGTGATGCTAATTTTAATAAATTATGTGTCCTTTATTCCTTCCTTAGATTAAGAAGCATATAAAGTAATTACTAGCTTTCTAAATGACATGCTAATGCTCTGATTTAGATATCAACTCAGTTACTACCTGTTTTTGCAAGTGTAAAATTTTCAGATTACAAAGGTTTTTTAATAATTTTATATTCATAGGAATAAAAAAAAAGTCAGTAACTCACCAACATCATACTAACCAGCCAAAGCACTCTGACAAGGAATGAAAATTAACAGTGAACTAAAGAAAGAATCATTTGCGAAGTTTACTTTTGCCCATTGTTAGAGGGAATGAAGTCTGTCAGAAGGAGAAGGCAGGAGAATGGGTGGCCCTGGAAACATTTGGCAGCTGCTTTATCAAATTTGGGCAAAGCAGGGAGCATATTGTAGAGAGAAGCAAGGACTATAACATTCAAGTACCCCACCCACTTCATCCAGTGAGATCCACAGGTATTGTGAGACAAAATATTTCCCGGGGAGTACAACATACATGTCTACTCATACCAGATAGGGATCCCACAACAGACCAAAGTACAGATACCACTGAAGTCCAACTTTGTGAACCAATCAGTTTTATTGGGGTTACTTATAGGAATATGTGTAAGCATAATTGACTCAAAGATATCTGTGTCATCAAAGTCCACCCCAGCATGTATGACAATTCAAAAAAATTAGGAATCTGGAGCACACTGTACAGCCTGCAGGCAGCTCAATAGGATAGACATTGTCCTTTCCAAGTGACAAGTCTAAACCTCTTCCAGCCCACTCATCTGAGAAGTTGGTCTGGTCTTAGAGTTTTCTTGACTTGTGAGAGTGACTCACAGCATTTTGGCTTGTTTGCTTTTGGGAAGAAGCAGCCTTGTGAATCTGCTTAGTTTCAAGGATTTCCTGAAGCTACTTTGAGTGTTTACCTTCCTGCTTTAGGATGAAATCAATTAAGATACTGGGTGGTTTCCTGAGCATAGGAAACCTAAAAGCCTGCCTCCACAGTGACTCACTTCCTCCTACAAGGCCATAACCACTCCAATAAAGCCATACCTTCTAAGAGTGCTATTCCCTTGAGATTATGGTGGCCAATTGCATTCAAACCAACACAGTTCACATTATAGTTTACTCTTATGTTTATATATTTTTGTATGTGTAGACAAATGTTTAATAATATCCGTCAATCACTTTAATATCACACATAATATTTTCAATATCTTCAAATTTCTCATTTGGGCTATCTATTCACAGACATCACAATATCAAGTAAACTAATTAAATTTACTCTTTCTTTAATTTTGTCTTCTCCTTAATGTGACCTTTTAAAACCATACGGCTGACCACATTTTCAAATTGCCATTTTTGGCCTAATAATATACATTTAAGATTTTTTATGTCTTTGCATAGCTTGATAAACTACACCTTTTTACTGCAAATAGTAGTTTATTGCTGGTGTTAATAACATTATATTTATCCATTGACCTACTGCAGCATATTTTAGTTGCTTCTAAATTTAGCAGTTATGAATAAAGCTGCCGTGCATACCTATATGCAAATATTTGTGGAGGAGGCATGTGTTTAAATTCCTCTAGGTTAATAAATACTTTGCAGGGTGATTACTCAGTTGAATGGTAAAGTATATATCATTTTATAAAAAACCAGTGATCTGTAAAATTGTGCACTCTAACAGCATTGAAGCTGAGTATTTTCTGTTTATATCTCTTTCCATCAGCACTTGATCTCTCAAGTGTCCATTGCTACTCTGAGGGATGTTCTATGGTATCTAATCATCCTGTTAATCTTCAATTCTGGGAAGACAGATGATGTAGAATGTCTTCATGTACTTACCTGCTACTATCTTTCTAGATGAAATGCCTTTTAAAGTATTATGTACAATTTCCTATTTGTGTGTACATAGGTACATGTTTGTGTGTGCATACTCCTGTGATTTTACAAATATATGTGTTGTACATTGATAAAAAAAAATGGGTTAATTTAAGATATAAGAAGTGGGTAACAAGAAGCCTGAGCCATTAGGCCAAACAGTTTAAATAATATAAGTGTCTGTATGTTTATTTGGGTGTGAATGGCTGCAGGCCTGGGCAGGACTGCAGATAACTACAGCAACAGCACATAGAAGCTAGAAAACAAGGTTGTCTTCCATCTCGTTCTATGAGACAGGTTCTCTCATTGGCCTGTAGCACAGTAAGTGGACTAGGCTAGCTGGCCACAAAACTCTAGGGATCCAGCTTTCTCTATTGAAAAGGCCCATGCCAGCTCAGATTAAGCAAACACTTAAGAGACTGAACTATCCATGTTGGACTTATTATTTTACAAGTCTTTGATGTGTTTGATATAAGAGCCACTTACCAGGTGGGTCTCCTGTCAGTTCCTGGCTTGTTTTCAGAAATCTAAATTTTAGTTTTAATGAAGTATAGATGAAAATCATTTTGTTCATATATTATATGATTATGTTCAAGTTTTCTAAGGATTTCTGTAAGTTACTTCCTAGAATATTCACATTTCAAAAGTAGGTCCATGATAAATTGTGTCTGATTTATATACATGCACTTGTTCTAATATCATATCATTAAAAGATGATGTTTACACCTTGTATCAATTTTATTATCACACCAACTTGTTTTATTTCTGAGTTTCTCTGTAGGTCAATGTTGCTCCATTCTCTCATCAATCTCAAACTGTATCATTTACTATCTCTGTAGACTAAGTGTTAAATTTGGATAGTATCAGCACTCCAATTATGTTTTTCTTCTTCAGTATGGAATTAGCTATTCTGGGCTCTTTGGATTTCTATGTAAAATTTTTGAGTCAATTTCTCAGTCTAAACAGAACAATTTCCTGCTATTTATTTTAGAAATTTCATTAAAAATATAGCTAAAATTGGGAAAAGCTGATGTGTTAGCAAAACTGGGCATCTCTAGCCAAGGACATGTATATAGCTTCATTTAATTTTCCTTTGATTTCACTCATGAGGATTTCATACTTTTCTAATTGTTTCTTATACTTTTCATGGAAGTTATATTCCTGAAAATGTTATTTTTAGCCACTGATATTTACTATAAACTATGTTTTACTTTCAATTCACTTGTACATATATAAAAATGATTGGCAGATTTCATTGAAACATTTTGCATTACAAATTACTGCAATTAGGTCTAGTTCTAAGAGATGTTCATTCACGTTTTTCAGATTTTCTATACAGATGACTAAACATGCCACCTGTGAAAAAAGCCAGTTTTATTTCTTCTTTCCCAACTAAAGAACTTTTTATTTCATTGTCTTCTTTAGTTACATTAGCTAGCATTTCTTGCATGAAGAAAGGGAGGAGGTCTGGCATTCTGGATTTCTAACTGATATTGTGGGAAGGCTTTGGGTATTTCACTATTTAGTATTGTATTGGCTTTGGGAGATACTGAATGTACATATCCTTTATTAACTTGAGGAAATACCCTCTGGTCCCAGTTTCCATAGATTCTTTTAATATGAAAGATTGTTATATTTTGTCAAATGCTTCTTGTATATTTAAGGATAAAATTTCCTAATTTTGTAATTTTAAATTTTGTACATTGTTGATTAAACCAATTACCTTCAAGATATTGAACCATGTGGGATGGTCTGTATGTCAAATTGCTCTGATTGGTCAATAAATAAAACACTGGTTGGCCAGTGGCCAGGCAGGAAGTAGGTGGGACAAGGAGAGAGGAGAATTCTGGGAAGCAGAAGGCTGAGGCGGAGAGACACTGCAGCCGCCGCCATGACCAGCAGCATGTGAAGATGCCGGTAAGCCACCAGCCACGTGGCAAGGTATAGATTTATGGAAATGGATTAATTTAAGCTATAAGAACAGTTAGCAAGAAGCCTGCCACGGCCATACAGTTTGTATACAATATAAGTCTCTGTGTTTACTTGGTTGGGTCTGAGCGGCTGTGGGACTGGCAGGTGACAAAGATTTGTCCTGACTGTGGGCAAGGCCAGAAAACTCTAGCTATAGAACCATACTTGCCTTTCTATGACAAATGTTGTTCCCTGTGTTATATTGTATAGCTACGTGTACTCACAGTTTTAATTCCTTTTATTGTTTTAGAATTTCATACACCTATACAAAGTGTTTAAATCAAATTCAGCCCCCCCCATTCCTTCTCTTCAATTTCTTTCCTATGCCATCCAATTTTCCCTTTGAAGTTCATGTGCTTTATTCTTAAAGTCACGGAGCCCACTTTGTCCTTGCATGGGCATGTGAGTAGAAACACATACTTGGGCATGTGTTGCCTCTACAGGATAATATCACTAAGGAAAACTGACTCTGACTCTGCCATCAGCTATCATTGCCAACAATTCTTAAGATAGAGGTGGAACTTAATGAGCCCTTCCCCTTCTCATGTTGAGATTTTGAGAGTTGATTTGATTTTGTGCAAGTTTTGAGCATATAGTAACAACCTCAGTGATTTCACATGTGCAATGACCAGGCCATGTCCAGCAAATAATATTCTGTTGTAGATACCTACTATGTTAATGCTTGTAATCTTTATGGCATCTCTTCCACAATGATCCTGAGCCTATAGAAAGGGATGAGATGTAGATGTTCCATTGGAAGCTGAGCATTTCAGTCTCTTACTCTCTGCATGTTGATCAGTCCAAGATCTCTTTGTTAATTACCATCTACTACAAATAGTTGCTTCTCTGATGAGAGTTAAAAGATGCCCTCAACTATGGGACTAAGGGTAAGACCTCCAGGATAAACTAATTACTATGTCCATTTAACAGAGTAATAGTTAGCTTGTGCCCTATGATGCAGGCAGCCCCAGCTTGTGGAAGAGTTACCAGTAGTATTCATGATCTCCATCTTGTGGTACTTGGCTTATATCTACTTAGATAGTTACTAATTAATCTCATAATATCTGTGCCACTATTGCACCAGGGGTCATAGCATGTTAGGCTACTTGCTATTATAGCTTACTCATCCAGGTAAGATTATTGACTACTTTCCTCCCCTGGTAGCATGCCTAGAAACATCCAACACAATGATACTAGCCAGTAGGGGTGAATATCCCACAACAGTATCCATTTTTTCCCAATCCCTATGACTCAAGTGTGTGTTGTCTTCCACAGTAGGGTCTCATCACCAAAATTGTTGTTTTTAATTTGATGCTGCAGAAAACTGGCATTTTGAACATCCACCTTACTTACTTTCTTTTGCTTTATCAAATAAATACCTTCATATTTTTGAAAAATAGTTCAGTAACCTTCTTTAAATGCATTCCTAACAGGAATCCTATTAATAGATTTAAAATGTTATTTAATGTTTGAGAACTTCATACGTGCTTGTAATGTGTTTTGATCAAGTCCATTCCCATTCTTTCCTATCCAGTTGTTGCCATATACCCCCAAACAGTATTATCTTTCAATTTCAAATGCTCTTTAAAAAACCCACTAATTATACTAAATGCTGTGAATATCTATATTGATGTAGGGCCATCTGCTAGACCATGGATGGTCTTTCAGAGGCCACAACCCTGTGGAAAACTGATTCCCCCTAATACAGTAGTCATCAATTGACAATAGATCCTCAGCTAGGGGTGGAGCATCTTGAGTCCCTCTCTTATCTATGAGGACATTGGCTAGCTTAATCTTAGGTATCTTACATGCAGTCTCAGATGCTATGAGTTCATGTGTTCCTCAGACCTGCCATGTCTGGAAAACAATGATTTTTTTCTTTACTGCTGCCCTTCCCATATTAGAATAAAGAGACTGTTTTCAGAGTGAACTCATAAATTTTTGAGCTTTTATGGTCTAGAATATTTTAACTGACAACCATGAAGAGTATTCTTATCTATCCATTAAGTTGATGCTCTGCTTGAGGCACTCATTTTGATCTGCTAGGTAGGAAGGAATGAAAGTGTCTTTATAAGGTGAATAAGTTTTACATGGGGCTTATTACCTTGACTTACATGCCTGTGGTTGGGTGGTCCCTAGTGGCTATTTGGATGTAGAAGAGGTTGAGGACTAGTGTTGCTCAGCCTATACGGCTGGGAGCCTCAGCAGTCCCAGTTTGAAGGTGATGGCCTGCAGGACTCCCGGAACCCTTCTAGTGTGTAATCTACATTGGGAGGCTGAGGAAACACAGTTCCAACATCTGTGAAGGATGAGAACACCACAGGCAAAAGCAACAGCAAAATGGATGCTCTTGCCAGTAAGGGGAAACAGTGAGCAGGCAAAGAGCAACCATTTCCCATTGCACCTCTTTGTATTTGGGCCACAGCTGTCAGGGGCTACCAATCCTGGGAGAGAGTCTGCCCACCTCAGTTACTGCTTCAGAGAAATACCATCACAGATGCACCCCGAACTGTGTTTCTTATTTGATCCCAGATCCAATCAATTGTACGAACAAAACTAAACATCATGAGTAATAAACTTAGGCAATTTAAAATCATCTGGTAAATCTTAAATAAACCAAATAGTTAACACTTACTATATGGTTTTTCATCAAACACTCTTTGCCAGGGTAAAATGTTTTCATATTTAAACACTGTAACATCTAGAAAAGATGCATCCAATGGTTTCTCTGTTGTAGGGAAGACATCAAGTATCTTAAGCTTAAATAGTTTTTCCATTCATCCAGTTGGCAATAACTGGCAGAACCTGGAGGCCAAGTTTTTTGTGTGTTTGTTTAATTTGTTTTTTCACTTTAATGTGCTGTCCTTTGAGACTATAGTAGTACAGGTGAAGTTGGAGTGACGTGGCTCATTCTCAATGCCAGCAAAAATACTCTAGACTCATTTGCAGCTCTCCACCAACCTATAGAGCAGTGGTTCTCAAACTTCCTAAGGCTGCGACCCTTTAATACAGTTCCACATGTTGTGGTGACCCCCGACCATAACATTATTTTCATTGCTACTTCATAACTGTAATTTTGCTAGTTATGAATTGTGATGTAAATATCAGATATGCAGGATATATGATATATGACTCCTGTGAAAGGGTCATTTAATCCACAAAGGGGTCAACAACCCACAGGTTGAGAACCACTGCTATAGAGCTTTTATAATATCATGATAAGTTGTCTTAGTAGGTATATTTGGCCTAATGTTATTGATTTGTCTATATTTCCATATGGAAAGGATTTGTATTCGCTACCTTAACAATAGGAGATTAAAATGTGTGGGTTAAAGTCCATGACATTTGCATTTTGTTTTAAGATCCATTCATTATTTGTTGCCAAGTTGTAGAACAATGTAATATATTTTGAGGTTTTTGAAATAAGAGAGTATATCTAGCATGACCCTTCCTATATAAACCTTCAATGAATACTGCTGGTTACTGGAAGTAAATGGATCTCCAGGGAATCATTAAGGATTTCATTTCATACAGATCAGGTAAGAGTGGCCATTCTGGAACTGTTGTTCTAAAAACACCACCACAACCCCGTCAAGTCTCATATGGTGCTACTGATAACTTTTCAGATAGTTCTGTAGCATTTCCAAGGTCATTGAGGGGAAACTTGAAAGCAGAAATGTACTCTATGAGATAAGGTCAATAGTGGAGCTGATAGCTTAGGGTCCGTAAATAGGAAGCTAATTCTGCTTCAGGAAGAGGTAGAATGTTTAGACATGACTGAAGGGCATGAAAAGGACACCCAGGTAATTCAGGTCTAAGAAAGTGAAAACCAAAGTGGTCATTTTCTGAGTACATATTAATATTTAACTTATAAATGCTGAATTCTTTCTGAGGTCCTGAGATCAGTGGCTATCCTAAGGTCCTCAAATAGCATTAGTTTGTGAGTTGTATGATACATGAGGACAAATATAAGAAACTGAATTGTCTTAGTAAGACAATTTAAAGAATTAGGAATTTTTGTACTTACTGAAAGAACAAATTTGCATGAAATGAGCTCATCTCCACCACACACTACTGACCACAAGAGACTGAATACTGAAGTGGTGTGAAAAAAAACATGTCTTGCCACTCATAAATTGTTTTTGTTAAGTATTCTATTCTAGCAGCTCCAAAGTAATTAATGCAACATGGAATGGCAATCAGATCATTGCATAGTGAACCATACTCCTACTGATAAGGTAAAGCTTTTTACAATAAACATTTGGATTGAAAGTTTATCAGATTATACCAGTTATCCTAGATCTAACTGAAGTAGGATAGAGCATTTAAGATATTTTCTGAAGAGACGAGAATGCCACGTCTTGCTTTTGCTCTTGGCAATGTGTGCTCCTTTGTGGAATCCTAAATATGGGAAAATTAACTTAGAATATCACAATCTGAAGATTCCATCTGCATTAACAGATACAATTAATTTAACTCCTTTATCAGAAAGCAGAGGTCTTCCCTCTAGCTCTGCTAGTGTTCAAGGTCATCTTGTAATGGAATATGCTTTCTCATGCCAACGTTGTCTCCTTTCTGTTACACATAGAATATAAAAACTTTCCAAATTCTTCATTGTCTTTTTAGAAATAAACACAAAAATAAATTCTCTACATTTGTTCAACACTTCCATGTAATAAGTAAAACCTGTGGTTATATGATAAAAAATGAATTAAAAATTCTATTTGTATTTTAGCACCTAACAAAGTCATTTTAACTCTCTGTTTTAATTATTTAAACTTCTGTAGCATAGTTTGAAGGAGTTACAATGAATAATGAATGATTATTTGATATATATGTACATGTGTGTTAACTGGTCTCATATGCAACTTTAAAGGTAATATAACTGCATAATAGCTAACTTTGCCATTTTTCTTTTAATTACTTCTAAAAGAAGGATTGATACTTTACCAATACCTATTAATGCTGTAATAGAGCTAGAATGGATTAAATAAATCCTCAACAAGCAAAATTCATAACAGTTAACAATAACTCATGTACAGACACCTAGTAAGACTACCAAGAATCTTCCACTTCAAAATCATGTGTGTGCATGTATGCCTCTTTTGTTCAAAGGTGGGTGAATTTTTTTTTGTAAAATCTGATTGAAAAACAGTATAGATTTCCTTTCAGTGTATGAAAGACCAGCATTGCTTTTTGCTTGCATGGCCAGTAGTAGTTCCTACAATGAACTCATTTCTTGCTGATCTATAGAAAATGAATAACAAAAATAAGTTTCTTTGGTTTCAGTGTGGAAAATTTCCCAGAGAACATGATCATACAATGGGAAAATAGAAAAGTAAGTCCCCTTGCCCTTATTGGATGATCTGTAAGAAATATTGCACCCGACTTAGCAAAAAGAAAACCTTTAAAAGCACATAAAACAGATGGCATTTCAGGTCACAACACAAACTTATAAAATATGGTGGATTTAAAACACCTCAAAGTCCAAATAAGATTTAAAGTCAGCAAAGTAACCCCTCCCCATGCCTAATAGAGGTAAAAACAAACATTCCTTGAAGAAACTCAATTTCAAACCAGGCCACAAAGAATTGCCATAGAACAGCTCAGGGAATACAAAAACCATAACCACAAATCACAAAACACATGGGGAAAATGCTGCCGAGGGCTCCCAAATAAACCAGAGAAACAGACTGGGGACCACAGAATATTAGACATTGGAATTTCCACAGGAAATATATTCATGTTAAAATATTCAAAGAAAGACACATTAAAAATCTATGTAAAACACGTGCTTTCTAAGCTGAATTTACTGATAACTGCAAAGGAAAGAAAGAGAAAAATAAGATATTCAAATGTGGTACTCATTGAGTGATGTTAATAACAGACTAGAAATATCTGTACAACATCAGTGAGTTTAAAGGTGAAATAAAAATAATCAAAATCATAATGAAAAGTACTAATAAACATCCAATTAATACAACTTAAAATAGGAGACATTTAGACATGACCAACATTATTCCGTATAAATAAATAAATAAATAGAACTTGTGCTTTTGGAAACCCGAGCTCTATGACCAGGGTTAGTGAAGAGGAGGCTTTGCCTCAGTGCATGAGAGTAGAATGATGTATAAAGACAAAAGTTTAGGTTCCAATAGCATCTAAAGGGAAAGACAGATTACCTTCAAATATCAAAGAATTATGCTGACAAATAATTTCTCATACAAGAACAAACATCAAAAATTAGTGTTTTAAAGTACTTATTGGAGAGAAAATCCAAAACACAACAGGTGTGAAAACAATTGCAAACAGCATTAACACACCTCAAAAAAAAATTAACACACAGACTCTCTAAGGTAAATGTTAAAGACGTTTTCATAGACAGGCCGGCGGCAGCAGCCGACAGGGACATTCAGGCCATTGGCAGCCGCAGAGACATACAGGCCCAGCGGCAGCCCAGAGAGGTAGACAGGCCCAGCAGCGGAGACAAGCAGACACAGGTAGGCCCGCAGCAGCGGCCTGCAGAGGTAGACGGCCCGGCGGCGGTGGCCGACAGGGACATTCAGGCCCGGCAGCAGCCGGCAGAGACATACAGGCCCAGGGCCCAGCGGCGGGGGCTGACAGGGACATACAGCCCCGGCGGCAGCTGGCAGAGACATACAGGCCCAGCAGTGGCCCACAGAGGCAGACAGACCGGGCAGCTGACAGGGACATATAGGCCCGGCAGCGGACCGCAGAGGTAGACAGCCCGGCGACGGAGACAAGCAGACGCAGCTTGGAACAGGGACGCCTCTAACCCCAACACCCCGGGAGGAAGCTATCTCCGTGGGACGGAACCAGAATGAATCTGAACACTCTGTCTGAGGACAACCCAGGGCCCAGCTACTGATCCTGCAAAACCCAATGACTTGGAGGTGTTGGTGAGACTACCCTGCTCAGCTGAAACCCATCTGGGAGAGGATTCAGATGCCTACAGTCTGAAGTCTGAAGAAACAATATCAGCTGAGGAGTTGATGAATGAACAAAACGTGACCTGGGAACACAGAAGAAGGCGCTGCCCAGCCACCAAACCAGATGACCAGAATCATAAGTATATACTTCACCGACTGAGATCAGCTGCCCCTGAAGAAATAGCCCAATAGCACCAATTTAACCAAGAACTTCTACTAAACCAGGACTAAAAATTAGAACAAGAGAGGCACTCTCAGACACAGATACCACCTGCACCGCACAGAGGAAGAGATGAGTAGATGCCAGTGCAAAAATACAGGCAACAATATAAAGGCCTATATGGCAACATCAGAACATAGTGATTCTACACCTGCAAGACCTGAACATACCAAGACAGAAGAAACAAAAGAGATCAACCCTAAAAATGATTTTAAGAAGATGATAGAGGCCCTTAAAGAAGAAATAAAACATTCCCTCAAAGAGGAAATAAAAACTTTCCTTAAAGAGGAAATGAAAAACTCCCTTAAAGAGGAAATAAAAACTTCCCTTAAAGAGGAAATGAAAAACTCCATTAAAGAGGAAATAAAAAACTCCCTTAAAGAAATGGAAGAAAAAATGAACAAAAAATGGGAAGAAATCAAATCAAGCCAAGAAAAAGCAATTAAACAGATGAAAGAAACATTCCAAGATCTGAAAAATGAATTTGAGACAATAAAGAAAACACATGCTGAGGGAATGCTGGAAATAGAAATCCTGACTAAACAAACAGGAACTACAGGAACAAGCATAATCAGCCGATTGCAAGAGATGGAACAGAGAATCTCTGAAACTGAAGACACAATAGAGAAAATAGATTCATCAGTCAAAGAAAACACTAAAGACAAAAAAGTCGTAACACAAAACGTCCAGGAAATTTGGGACACCATGAAAAGACCAAACCTAAGAATAATAGGGATAGAAGAAGGAGAAGAATACCAACTCAAAGGCACAGAAAATATATTCAACAAAATCATAGAAGAAAACTTTCCTAACCTAAAGAAAGAAATACCTATGAAGATACAAGAAGCTTACAGAACACCGAATAGACTGGATCCAAAAAAAAAGTCCCCTCGCCACATAATAATCAAAAACACTAAACACACAGAACAAAGAAAAAATATTAAGAGCCGCAAAGGAAAAAGACCAAGTAACATATAAAGGCAAACCCATCAGAATAACACCAGACTACTCAATAGAGACTATGAAAGCTAGAAGATCATGGACAAATCTCATGCAGACACTAAGAGACAACGGATGCCAACCCAGACTACTATACCAGCAAAACTCTCAATCACCATAGGCAGAGTAAACAAAATATTCCAGGATAAAACCAGATTTAATCAATACCTGTCCACAAACCCAGTCCTACAGAAAGCACTAGAAGGGAAAATCCAACCCAAAGAAGCTAAACACATTCATGAAAAATCAAGCAATAGATAATCCCACACCAACATACACCACAGTAGGACAACACAACACAACCACAAAAAATAACAGGAATTAACAATCACTGGTCATTAATATCCATCAATATCAATGGTCTCCACTCACCTATAAAAAGACACAGGCTAACAGAATGGATAAGAAAACAGGACCCATCCATCTGCCGCATATAAGAAACACACCTTAACTTCAAAGACAGACACTACCTCCGAGTAAAGGGCTGGGAAAAAGGCTTTCCAAGCAAATGGACCTAAGAAACAAGCTGGTATAGCTATCCTAATATCTAATAAAATAGACTTCAAACTAAAATCAGTCAAAAGAGATCAGGATGGACATTACATATTTGTCATGGGAAAAATCCACCAAGATTAAGTCTCGATTCTAAACATTTATTCTCCAAATACAAAAGCAACCATATTCATAAAAGAAACACTACTAAAGTTTAAAACACACATCAAACCCCACACATTAGTAGTGGGAGATTTTAACACACCACTCTCACCAAAAGACAGATCTACCAGACTGAAACTTAACAAAGAAATAAAGGACCCAACAGATGTTATGACTCAAATGGACCTAATAGATATCTACAGAACATTCCATCCTAACACAAAAGAATATACCTTCTTCTCAGCACCCCATGGAACCTTCTCAAAAATTGACCACATTCTTGGACACAAAACAAATCTGAACAGATACAAAAAAATTGGAATAACCTCCTGTATCTTATCAGACCACCATGGCTTAAAGTTAGACCTCAACAACAACAAAAATTATAGAAAACCAAAGACTCATGGAAACTGAATAATGCCCACCTGAAACATCAATGGGTCAAGGAAGAAATAAAGAAAGAAATTAAAGAGTTCCTAGAATTCAATGAAAATGAAAGTACAACATACCCAAATTTATGGGACACTATGAAAGCAGTGCTAAGAGGAAAATTCATAGCTCTAAACACACACATAAAGAAGAGGGAGCAATCCCATACCAATGAATTAACAGCATAACTGAAAGCTCTAGAACAAAAAGAAACAAACTCACCCAGGAGAAATAGACGCCAGGAAATAATCAAATTGAGGACTGAAATCAACGAAATAGAAAACAAGAGAACAATACAAAAAATCAATGAAACAAAGAGTTGATTCTTTGAAAAAATCAACAAGATAGAAAAACCCCTAGCCAAATTAACCAAAAGGCAAAGAGAGAGCACCCAAATTCACAAAATCAGAAATGAAAAGGGAGACAAAACAACAGACAGCGAGGAAATCCAGAGAATCATCAGATCAGACTTCAAAAACCTGTACTCCACAAAAATGGAAAACCAGGAAGAATGGTTTTTCCATGGACAATTTTCTGGATAAATACCACATACCAAAATTAAATCAAGACCAGATAAACCATTTAAATAGACCAATAACTCCTAAAGAAATAGAAACAGTCTTCAAAAGTCTCCCAACCAAAAAAAAGCCCAGGACCAGATGGTTTCAGTGCAGAATTCTACCAGACTTTCAAAGAAGAACTAATACCAATCCTCTTCAAAGTGTTCCACAACATAGAAACAGAATTAACACTACCAAACTCTTTTTATGAGGCTACAATTACCCTGATACCCAAACCACACAAAGATGCAACAAAGAAAGAGAACTACAGACCAATCTCCCTCATGAACATTGATGCAAAAATACTCAACAAAATATTGGCAAACCGAATCCAAGAATACATCAAAACAATCATCCATCACGACCAAGTAGGATTCATCCCAGGGATGCAAGGATGGTTCAACATACGAAAATCAGTCAATGTAATACACCATCTAAACAAACTGAAAGAAAAAAAACACATGATCATCTCCTTAGATGCTGAAAAAGCCTTTGACAAAATCCAACACCCTTCATTATAAAGGTCTTAGAAAGATCAGGAATACAAGGAACATTTCTAAACATAATAAAAGCAATTTATAGCAAGCCAACTGCAAACATCAAATTAAATGGAGAGAAACTGAAAGCGATACCACTAAATTCAGGAACAAGACAAGACTGTCCACTCTCCCCATATTTATTCAATGTAGTACTAGAAGTTCTAGCTAGAGCAATAAGACAACAAAAGGAGATCAAAGGGATACAAATTGGCAAGGAAGAAGTCAAACTTTCACTATTTGCAGATGATATGGTAGTATACATAAGTGACCCCAAAAACTCTACCAGGGAACTCCTATAGCTGATAAACTCCTTCAGTAAAGTGGCAGGATACAAGATCAACTCAAAAAAATCAGTAGCCCTCCTATACGCAAATGATAAAAGGGCTGAGAAAGAAGCCAGAGAAACATTACCCTTTACAATAGCCACAAATAATATAAAATACCTTGGGATAACACTAACTAAACAAGTGAAGGACCTTTTTGATAAGAACTTTAAATCTCTAAAGAAAGAAATTGAAGAAGATATCAGAAAATGGATCTACCATGCTCATGGATAGGTAGGATTAACATAGTAAAAATGACAATCTTACCAAAAGCAATCTACAGATTCAATGCAATCCCCATCAAAATCCCAACACAATTCTTCACAGACTTGTAAAGAAAAATACTCAACTTCATATGGAAAAACAAAAGACCCAGGATAGCTAAAAGAATCCTATATGATAAAGCAACCTTTGGAGACATCACCATCCCTGACCTCAAACTCTACTATAGAGCTATAGCAATAAAAACAGCTTGGTACTGGTATAAAAATCGACATACGGACCAATGGAATGGAATTGAAGACCCTGACATTAACCCATGCTCATATGAACACCTGGTTTTTGACAAAGGAGCCAAAACTATACAATGGAAAAAAGAAAGTATCTTCAACAAATGGTGCTGGCATAACTGGATGTCAATATGTAAAAGATTACAAATATATCCATATCTGTCACCATGCACAAAACTCAAGTCCAAGTAGATCAAAGACCTGAACATAAATCCAGTTACACTAAACTTAATAGAAAAGAAAATAGGAAGCACTCTTGAATGCATTGGCACCTGAGACCTTTTCCTAAATAAAACACCAACAGCACAGATCCTGAGCACAACAATTAATAAATGGGACCTCTCGAAATTGAGAAGCTTTTGCAGGACAAAAGACACAGTCAATAAGACAAAAAGACAGCCAACATAATGGGAAAAGATCTTCACCAACCCACATCTGACAGAGGATTGATCTCCACAGTATATATAGAACTCAAGAAACTAGACATCAAAATACTGAACAGTCCAATTAAAAATGGGCTAAAGAGAGAATTCACAAAACAAGAACTACAAATGGCTGAAAGACATTTAAAGAAATGCTCAACATCCTTAATCATCAGAGAAATGCAAATCAAATCGACTCTGAGATACCATCTTACACCTGTCAGAATGGCTACGATAAAAAACACCAATGACAGCCAATGTTGGAGAGGATGTGGAGCAAAGGAACACTCCTCCACTGTTGGTGGGAATGTAAACTTGTACAACCACTGTGGAAAATCAGTATGGCAGTTTCTCAGAAAATTAGGAATCGAACTACCTCAAGACCCAGCCATCCCACTCTTGGGCATATACCCAAGGAATGCTGATTCATACCATAAAGATACATGCTCAGCTATGTTCATAGCAGCACTATTTGTAATAAGCCAGAACCTGGAAACAACCTAGATGCCCATCAACAGAAGAATGGATGGAAAAAAATGTCGGTACATATACACAATGGAGTACTACTCAGCAGATAAAAACAATGAAAGCATGAAATTTGCAGGCAAATGGATGGAACTAGAAAAAATCATCCTGAGTGAGGTAACCCAAACCAGAAAGACAGTCATGTATGTACTCACTCATAAGTGGATTGTAGATATAAAATAAAGAACAATCAGACCACAGCTCATAGAACCATAGAGGGCTATATATATATAGTATGGAGGTCCCTAGGACGACTGTGGCTTATAATAAATTTCGGTTCTACTCAATTATTGAAAAAAATAGCCAAATGAATGGAAACACATGAACTATGAACCAAAGGCTGAGGGGCCCCCAGCTGGATCAGGCCCTCTGAATAGGTGAGACAGTTAAATGGCTTGATCAGTTTGGGAGGCAACTAGCAGTGGAACCAAGTCCTGTGCTCATTGCATGAGTTGGCTGTTTGAAACCTGGAGCTTATGCAGGGACACTTGGCTCATTCTGGGAGGAAGGGACTGGACCTGCCTGGACTGAGTCTACCAGGTTGATTGCAGTCCTCGGGGGAGGATTTGCCCTGGTGGAGGTGGGAATGGGGGGTAGGCTGGGGGTAATGAGAGGGTGTGTGGGGGGGAGAATAGGGGAACCCATGGCTGATATGTAGAACTGAATGGTATTGTAAAATAAAATAAAATAAAAGAGAGAGAGAGAGAGAAAAAGACGTTTTCATAAGGCAGTTTGAAGTTATCTCAAAAGGGATGCCTACAATCAAATCGTAGAAAGAATAGAGTGAAAACATGGATTAGTAAAATGTATATTAGGAAACTGAATATAATACATACCAAATGAATGATGGCATATCTTTATTAGTGTTAAAAAAAGAAAGAAAGAAAACAGACCAACATGGGTTTGTATAAGTAAAAAAATATCATTAAGAGCAAAATAAAATGTTATAATTCTGGGCCAGGGAGGTGGTTTAACAGGTAAAGGGGCTTCAATTCCTGGGACCCACATAGGGGGAGGAAAAAACTGATCCCAGAAAGTTGTCCCCAGACCTCAACCCATAGGTTGTGGTGCAGATATGTACACACACACACACACACACACACACACACACACACACACACAACGTAAAAAAGTTTATAAGAAATATGTTGAAGTTCTTAAACATGTTCTAAGTATTTTTCCCAGGGGATAAAAAAAAAAAAGAAATAGAAAGTCTTCCATCACAGTGGAGGAATTTTGCCTCACTTTCTTAGTAGTTGGTAGAAAAAGAAAACTGAAAATATTCTTAGGGCCAAAGAAGATGAAAACAGGAACACAGAAGTTAGATCTGTTTTGCAGACAGAAAACATGAAGTGAGAACTGCCTATGCCCCAGAACGTAACGTGAGTCTTTAACATTCAAAGCAATGAAATATTTGCCTTTTACAACACACTGAAGTTAAATACAAAAGGTAAGTAGAAAGATCTACATTATGAAATCTAGAAAAAATAATAAATGGTCAATAACCCTTGGGCAAAATGAAAAATTGTAACAGAAATTATATATTTTTGACAATGATCGTGGCTTTGTCTACAACAGTTTCTTAAAGCTGCAGATAAAGCAGAGTTTATATGAATGAAGTTCTATTCACTTTCCTTCTTTCCCTCCAATTATCCTCTCTTTAAAATTAATTCTTTGAAAACACCATGCATGTATGTAATGAATTTTGTCACAACCACTCTCACTTGTTGCCATCATCTAACCTACCTATCCAAGCATGTTTCTCCAACCTATTTCCTTGTAATTTAAAATATTCTTGAAAAGCTCTAATCAATCTTTTTGATGTTTGTCTAATAAAAGTAAATCATTTTGCAAGAATCAAGTTCATAATTATTAATCTTTGGGGGTATTTTTAAAGAACAATTTTCACTTTCCTCATAATAATAATTACCATACTTAAACTTGCATTTGTTTTATTTTATTTTATTTTATTTATTTTATTTTCAAGACAGGGTTCCTCTGAGTAGACCTGGTTGTGCCAGAACTCACTCTGTAGACCAGACTGCCTTCAAACTCAGAGATGTGCACCCTCTGCCTCCAGAGTGCTGGGACGAAAGGCACGCACCACCACTGCCAGGCTTACAATCTTTAATGAAATCTAATGAGCACTACTAGACTATTGCCATGTTAAAATGTTCTTGATTTTTAAATACTTTAGACACAGTCTTCATTTTCACTGGTGAGTTTCCATTTTTATTGCTCATGTTGTTTGATACTGATTAAATATGTGTGTTTCCAGACACAATTAACAAGGCATTATTAAATATTTTATACCTTAATTATGATGTTTATTTTCAAATGATTACCTTTCTGATATGTTTAAAAAATGGACAAATATAATTTTCACTTTTGCTCAAGAAGAAGATTTTTATGAGTTCTAGTAAACAATTATGAGTTTTAGTTTGATAAATATATTTGAAGATTTTGATAGAGAATATTAGAAAGAACTATAATTTCATCTCATGAAAAGTGAGTTTATGTAGTTAGCCAAATTGAGACATTTCATCTTTTGATGAGCAATATTCCTGTTTGTTCCTAGTCATAGAACATAGCCATATATATGGAACGGTGTTCCATAGCCACCCTCTGGCTCATCACTTTATTACTACAGTTTGCAGCTCTTGTCTTTTTTGGAACTCCCTTCCTCCTGCTTAGTTAGTGTTCAGCTTTGCTGCGAACTGCATTTTGATGTTTCCAATCAAGATGCCTCATTGCATACGACTCTTCACTTTGCGAACAGGTTGCAATGTTCCTTGAGATAAACACATACCTATGCTTCATGCTCACCTGTGTTGATTGGTAATGCTCCCCATGCCATTCTACACCATCATGTAACAACTAATTTTCTTTTTCTCTCCCTCCCTTTCTTCCTTTCTTCCTTCCTTCCTTCTTTCCAGCCTCCACCTCTATTCTTTCTTCTTCTGAGGGGTGGGTAGTCAGATGTTTGGAGAAGACTTCATCTAAAAACTGGAAAAAACGTTGGCTGTCTTTTGAAATCTAATATTGTTTGCTAAATATAGTTCGTTTGTTTTCCCGTTTGTGTATGAACTTGTCAGTAGTTCATGGAGAGGAATTGCTGAGTGTCACATAAATCTGTGAATGAACCATAGTTTATCAGTTTCCCAAAGCAAGTCATACTGATGCCTGTTGTTAGCAGTGGTTACACATGAAGTTGTAACAAACTATTCTCATATAAATCACTATTCATGTATTGATTTTATATTGACATGATCTATAATAATACGTTGGGCATGATGAGTCGTCAGCATCATTTTAAAAGTTACTCTTTCTTATTTTATAAAACTTTTAGGTCAACAGAAAAGTTGCAGGTGATAATGGTAGTTCCCACGTTCTTTAACTTGCTTCCCATAACTCTCAACATTTTAACTTAATATGATGCACTTGCCACAATTAATATGCCATGTTGATGTAATAGTATAGCTGAATGGTATACTTTAGCATGGTGTCACAGGTTTGTAATTTCTGCACTCACTCATGGGGCTGAGACAGGACAACCTTATGCTGGAAGCCATTCTAGACTTGCAATGAGTCTTGTCTCTGTCCTAGGAACCTTCCAGTGATAAAGTGCTTAAAATACCCATCAACGGTGAAACAATTAAAAGTAAATATATA